>NC_085139.1:65701202-66007274 GCF_024139115.2 Armigeres subalbatus | reverse complement strand
GATTGTAGCAACTACCGCGCAATCACATTGCTGAACGCCGCCTACAAGGTACTCTCCCAAATTTTATGCCGTCGACTAGCACCAACTGCAAGGGAGTTCGTGGGGCAGTACCAGGCGGGTTTTATGGGCGAACGCTCCACCACGGACCAGGTGTTTGCCATTCGTCAAGTACTGCAGAAATGCCGCGAATACAACGTGCCCACACATCATCTATTCATCGACTTCAAAGCCGCATATGATACAATCGATCGGGACCAGCTATGGCAGCTAATGCACGAACACGGTTTTCCGGATAAACTGACACGGTTGATCAAAGCGACGATGGATCGGGTGATGTGCGTAGTTCGAGTTTCAGGGCATTCTCGAGTCCCTTCGAAACCCGCAGAGGGTTACGGCAAGGTGATGGTCTTTCGTGTTTGCTATTCAACATCGCTTTGGAAGGTGTAATACGAAGAGCAGGGATTAACACGAGTGGTACAATTTTCAATAAGTCCGTCCAGCTATTTGGTTTCGCCGACGACATAGATATTATGGCACGTAACTTTGAGAAGATGGAGGAAGCCTACATCAGACTGAAGAGGGAAGCTAAGCGGATCGGACTAGTCATCAACACGTCGAAGACGAAGTACATGATAGGAAGAGGTTCAAGAGAAGACAATGTGAGCCACCCACCGCGAGTTTGCATCGGTGGTGACGAAATCGAGGTGGTAGAAGAATTTGTGTACTTGGGCTCACTGGTGACTGCCGAAAATGACACCAGCAGAGAAATTCGGAGACGCATAGTGGCTGGAAATCGTACGTACTTTGGACTCCGCAAGACGCTCCGATCGAATAGAGTTCGCCGCCGTACCAAACTGACAATCTACAAAACGCTAATTAGACCGGTAGTCCTCTACGGACACGAGACCTGGACGATGCTCGTGGAGGACTAACGCGCACTTGGAGTTTTCGAAAGGAAAGTGCTGCGTACCATCTATGGTGGGGTGCAGATGGCGGACGGTACGTGGAGGAGGCGAATGAACCACGAATTGCATCAGCTGTTGAGAGAACCATCCATCGTTCACACCGCGAAAATCGGACGACTGCGATGGGCCGGGCACGTAGCCAGAATGTCGGACAGTAACCTGGTGAAAATGGTTCTCGACAACGATCCGACGGGCACAAGAAGGCGAGGTGCGCAGCGGGCAAGGTGGATCGATCAGGTGGAAGATGACTTGCGGACCCTCCGTAGACTGCGTGGTTGGCGACGTGTAGCCATGGACCGAGCCGAATGGAGAAGACTCTTACAGGGGATGGACAAAATAATTAGGATAGGCAAATTTTAGGTAAAATTAGATGTGTTGTAACTACCTTAGTTATCATCCGATTTTGACAATTCAGGCATGCCCGAACTAGAAAATTAAAGCAGTTTGACGGTACGTCCATGGAACCGACTATGGCCACCGGATTCCGGAGATATTCCGGGTTTTTCGGAGGTAAGTTCAAAACCGTAAATTTAAGGTGGATATTAGGAGAAGTTGTGGTTAAAAATTGAATAATATTAGTAACCACAAATGAAGTAGGGCTCTAGCTGATTGGAACCATATATTGAGATTTGGAATCGGACCAGAATCAAGTGAGATATGTCCATTTCTTTAAAATCGGTTCCGATCGATACTTATCAAAGGGGTCAGGCCACAACTTCATTTGAATCTCGTGTAGAAGATAAAAGATATAGGATAAAAACATAATCCATTTTGGAGAGTTACACTAAAGTAACACTAATTTGAGAAATAAAAATTAGAGTGTAAGCGAGAGTGCTGTCAGTAAAAAAATCAGTTTTGAAACGGATTTAGCTGTGAACGGATGTAAGTGCGTTTCGTGGGTTCACGACAATGGCAACAGTCGGTGGGATTTCCCCTGTTGTTTTTGTTTTGTTTTGACGGAAATTCGGCCACGATGTGCTTGCCTCATAGGAAGATGAGGCAATTGAGAAAAGTTTGTGATATACGTGTGTTTTGTGTATAGATCGGATGACTGATGTAGCTATACTAATGAGGTAAGTTTGGTATAAATAATGAATATTGTGCACTTCCCACCTTGATCGGCTCCGCACTTCAGAAAAGAGCGAGGTCATAAGATGCGTAAGTAGTTAGATTCCTTTGTTCTTCCGGCAAACTGATGAATCAGTGAAACGGTTTTGCGCCATCGAAAATGGTTGACGTTTTCAAATACACTGAAACCCAAAACTACCCAAAAGTGGGTTGTTTTCACTCAAAACCGCACTTTGGGCTAATAATTCAATTTTAAAGGCCAGTATAGACTTAAAAAGTAGAGAGGTTACGGAATTTTGTTCAATATTACCAAGAGGAATTTTTACTTACGGAATAATCAAGCAGAATATTTTTCCGAATGTAATGTGACAGCTCCCATTACTTTGCGTGGGAACCTTACAAATATCAATCTTGTTTTTTGTTCTGTTCATGTGAATACTGTTGTAAGAATTTTGTTTCGATTCTTTACTTTTCCAATTCAGTGAACGGAATTTATCATGTGCTTGAGATAGAAAAAGAAATTTCTTGAATACGATACCAACCTTAAGTAAAAAGTTTTCTAGCACTGGCAGTTTGTCTTATCACATACAAAAATTTGCTCAAAGCTGAGATTAGTTTACGCAAAGTGGTTCAACTCAAAGTTGAGAATATTGAATATACTCAAATGTGGGCTGAGCGGGTCTGGTGAAGTGCGTTGCCAGTTTATTTGTTTCAACAAGGCATAGAAAAATATTTAATGATTTATACTTTAATTCCATTTTATCGGCTTTTATATAAATAAGTTATATAATAGAGCAAACTGACATTTATTACTAATGATTTGAGCAGTGATTTAATTGAAAAATTGACAGAGATAAACTTGAAATAATATTAAATTAAGTAAAACATTGACATAACTGCTCGAAGTACGATTTATAAAATCCGATACGATAGAAAGCTGGAATCGGCAAAACCTGAGAGTACAAATAACGGCAGCCCTGTATATGTAATATTAGGCAACTCGCATCACAAGTTTCCACTATCGGAGTTCGGTTTGGTAGCGGCCTGATGACATTACTATGTGAGAAGTGGTGATACGATTGATCTTAGAGTATTTTATAGCAGCAGTCGATGCTTTTAATTGACCTTAAATAAAATAGAAAATAGACTGAGCGAATAAAAAAATTGACGGGAAAGATCAATTGTTTCATTTTTTTTTTTGATGTTATGAGCAGTTTTCAAACGACATAAGGTTGACTGATCTATTTATGACTTACGAAACGCAAAATATCAGAGAGATGATAGTGTAAATTTGTTACATAAGTTCTATAATCTACATAATTTGGCGATCCACTATCTTATTCATGAATTGAATCATTGTGATATGTTTGACTTAATAGTTTGAGCCTATGAATGAATTGGCAGTTGGTTAGCTAAAATTATACTTTTGATTTATTAGAAGTGGATGCATTCGGCACAAATTCAATTCTATTGGACTTTGCTGTAGTGTCTTGGTATTATAATATTGTAATGATTTGATTTGATATTATGTAAAGTGTTAATGTTAGAAGAAAGGCTCAAAGCTTCAACAATTCACGAGATATGCTCTCGGACTTAGTTGGATCAAGAAGATCCAACTCTGGAGTGGGTTGGTCGGTGGCTGGATATGCCATCGGACCTAGTTGGGTCAAGAAAATCCAACTCTGGAGCGGGTTGGTCGTTGGCTGGATACGCCATCGGACCTAGTTGGGCCAAGAAAATCCAACTCTGGAGTGGGTTGGTCGGTGGCTGGATATGCCACCGGACCTAGTTGGGTCAAGAAAATCCAACTCTGGAGTGGGTTGGTCGGTGGCTGGATATGCCATCGGACCTAGTTGGGTCAAGAAAATCCAACTCTGGAGCGGGTTGGTCGTTGGCTGGATACGCCATCGGACCTAGTTGGGTCAAGAAAATCCAACTCTGGAGTGGGTTGGTCGGTGGCTGGATATGCCGTCGGACCTAGTTGGGTCAAGAAAATCCAACTCTGGAGTGGGTTGGTCGGTGGCTGGATATGCCATCGGACCTAGTTGGGTCAAGAAAATCCAGCTCTGGAGTGGGTTGGTCGGTGGCTGGATATGCCATCGGACCTAGTTGGGTCCAGAAAATCCAACTCTGGAGTGGGTTGGTCGGTGGCTGGATATGCCATCGGACCTAGTTGGGTCAAGAAAATCCAACTCTGGAGTGGGTTGGTCGGTGGCTGGATACGCCATCGGACCTAGTTGGGTCAAGAAAATCCAACTCTGGAGTGGGTTGGTTTCAGATCAGTATCAGTACTTGAAGGTTAGAACATGTAACATCGTAGTGTAGAAAAGTTATTTGTATGTTTTCTGATTTTGATGCTTGACTGATTTTAGAGTCTGGAAAACTCTACCCACGATTGCAAAACCCAGATCAGTACTTTAAGGTTAGAACATGTAACATCGTAGTGTAGAAAAGTAATTTGTATGTTTTCTGATTTTGATGCTTGACTGATTTTAGAGCTTGGAAAACTCTACCCACGATTGCAAAACCAAGATCAGTACTTGAAGGTTAGAACATGTAACATCGTAGTGTAGAAAAGTTATTTGTATGTTTTCTGATTTTGATGCTTGACTGATTTTAGAGTCTGGAAAACTCTACCCACGATTGCAAAACCCAGATCAGTACTTTAAGGTTAGAACATGTAACATCGTAGTGTAGAAAAGTAATTTGTATGTTTTCTGATTTTGATGCTTGACTGATTTTAGAGCTTGGAAAACTCTACCCACGATTGCAAAACCAAGATCAGTACTTGAAGGTTAGAACATGTAACATCGTAGTGTAGAAAAGTTATTTGTATGTTTTCTGATTTTGATGCTTGACTGATTTTAGAGCCTGGAAAACTCTACCCACGATTGCAAAACCAAGATCAGTACTTGAAGGTTAGAACATGTAACATCGTAGTGCAGAAAAGTAATTTGTATGTTTTCTGATTTTGATGCTTGACTGATTTTAGAGCCTGGAAAACTCTACCCACGATTGCAAAACCAAGATCAGTACTTGAAGGTTAGAACATGTAACATCGTAGCGTAGAAAAGTTATTTGTATGTTTTCTGATGTTGATGCTTGACTGATTTTAGAGCCTGGAAAACTCTACCCACGATTGCAAAACCAAGATCAGTACTTGAAGGTTAGAACATGTAACATCGTAGTGCAGAAAAGTAATTTGTATGTTTTCTGATTTTGATGCTTGACTGATTTTAGAGCCTGGAAAACTCTACCCACGATTGCAAAACCAAGATCAGTACTTGAAGGTTAGAACATGTAACAGTGTGGTGTGGTAAGAGGATTTGTATGTTTTCTGATGTTGATGCTTGACTGATTTTAGAGCCTGGAAAACTCTACCCACGATTGCAAAACCAAGATCAGTACTTGAAGGTTAGAACATGTAACAATGTGGTGTGGTAAGAGGATTTGTATGTTTTCTGGTTTTGATGCTTGACTGATTTTAGACCCTGGAAAACTCTACCCACGATTGCAAAACCAAGATCAGTACTTGAAGGTTAGAACATGTAACATCGTAGTGCAGAAAAGTTATTTGTATGTTTTCTGATTTTGATGCTTGACTGATTTTAGAGCCTGGAAAACTCTACCCACGATTGCAAAACCAAGATCAGTACTTGAAGGTTAGAACATGTAACATCGTAGTGCAGAAAAGTAATTTGTATGTTTTCTGATTTTGATGCTTGACTGATTTTAGAGCCTGGAAAACTCTACCCACGATTGCAAAACCAAGATCAGTACTTGAAGGTTAGAACATGTAACATCGTAGTGCAGAAAAGTAATTTGTATGTTTTCTGATTTTGATGCTTGACTGATTTTAGAGCCTGGAAAACTCTACCCACGATTGCAAAACCAAGATCAGTACTTGAAGGTTAGAACATGTAACAATGTGGTGTGGTAAGAGGATTTGTATGTTTTCTGATTTTGATGCTTGACTGATTTTAGACCCTGGAAAACTCTACCCACGATTGCAAAACCAAGATCAGTACTTGAAGGTTATAACATGTAACATCGTAGTGTAGAGAAGTAATTTGTATGTTTTCTGATTTTGATGCTTGACTGATTTTAGAGCCTGGAAAACTCTACCCACGATTGCATAACCAAGATCAGTACTTAGTGTAAAAAAAAGGTTATTTGTATGTTTTCTGATTTTGATGCTTGACTGATTTTATAGCCTGGAGAACTCTACCTACGATTGCAAAACCAATATCAGTACTTGAAGGTTAGAACATGTAACAATGTGGTGTGGTAAGAGGATTTGTATGTTTTGTGATGTTGATGCTTGACTGATTTTAGAGCCTGGAAAACTCTACCAACGATTGCAAAACCAAGAACAGTTCCTGAGGTTTAGAACATGTAACAACGTTGTGTAGAAAAGTTATTTGTATGTTTTCTGATTTTGATGCTTTAGTTTAGATTCTCGAAAACTCTACCCATGATTGCATAAGACGAGAGGAACATAACTATTCATCCAAAAAATTTAAAATATATATTTTTAGAGTAGAGGAGAAGGTGAATGTAGAAGATAAAAGATATAGGATAAAAAAATAATCCATTTTGGAGAGTTACACTAAAGTAACACTAATTTGAGAAATAAAAATTAGAGTGTAAGCGAGAGTGCTGTCAGTAAAAAAATCAGTTTTGAAACGGATTTAGCTGTGAACGGATGTAAGTGCGTTTCGTGGGTTCACGACATCTCGCTTTTTGATAGATCGGCCACTATGATTTTATTCTAGAAGTGCTCCAATGTGTCCAGAATAAAAAACCAATTGAATAAACGGATCCTGGAGTCGCTGGGATGTCCCCGGGGAACCTGTGAATGGGGACATTTAAGTTTTAGCACCAAAATCAGTCATTCGACGGCTCTTTTTTCATGGTTTTCGATCAGGAAGCGAAGTATGAATAGAAAATGGTCCATTGACGGCTCTGACCGTTTCCAGGATCTACGGATTGGCCTCGGGGAACCTGTGGAAGGGGACATTTTAGTTTTACCAAAAAAACAGTCGTTCGATGGCTCTTTTTTCATGGTTTTCGATCAGGAAGCGAAGTATGAATAGAAAATGGTCCATTGACGGCTCTGACCGCTTCCAGGATCTACGGATTGGCCCCGGGGAACCTGTGGAAGGGGACATTTTAGTTTTACCAAAAAAACAGTCGTTCGACGGCTCTTTTTTCATGGTTTTCGATCAGGAAGCAAAGTTTGAATATAAAATGGCCAATTCACGGTTCTGACCGCTTCCAGGATCTACGGATTGGCCCCGGGGAACCTGTGGAAGGGGACATTTTAGTTTTACCACCAAAACCAGTTATTCGACGGCTCTTTTTCCATGGTTTTCGATCAGAAAGCGAAGTATGAATATAAAATGGTCCATTGATGGCTCTGACCGCTTCCAGGATCTACGGATTGGCCCCGGGGAACCTGTGGAAGGGGACATTTTAGTTTTACAAAAAAAAACAGTCGTTCGACGGCTCTTTTTTCATGGTTTTCGATCAGGAAGCGAAGGATGAATATAAAATGGTCAATTTACGGTTCTGACCGCTTCCAGGATCTACGGATTGGCCCCGGGGAACCTATGGAAAAGGACATTTTAGTTTTAGCACCAAAACCAGTTATTCGACGGCTCTTTTTTCATGGTTTTCAATCAGGAAGCAAAGTATGAATATAAAACGGTCCATTGATGGCTCTGACCGCTACCTGGACCTGCGGATTGGCCTCGGGGAACTTGTAGAAGGGTACATTTTAGTTTCAGCACTAGAACCAGTCATTCGACGGCTCTTTTTTCATGGTTTTCGATCAGGAAGCGAAGTATGAATATAAAATGGTCCATTGACGGCTCTGATTGCTTCCAGGACCTACTGGTTGCCTCCGAGGAATCTGTTGAAGAGGACATTTAATTTTTAGCACCAAAACCAGTCATTCGACGGCTCTTTTTTCATGGTTTTCGATCAGAAAGCAAAGTATGAATATAAAATGGTCCATTGTCGGCTCTGACCTCTTCCAGGACCTACGGATTGGACCCCGGGGAACCTGTTAAAGGGGACATTTTAGTTTAAGTATCAAACCCAGTCATTCGAAGGCTCTTTTTTCATGGATTTCGACCAGGAAGCGAAATATGAATTAAATCAAAATAATTAAATGACCATTGACGGCTCTGACCGCTTCCAGGACCTACTGATTGCCTTCGAGGATTCTGTGAATGAGGACATTTTAGTTTTAGGACTAAAACCAGTCATTCGATTTTTGATCAGGAAACGAAGTATGAATATAAAATGGTTCATTGAAGGCTCTAACCGCTTCCAAGACCCACGGATTGCTCCTGGAGAATCTGTGTAAGGGGACTTTTTATTTTAAGCATCATAACCAGTCATTCGACGTCTCTTTTCTAGTGGTTTCGATTAGGAATCGAGAAATCAATATAAAAGGGACCATTGAAACTCTGACCGCTTTCTGGACCTACAGATTGGCCCAGGAAGCCTGTGGAAGGGACATTTTAGTGTTAGCACCAAAACTAGTCATACAACGGCTCTGTTTTCATGGCTTTTGATCAGGAAGCGAAGTATGAAGTAGGCAGGTCCCTTCTGAGCTATTCGTAGGTCCAGAAAACGGTCAGAGCCGTCAATGGTCCATTTCTTGTTCATACTCCACATTCTGATTGAAATCCATGAAAAAAGAGCCGTCCAATGATTGGTTTTGAGCTAAAACTAAAATGTCCCTTTCCACAGTTCCCCGGGGGCAATCCGTAAGTCCTGGAAGCGGTCAGATCCATTAATGGTCCAATTTATACTCATACTTCGCTTTCTGATCAAAAATCACGAAAAAAAAGCCGTCGAGATAAAGGTTTTGGTGCTGCAACTTAAATGTTCCTTTCCACTGGTTTTCCGGCGGGAATCTGTAGGTCCTGAGAGCGGCCTGAGAGTCATCAATGGTCAATTTTATATTAATGCTTTGCTTATATTAAAGAAGAGCTGTCGAATGATTGATTTTGGTGTAAAACTAAAATGTCCCTTCCACAGGTTCCTCGGGGCAACCAGTAGGTCCTGGAAGCGGTCAAAGCTGTCAATGGACCATTTTATCACAGACAAACAGACGTAACACTTCTCATTTCAACATCGTACACGTGTACAACGGTTGATTTAAAAAACATCTGTGCTACGCGATTGTGCCAAGAGAGGCGCTAGTGTTCAATCGCTTTGACATTTGATTAGTGTATATGCTGCTGAATGTTTTCTGTGTTGATGACGATGATGATGATGATTGATATAGATGTATGCGTTAGGAGCAAACGTCAAATGGTAAATAATCATGGCCGGCTGTGTTTTTCGCGATTCTGATTACAGATGGCAGTAGTGTTTTCCGAAAAGCGAATGACGATAATTTTTCAAACAGTTTGTATGAAGAGTTACGTCTGATTGTCTGTGATTTTATATTCATACTTCGCTTCCTGATCGAAAACCATGAAAAAAAAGCCGTCGAACGACCGGTTTTGGTGGTAAAACTAAAATGTCCCATTCCACAGGTTCCCCGGGGGCAATCCTTGGGTCCTGGAAGCGGTCAGAGCCGTCAATGATCCTTTTTATTTTCGTACTTCGCTTTTTGATCGATAACCATGAATGAAGAGCTGTCGAATGGCTGGTTTTTGTGCTAAAACTAAAATGTCCCCTAAAATGTTCCTCGGGGCCAATCCGTAGATACTGGAATCGGTCAGAACCGTAAATTGACCATTTCATATTCATACTTCGCTTCCTGATCGAAAACCATGAAAAAAGAGCCGTCAAACGACCGGTTTTGGTGGTAAAACTAAAATGTTCCCTTCAACAGGTTTCCCGGGGCCAATCCGTAGATCCTGGAAGTGGTCAGAGCCGTCAATGGACCATTTTATATTCATACTTCGCTTCCTGATCGAAAACCATGAAAAAAGAGCCGTCGAATGACTGATTTTGGTGCTAAAACTTAAATGTCCCCATTCACAGGTTCCCCGGGGACATCCCAGCGACTCCAGGATCCGTTTATTCAATTGGTTTTTTATTCGGGACACATTGGAGCACTTCTAGAATAAAATCATAGTGGCCGATCTATCAAAAAGCGAGATTCAAATGAAGTTGTGGCCTGACCCCTTTGATAAGTATCGATCGGAACCGATTTTAAAGAAATGGACATATCTCACTTGATTCTGGTCCGATTCCAAATCTCAATATATGGTTCCAATCAGCAAGAGCCCTACTTCATTTGTGGTTACTAATATCATTCAACTTTTAACCACAACTTCTCCTAATATCCACCTCAAATTTACGGTTTTGAACTTACCTCCGAAAAACCCGGAATATCTCCGGAATCCGGTGGCCATAGTCGGTTCCATGGACATACCGTCAAACTGCTTTAATTTTCTAGTTCGGGCATGCCTGAATTGTCAAAATCGGATGATAACTAAGGTAGTTACAACACATCTAATTTTACCTAAAATTTGCCTATCCTAATTATTTTGTCCATCCCCTGTATATACCGCACAGGCCACTTCGGCCTTAGTCTGAATAAATAATAATAATATGAAAGAGGTTTCAGAGATACTGATTGTTATAAAATAATAATCCTCCATAGAAACACCGTGTGCTGTATTCTTTTACCCAACATATCACATCTTAAATGACAGTGGTGCTTTAATACAATTAAAAGAATTTCGGATTTGTTCATGAAGATAAAGATAACATAGGCGATCATTGGAAATTGATTTCAATTTATATTTTATTTTCACTAGAATCTACTACCAATATGCTTCTGTATTTTTCCTTTACTTTTATATCAGTTACCTCTGCTTGTATCAAATATTAGAGGAGAAGTACGTTTGTTTCAGTTAGGTGTAATAACTTTTGAACTCAACCAGCCTTAGGTGGCTCGCTTAGAAGACGAAAAAATCCGTTATAAAGTAGAATTATGCAGTTTATTGTGGTATACGGTCAATAATAATAAATACACAATTTCGTTCATGATTGACACCACTTAGCGGTTCAGTTTAACTCATTTGTTCATTTGCTTGAAATTTCATACGAGATAGGAAATAAATAATTTCAGTAATTATGTGGTTACAGCGGAACTCGACTAAACGCAAGAATAACTTAATAAATTACATACTTACTTTTATATCATACACACTTGTGCTCGTCTCTATCAGAAAAGCGAACGAAAAAAAAACTGATTGCTTTTCACAAAAACAAGGAACACCTACTACACTGATAATTCTAAAACGTAAACGGAACAAAATAAACAAGGGGACTAGAATTGGCAAACTAACTAAACTTTTCGATTTTGTCGACATTTCCTTGTCTTCATCACACTCTTCATTCTCTCTAATATAAGTCTACCGCTAATAATGGTAGATGGGTACTCATATAACGTTTCCATGGTTGGATTGATTCTCAATTGTTCAGTGGTTTTATGTTCTTTTTTTCATAAACTCTTATAAATTAAATGCTTTTGCTTTTGTTCATTGTTTGCTTCTCTATTTAGTTATTTTTCTTTCTCTCTTTCAAAATACGAATAACATATTTTCCTTCGACAGCATTATCTTTTCAACTAGCTCACACTTTTAAGAATTGGGTTTAGCGTAGTGTAACTTTGATATACATTGGTTGTGTTTAATTACTGGTTAAACTTTGATCACTGTGCTTTGCTTCAGTTTTTTACTGTATTCCGATTCCAGGTTGTTAATCATTAGTTTTATTGGACTCAAAACATGTATTTTACTGCGGAATTAAAAAGTTCGTTGAAAGTACTTTTTGAGGAGTTTTTGGAGTGGGCCCGCCTTCCGTGTCAGTATTGGTACTGCAATACAAACTTGATCGTGTCAATGACAACTCATTCGTTACATTCATGAGGCTTGTATCATTCTATAAATATAGTCTGATAAAATAGGTGAACTCTTGCTTGGTTCAGCAGTACAATGTAGGAATTTAAAAAAACAATAACACACTGGGTTCGATACTCGGCATAATTATAAGTATTCTCCGTATTCTCTTGGAAATTTTTATAAAAAGAACA
Organism: Armigeres subalbatus; assembly: GCF_024139115.2. Lineage (NCBI taxonomy): Eukaryota > Metazoa > Arthropoda > Insecta > Diptera > Culicidae > Armigeres > Armigeres subalbatus. The sequence continues at coordinate 65,995,169 of NC_085139.1, read as the reverse complement.
GAAGTACTTGAAGATAATAAAATCGAAACGAACTAGACGTTTCCAAGTCAGGAATTAAGAGAGATACGGAAAGATAATAAAACAGGGGATCGGTGGACCTTGCGACAAAAGAAGAAATCGTTACTTCGAGTATTAAAAACCCTTTCTTTTAAGGAACTGAGCCTGCAAAACAATAAAAATCAAAAAAAGTTGTAATTGTTTAAATAAATTTTAATAAATAATGTTTTCTGACAGTTACAAGATTATCACATTTGTAAAAATCCAATGAAATAGGTAAAATCATCACAATGTAAATAGAATAAATTACCGAAAATTTAAAAAACAGCTTCATCTGCCTCTCGATAGTACAAGAGTTGACATTCTTCCATTATAGCCACCAATCAATCAATGTTCATCAATAATTGAATCAAGCCTAACAGCATCAATTTCACAACACCTGTTTGCGTCCTGTAATAATTGTTCTAACTTCCTGAAGCAATTGCCTTTTGAATCTCTTGTTTTACCATATAGAATACTAATGTTTACCTAAAATGTAGTACATTTATATTCAGTTCTCAATGTATTGGGGTTTCTGAGATTACTAAATCTTAGTGCAAGAGAAATAAAATTAAATGCTTACCGAACAGGTCTCGCTTGTTGCAGAATTTCTAGCAGCACTACCGGAAATGGAAACTACAGGCGCCACTTGATGCTTCTTGTTTAGGTTCTATATAGTGCTGCACAGTCTCTTTTTTAGTGAAAATTTGTCCGATTAATACTTTGTATTTGCAATTTTCCAGCAGTATTTGATTTATAGCATTTATGTGTGGTACTTTCTACTTCATACCTTTTGCCCTGTTCAATCAAACCTTTTACATCTGGCTCTCCTTTCGCCACTGGAACGTACCGGACTTGACGCCGATACTGGACGAACCCTGACTGCTGCCGCCACTCGACAGTATGTTGTTTGTCCTCCGTATCAACTGCGCGGCCGAATCAATCCGATTGCGGATCAGTCGCATGGCTGGATTCGTTGCGATTCCACTGCGTTTCGATGATTTTCTGTGGAATGTAAAACAAAGACCATGTTTAATATTAGGTTTGAATAAAATCTGCGAACGACAGTTTCTTAGTTAAAGTCTAGGGACGATCGATTGTGATTTAATACTACTACTAGTGATTTTTTTAAACAAAAGCAGTAGGCAGTACTTTACAGGTGTGGCGGAAAAATGGAATATTATGTTGGTTTCGAAGCCCTTGATAAACAGTATTGGATCATTAGATGGGGGCCGTTGCATTGGTAAATTAGGAAATTTCAAACAATTCCTATGGACATTCCAAAGACTTTCCGGAAAATTTCAAGTGGAAATTCTGAAGGGTTTCTCGTAGAAATTTCGGAGAATCCCCCTTACAAATTCCAAAGAATGTATTCTGGAAATTCCAAAAACTGTTTATTAGATATTCCAGAATGCTTCCTTTCTATTTTTTTATAGAATGCGTTGGAGAATTATCCTGCTTATCACAGAAGAATTTCCAAGTTGTAATAACCGAGATACTGCATATAAACGGAGGTGGACAAACGGAGAAATGCGAGAGGAGTTGACATTAAAACACATGTTGCTACGTTGGATATCGCAAATTAACTGCGATCATCGTTTATTCGAATAGAGTATATCGGCTGCTGATAACTCTTATTAGATGTCTATCTCTCTTCTCTAGTTGTCATTGTCGGAGTTCGGTCATAGGCCTGACACTACACAAGAAAAATCCATGATAGTTCTAATCCGAAATCCAGACTATTACTTCAGTGGAATTCATAGAAGATTTTTCTGGAGAATTATTTCGTTATAGTCTTCCAAACAAAATCTGGAAAAATCCTAAAAAAATCAAACATGTGAGCTTCCCACAAAGCTGCTGTGTAGATTGTTTTCCAAAAACAAGAAAAGTCTACGTAGACTGTTAGTATACCCTTCCGTCCCTCTTCGTAGACTAACGTAGACATCAGACCCAAACCGATGCCTTCTCCTTCTTTGGAGGAGCGACTATGGACGGAGCAGATCGGGGTGCAGGGTGCCCGAAGGGCGTAGATCCGAAAAGGTGACTTCTCGGCTAAAAAGGCCATCAGCACAAGGGACCGAAAATTCCTGGCGACTAATGAGTAGGGCAAAGCGGAAGTCGAACGCATCTCGACCCACAAAGAAAGCTAAGGACAGAGGCGAGGCCTTGTTAGTTAAAACTGATAAGGAAAAGTACGCTGAAGTCCTTAAATTGATGCGGGCGGCCGAAAAGCTTTCGGCGCTGGGTCAGGACGCACGAAGCGTCCGACGCACCAAGACCGGTGAATTGATCCTGGTTCTGAAACGCGGAGCGCAGGCTAGTGGGACTGACTACAGGAAGCTGGTTGAAGAGGTCTTGGGTGACGACGCCGAGGTGAGGTCGTTGGGGGCGGAAGTGATCCGCCAGTGCAAGCAACTGGACGAGATCACGAACGCGGACGACGTCGTCTCTGCCTTCAGAGATCAGTGTGGTATAAAGGTCGAGGCGGTCCCTTTGGCATGCAGGTAGTCTACCTTAGGTTACCGTTTGTGGAAGCAAAAAAGATAATGGAGCGAGGAAAGTTGAAGATCGGCTGGTCAGTATGCCCAGTGAGCAAATTTCAGCCGCCTTCAGTGAACAGGTTCGGTGCTTAGAGTCTGGACACAAGTCCTACAACTGTAAGGGCCCAGACCGTAGCAACCTGTGTCGTCGTTATGGGTGGACCTTCGTGTCCCATCGGAGAGACAAACAAGAAGAAGCCGTGCAAGTAACACAGCTGAATCTTAACCACTGTGGAACTGCCCAGCAACTGATGTGGCAGTCGGTCTCAGAGTCGAGGACCGATGTCGCCCTCCTGTCCTATCCATACAACGTCCCTGTCAACGTCGCTTGAGCAGTGGAGAAGAACAGCCGCTGCACCAATCGAAGAGGTCAAGCGTTACTAGAGGCGCTAGCGAAGCTCGACGCAGTGCTAGTCAATGATGGTTCCGCTAGCACGTTCAGAAGAAACGGGGTCGAGTCATGGAGTGACGTAACGTTTATCAGTCCTGGTCTGGCATCAGACATGGACTGGAGGGTGGATGAGGTTTACACCCATAGGTATCATCTAGCAATTCGCTTTAAGACCAACTATGGCATGCAACATCCGAGGTCCGGGGATTCTTGTCAGGTCCGTGGGTAGTTCCGCCAGCATGCCGAGGAAAGCCCTGCCGAGAAATAGAAGACACCAGGGATGAAAGAGCACCGAGGATGAAAGAGCGGACCGCCGTGAAGTGTTTTGAGCTGCGAAACTGGCCTTTAACAAGGCCATCAAGAGTAGCAAGAGAGCGTGTTTCGACAACCCATGCGAAGGTACCAACGCGAATCCGTGGGGTGACGCCTACAGGATAGTGATGGCCAAGACCAAAGAGGGCTCTTCACCTCCCGAACGGTCCCCGGATAGGTTGGCGAGGATTATCGAGGCATTCTTTACGTCCCGAGCCACAAGTCCCTGGCCGCAATATGGGTGCGGCCATATTATAGATAATTATTGAAGGAAAAAAAGTGCCTCGCCCGCCTGTAGTTGGTGCGTATGCCCGTTTGATAATTAAAATTTGAATTAGAAGATTTGGGAGCCAATTGATATCTTTTTTAGCTAGTCCATTAAGAATACACGATTCTCATGTGTTTTCCGTCATTTCATTGGTAGATTGGTTACTTCAGACTTCTATTTATCTTCGGTATGTGAGTATTAAGTTGAACGAGCTTGAACGAGTACGAGGGGCATCAAGGGATAAAGATGAAGAGTTTAGCTTGCAGTGATTTGGCAGTTTTCTTTTAATTATTCAACCCGCAACCGTTCGAGGATCTCCCCTGAGGAATTGTCTCAATAAAATCGGGTAAATCAACAGACTGGTGGTCTCTCGCACGCGAGCCTAAAGCCACCGCAGTTAATAAAAATCTCATACGATTTTGCGAACGGTTACAAGACAACCCAGGCTAGTGTTTGTGTTCGTTTCTACGAAAGCATGCCAACTGGAGATATCCAGTGATTTATCAACTGCCAAATCCGACAGTGCCTCAACCGGTTATTGCTTGGCGAGGCTACTCAACGCAGATATGGGCAACAGCAAGACGGCGGAACAGTTGTTATACAGTTAGAGCATCAAATGGATATTCAACTATGGTTAAAATGTATGAATTGGTACCTCCAGGCAGATGTAGGAACTGAAGCAAACGCTTATGAAAATGTATCAATCACACCCCCTTTGCGCCATGTCTGTTGTCTAAGAATTCCTACAACTATGATGTGCAGACGCCCGAACATTGTTTGATCGATCAGCCGTTGAACCTTCTCCCGGAATCCGATATGTCTGTCGTTCCTGTGGTGCTCCGGATTCACTTTACACTAGTTTTACAGATTCACTTAGGAATATACAAACACGTCTTACTCTTCCAGATGCACAATTTATTCTCTCTCCTAAAATCATGGCCTACTACTACAAACTAAAAGTACTGCTTAGCACATCTTCCTTTTTTTTTAAATATGATATGAATAATAAATTTGATTTTATTGGATGATAATTATAGGCTTCCGCAGCTTCGTCAATTTACATTGCAATACCAGATGTGGGTATTTCACATTCCTCAGGTGTGAATCCCGCAAATGCTTCTTCGATTTCCTCAGTGTTACTAGTTGCTATACTTCCCGATTCATCAGGATTGTTCACTGCTTCCCATGGTACTTTCTTAAGATGAGCCACGTTCCTTTCGTAGGTTCTTCCAGAATCTTGATCTTCAATCGTAACTTTAGGACCCACACGGTCTATTACACTATACTTTGTTTTCTTGAACTTCGTCGACAGTTTGTTCCTTGGGATTAGATCTTCCATGAGTACTGTGTCCCCTTGCGTAATGCATGATTGCTTCGCATGACGTCTGCTATCTTCTCTGTCTTTCCCTTTTCTGCCCCCACTCGCATATCAGTCCCATACCGTTTTTTCGCATACTGAGATAATAGCCATTGAAGTTCCAAATCGCATCTTCCATATGAAACTTCAAAAAAATCTAATAAATTGAAACATCATCGTATCTTGCTCAAACTTTGCTGAGTTGTTCATCATTCGATAGATTACCGTATAACGATTTAGTTTGATCGAAACATGGTTCAGTTTTGTGCAATCAGGTCATGTAAATTCTTAGTGGAACTGTTATGCGCGCACTTTCAATATGGGACGCACATGATTTGGTATTTTTTCACTGATGGGCAATTTTTATTATTATTTATGGAAGTACATTAGAAATGAACCCTATTCAGTGGGTTAACTCAAAAGTGACGAAAAGTCAAATGGGGCTGTTATGCGAGTGTGGGCAGTTTTTGTTTATTCAAAAAATCTTCATCTCGATAATCGGAAGAAGGAGGTACCGTTTCAATGTCTTCGATAGCGGGTAATTTAGACCTTATTGTTCTTACTTGATACTTGATACTTGATGGGCTACAGCTCTTCGATGAGCCTACGCCGAATGGAGTATCCTTCTCCACTGGACTCGATCCTGGGCCATTCGCTTCCAGTCGCCCTGAACATTGAGCGCCCTCAGGTCCTCTTCAAATGCAAAAAGCCATCGTGTACGCGGCCTTCCACGAAGCCTGCGGCCTCTTCCGGGTTCTCTACTAAATATTATCTTCGCTTGACGTTCTTCCGGCATACGAACAACGTGACCAGCCCACCGTAGTCTGCCGTGTTGTATAAGCTTAATAATATCCAGCCCTTTATACACCTGGTACAATTCGTGATTCATGCGACGCCGCCAGATACCGTTCTCCTGTTTACCGCCGAGTATTGTCCGCAGCACCTTACGCTCAAACACTCCGACAGCTCTCCGATCAGCCTCCTTTAACGTCCATGTCTCATGGCCGTATAAAGCCACCGGAAGAATCAGAGTAGTATACAGCGCGAGTTTTGTTTTCGTTTGCAGACTACGGGACTTAAGCTGGTTACGAAGTCCGTAATAAGCCCTATTTGCAGCAGCAATACGCCTTTTTACCTCGCGGGTAACATCATTATCGCACGTCACTAATGTTCCAAGATACACAAATTCTTCTACCACTTCAAATTTCTCACCATCCAGCGCTATTTCGCTACTACCACCACTAATGAACCCACGTTGATTGCCAGCGACCATGTACTTCGTTTTGCTGGTATTGATCGTGAGTCCAATCCTCGCTGTCTCCCTCTTAAAAGGCGCAAAAGCCTCTTCCACGGCACGGCGATCAATTCCGATAATATCGATATCGTCCGCAAATCCCAGGAGCATATGCGATTTTGTGATAATGGTACCGCTTCTTTGCACACCAGCTCTCCTAATCGCTCCTTCGAGCGCTATATTAAACAGTAGGTTCGAGAGTGCATCACCCTGCTTTAATCCATCTAAGGTAACAAATGACGTCGATATTTCATCCGCAACCCTTACACTTGATTTCGATCCGTCCAACGTTATACGAATCAGCCGTATCAGTTTCGCCGGAAAACCATGTTCAAGCATAATTTGCCATAATTCATTCCGTTTCACTGAATCGTACGCCGCCTTGAAATCAATAAACAGATGATGTGTCTGCAAGTTGTACTCCCGGAATTTATCAAGGATTTGTCTCAGGGTAAACATTTGATCCGTCGTTGATCGGCCCTCACGAAAACCTGCTTGGTATTCGCCGACGAAGGACTCAATCTGTTGAACAGAATACGGGACATAATTTTGTACGCCGAATTAAGGAGGGTTATTCCTCGGTAATTGGCGCACTCCAGTCTGTGCCCTTTCTTAAATAGAGGGCAAATGAGGCCGTCCAACCAGCTAGCAGGCATTTCCTCGTCTTCCCATATTCCCATTTTTTCCTGCGCCTCACTAATAACTTGTTCTTCGTACTCTTTTTTCTTCCTGCGGTGGGTTCGTTTTTCGGCTGCTCTTGCTTCCTTGTACCGATCTCTATTCGATCGGGTACCTGACACTAACATCCGGCTTCTGGCAACGTTCTTCTCGTCTGTCACTCTCTGACACTCCACATCGAACCAACCCGTCCTGGGTCGCCTCTGTGCTGTGCCTACCACTTCTTGTGCTGTTGTGCTCACCGCTCCATGGATCGACTCCCATAGATCGTTGATGTTGTCGCTAACGTTGATTGCACTTATCCGTTCGTCGAGCTTCTGGCGGTACTCAGCCGATACTCCTTCCGCCGACAATCGCTGGATATTGTAACGCATCGTTCGCTGTGATCTTTCGTTCGATACAGTTGACAACCGTGATCGAATTTTACTGACAACGAGGTAGTGATCAGAGTCAATGTTCGGACCTCTGAATGTCCGCACATCGATAACATCCGAGAAATGGCGCCCATCCACCAGAACCTGGTCTAACTGGTTGCAAGTTTCACCATTTGAGTGTCTCCAGGTGTGCTTTCTGATGTTCTTTCGTGCAAAGTAGGTGCTACTGATGGCCATCCCTCTGGCAGCAGCAAAATTTACTAGCCGTAGGCCGTTGTCATTGGTAGCGGAGTGAAGGCTTTCCCTACCGATTATGGGACGAAAAAAGTCCTCTCTACCGACCTGAGCGTTAGCGTCTCCGATAACAATTTTCACGTCATGCTTTAGGCACTCTCCATAGGCTTTATCAAGACATTCATAAAACGTGTCCTTCACGTCGTCGGATTTATCGTTTGTCGGTGCGTAAACGTTGATTAGGCTGTAATTGAAGAATTTGCCCCGTATCCTCAACACACAGATTCGTTCGCTAATGGGTTTCCACCGCATCACTCACTTCATCTGCTTGCCCATCACTACGAAACCAACTCCATGCTCTGCTTTTTCACCGCCGCTGTGATAGATGTTATACTTGAATGCAGTATTGGTCGTGGGGTCCACGGCTCGGAATTCACGTTCTCCGGATCTAGGCTATCGGACTTCTTGAATAGCAGCCACGTTCACTCCAACCTTCTGCAGTTCACGAGCCAGAAGGCTCACTCGTCCAGGTTCATTTAGGGTCCTGAAATTCCAGGTACAGAGTTTCCAATCATAGTCCTTATTTCGTTGCCGGGTCGGTTGCCAAAAATAACGTTCTCTTTTTCTTCTATCTCCATTTTTCGTGGTATTTGAGAGGCTTCAGTAAGCTACCTTACCGGGGTCGCGTTACCTACATCGCGATGATGGGGCTGCCACCTTAGGTATAGCTGACGCGATACAGCATTTCGTTAATCAGCCGCTGGGTACCAGGCAGACGCTGTTTGAGCCGCACCTCCTAGTGAACAGACGCTCGAGGCGTACCTTCTCACTCTAGCTGATGTCAGAAGGACAACAGTGCCCAGGCTGCACTACCAGCTAAGTACACAACCCTTAGCTGGCGGTCTTTTGTCATCGGACGACCCGTGGAAGCGTGAGATAGGGACTTGTGGGGACCAGAGCTCTGTTGGGCGCTCCTTCCTTGATGTCAACCCACCATTTTGCAACCCACCTTATTGTTCTACCATAGCACAATTCCGTCGGCGTCTTCCCTGTTGTGGAATGGGGAGTTGTGTAATCCAAGCCCATGACTGATTTGCAACCTCTTCAAAAGCGATCGGTTCTGGCGTTCAACCAACCCGTTCTCCTGGGTCCAGTATGGAGCAGAATGATTAAGAATGATACCGTGTATCTTACTGTATTCTTCAATTTCATTGCCAATGAATTGCTTGGCGTTGTCAAGTTTAATGGTTCTAGGATACCCTAAGCGAGTGAAAATTTTACTTAGGCGATCAACAGTTTCATTATAGCAGTTATGTGAGTCATAATTTCGACCTTTTTGCACCGACTGAAGTAATCTATAACGACCAATAAGTATTCGCCAGAGGGGAGGGGCCCCATGAAGTCGATAGCGATGTCAACCCAGGGCTTTGATGAAAGTTGTCTTCGACACATTGGGACTGGCCGGCTTGGGAGTCCAACCAATTGACATCCTTCGCATGCTACACAACATTCCCGATTTTGCTATCGGGTTATTCCAGTTGCCGGTCCGGAGACATTCTCTAACGACCGTTAACTCAGGTTCATCACGGGTTGCATTTTCAATTTCATCAACATCAACGCCACTGATTCCTGAATAGCTCATAAAGATGTTATCTTTTTCGAAGTCTTCAGCAGTTTCAGAGTACACCAATCGAGAGAGGGAATCTGCAATATTGCTACTATATTTCCTTTGCGATATACGACCTTGAATCTAAATGATTGTAGTCGTAAGACCCATCGTTCAATACGAGCGCATGCTGTAGAAGTTGGGGAGAAAATCATTTTCAAAGGTTTATGGTCTGTTTCCAACTCGAATTCTCGACCAATCAAGTAGGTATAATGAATTTTTTTCCACTGCCCACACTAAAGAAAGCGCTTCCTTCTCAGTTTGGCAGTATCGCTTTTCGGTACATGAGAGACTTTTGCTGGCATAGCATTTTATACGAGGGTTATTGTTATCGTTGTTCGCAAATTGTATTAAGACAGCACCCAATGCAACAGGAGAGGAAGGAATTGTCGAAAAAAGACAACGTATTCGCTATCATTTGCTTCAATTTTTCAAAACTTTGTTGATGTTCCTCCTGTCCCCAAAAAAACCTTTTGGAATTACATATAAGTTCTCTCAAGGGTGCAGTAATGGTTGCTAAATCCGGGATAAATTTTCCGACGTATGTTACAAGACCTAAAAAACTTCTAACTTCGTCAGAAGAACGAGGTTCACGAAATTTCTGTAGCACTTGTACTTTTTCCTCTGTAGGCCGAATTTCGGCCGGAGAGAGAATATGTCCCAAAAACTCTAACTTTATTGCTATGAAGATGCATTTCTCTTGGTTAAGAAGTATATTACGGTCTTTTAGAGCTGAAAGAACTTTGTTTAAAGCATTATCATGCTCTTCCTCAGTTTCTCCGAATACTACGACATCGTCAATATAACTGATTACGTTGACGCAGTCAGCAAGAATCTGTTCCATAACTTACTGAAACATTTCGGGGGCACATGAAACGCCAAACATCAGCCTTTTGTATCTATATAATCCCTTATGGCAAATGAAAGTTATAATAAATCGACATTCTTCATCTAATTCAATCTGTATTTTAGTAGGATTTGTATTATTAATAATTAAAATATATTTCTCAGAATTATTTTTTTCATCCTAGATTTACCTGATGGAACGCGTCTTTAATATCCAGACGACTGAAGAACTTTAGCCGACTTGAGGCGTGGGAGAAAACTCTCGAAAGTTGGCATCATATGACGTTCTCTTATGATGGCCTGATTAGCGCGTCGCATGTCGACACACAAACGAAGGTCTCCATTATATTTGACAATAATTACTAATGGAGAAACCCATGCTGCTGTTGCTGAAATAGGTTCAATAATATCAGAAACTAGCAGTTGCTCCAATTTCTCTTCAATTCGGGTGAGGAGTGCGATTGGCGGAGTTCTAACTCGTTGAGCAACAGGAGGCACATCACTATTGACTGGAATTTTCAACCGAACGTTCTTCATCTTGGGAAAAGGCCTTCCACCTACAGGCACAATTTCGTTGATCGATGTGTCCACAGCATTCAGCCCAATTTTTAACACCCCCAAGCGCTTCGCAGTATCTTTCCCCAATAATGGTTGCGACCCTCCTTCGATGACATAAAAAATGGCTGTTTCTTGCTTCCGATTTCCTCCATCGCCAACAGTGATCACTGATTCAAAAACATGCGACACGACCAAGGGCTTCGCATGTCGACCATAACCTCGCAACACGGTATTCGGGACCTTGCTTGGTTGCCAGCATTGGAAACCTTGCGCTAGCATGCTTTTCCAAGTGGTGTCATCTATAATATTCTTGCAGCTGCCAGAATCAATTAGCATTTGAATTAGGACATTTCCCACATCGGCCCAAAGATTTTCGTCGCCATCGCCTATGTTGCAAATGAAACTTTGCGACTTTTCCCGATCCTATAATAATCGCTCTCACATTGTCCAGTTTTGGCCTTTCGAATCTGGGTCAAAAAAATTACCAGGTGAATTTCCATTTCCAGCAATTACCTGTACCTGGTGCTTTATAGATTCGAATGAGTTAACCATGCGTGTTACTTGTGGTAATGCCAGTGCTTGTTCGGGTTAAAGGTTTTTCCCTCAACTCGGTAGAAGCATAATAGATTTTTTTGTCAATGATTCTGAAATCTCGGCTCTCTTCTGCAGTTTTACCAAAATCACATTTCTAAGCTTGTTCGGTGCATCGCATCAAAAATTTCGTCAATGGCTCACATAATCCATCCGTCTCAGAAGCCATCTTGCAAAATTAATTTCTTTCGAAAGAATCGTGCTGCTTCGAACTGAAATGATCGTACAATTTGTCGATTACTGTTTTGAAAGGATCAATTTTTTTTAGCAATATCTTCTTGAACATCTGCACCCTCTATTGAATAGAACAGATCTTGAAGTTCCAGACCACCCTTAGCCAATAGAATGTTTCTCAATTCGGTAGCGTTTTTCTCTTCACTGACAGCAGCGATTACTTCGAAGTTTCTTTTCCACCGCAGCCATTCTTTACGTATCTGCGTTTCGGGAAGGTGGTTAAATTTGAATGGACAGATGTTCCAATTTTCCATTCCTAGTAGGCATTGACTTTGACGACAGCTGAAAACAAATTCAAACATGCTTTTTTTTTACCCAGCCCGGTGGCATCCCTATCTCACACAATATAGGTTTGTTTTGCAGCCAACATTGCGCGACCGTATCCCACTGACAGTTCTGTACCCTAATGAGAATCAAATGTGATGTTTGTAAACAAAACACATACCATCATGAATTTTACACTGAGATGTTGGCTACAGAAACATGGCGTCGTGCCAGGTGGCTGTTTTTACCTTACTAATGCTCCGGATTAAACAGATTTTCGAATTTTTTTGGAGACCCTTGGCCTTTTCCTGTTGTTTTTCAGCGGATTAGCTTTTTCTGCTTTTCTGCTTCACGCAGCGGCTGCACGCCTCGTTTCTGCTTCCGCGTAGCGGCTACACGGCTAAATTTCTTGAAAAGCGGCTTGACGCCTATCCCTGCTCTACGGCAGCGGAAGAATCTGTTTCTGCTTATTAACAGCGGCTTTTGCCTGTTTCTGCGTAGCTGCAGCGGCTTCTTGCCTGATGGTAAATTAGATTTTTCAAAATGTTTCCTTAATGTGTATGTTTGATTTTAGACTAAATTTTTTTTCACTCTCAAACTATGGTTCCACCCAATCGTCGCCAGATGTAGTGCTCCGGATTAAGGACCGGCTTGTAGTTCACCAGGGATTAAATCCAAAAGAGAATGAACAAGTCTCTCACTTATCATCTCTGTATAATACATATACGATATGTAGCATACCGCGAGAGACTTTTTTCGCAAGCTGTCATGATAGAGAACTGATTCGGGAGGCTATACCCCATGATAAATTTCTTTTAGAAGGCTCCAAATGAGGGGAGCACTAGCTCTAATGATGCATTTCAACTTGTTCTACACAGCTGTGCAGTAACCAACACGAAATGAGCGAAAACAAAGCGAGAATCACGACTGCCGTTATAATACAAGTTTGATAAATTTGTTATCATGGCTTGTTATGATTCGGAACAGTTTTTGCCTCTCTTTTATTGTTGATCAATAGATAACATTGAGAGCGATTTCTGCAAACCCTGTAGTTCACTTTACACTAGTTTTCCGGATTCACTTAGGAATATACAAACACGTCTTACTCTGTCAGATGCACAATTTATTCTCTCTCCTAAAGTCATGGCCTACTACTACAAACTAAAAGTACTGCTTAGTACAGTTCCTACAGATTGATTGTACATGTGGCAAAGGATGTACAAGAAAACCACCGTCTGGAAACGTTGGCAAGCCGGCAACAACACGTAAGTGTGGCACAGGCAAAAAGATTTTGAAGGGAAACCAATCGGTACGATTGGCTGGAACCAATGACAATGCGCAATGGGAGTAGATGGGTATGCAAAAAATGAATACTTCAAGGAATCAAAGGAAGGGGCTGTTTATCTACAAGAAAGTCGACAAGCTGGAGTGTTTGAACTATCGAGCAATCACCACTCTAAATGCTAATTACAAAGTGTTATCCCAAATCAATTTCCATTGCATACTGGGTACCACGACCTCCTGAAGCGGTAGCCACTATACCAGCGAGGTCGTCCAATAATCGTCATAATATATATTTATGCAGAAATACTAAAAACTGACATTGAACAACGCAATGATAAAACACTTACCCTCCCTGCTGTTGCTCCTTCTGATTGTTGCCCAGGATGATGCGCATGTGGGTGTCCCGCGCAAAATGATTGTCCGGCGGGTGCATGATAGTGCTGTTGTTCGACAGGCTGATGTTCATCTCCTCGAACTGCTTGCCGAGCAGCGCCAACGATGACGGGGGTTGATTCTGACCCGGCGAACTGACATCGCTGCTGGGCGAATGTGGTGGGGTCGCATATAGCGGCGACATGCAACCCAAGTCGAACAGATCAGCATCGTTCGGATGGCTCATTCGAATGTTTGAAGCTGAGGAAGAGGATATTTTTTGTTAGATTTCCAGGGGCTGAATGAGCAAGAAAGCTACACTTACCGATGTTAGTTTGGTATTCCTCTACATTTGGCAGAATTTGGGAATGTTTTTTGCCACCATATTTGCTGTTGGTACCGCTGCTGCCTCCGCTAGATACCTGGTGGTGAGGCTGATGTTGCTGCTGTACAATGTGGTGCGATTTGGAATTGTGATGTCGCGAGTGTTTTTGCAGTTGCTGAGTGAAAGACATGGGTACTTGCTAGAAGATAAAGAAAGAGAAGAATATAATGATTTCTCGAATAAAATGCTGGAGAAGTATTTCACGACTCTGACTGTGCATCAAACAAATAAGAATGTGTTCAACTCACCTCATTACTACTACCGGTCGATTGACTAGAGATGACACTTTTCCGTTTTTGCAGACTGCTGTTGTCCGATTGCATTGTATTCTCGTAGAAATTACTATTCTGCGTGGAGCTTGTTGCATTTAACGACGGTGCATTATTGTTGTTGTTGCTGTTGGTATTGCTGCTATTACTGTTGTTAGGCATTAGCAAATTCGGATTCGGAAACGGACCCGAGGGAGACGGGTTGTGTATCGAAGAAGACGGCGGTAGCTCATCTGGGGATTTGAAGTTCAAATTCTGATGGGCTGCCATTTTCCCACCATCGAGATCGTCTGAAAATGAAGATCCAATTAAAGATTTAAGTTTCTCATAATATGAACATCTTGAAACACAAGACACTTACTTTTCGTGAAATTCTCCAATATTCGGAGAACGTTGTTTCGGTTCGATTTCGCCGCCAATTTGATTGGCGTTCGACCGCAGTGGTCGGATTTGTACGGATTTGCACCGTACTTGAGCAAATAGGTGACACACTTTTCGTGCCCTTCCTGTGCAGAAATGCCCAACGCCGTGGCACCCTGTTTACACGCGTGGTCCGGAATAGCTCCATAGTACAGCAGTAGCTGCATTACCTCATGGTTGCCCTGCCAGGCACACGAATGTAGAGGAGTTCGGGACTCGAGATCCATTGCGTTGACATCGGCGTTGCCTAAAATCAAGTCAATTCGTTAGATTTTGTAAGCACAAAGCTAGAAGTGAATATCTTACCTAACGTAATCAAAAGCTTAACCATTTCGGCATGTCCTTGCCAAGACGCCACATGAAGCGCTGATCGTCCTTCGCTGTCTGAAATATTAACGTCCACGTTCGAATACTCCAGCAAGAATTTCACCACCTTCAGTTTATTCTCCAACGCCAATATATAAAGCGTTGTTCGAGAATCAGCGTCCTTTGAGTTGACGTCGCATCCAAACTTAAGTAACGATTGCACGCACTCAAAATGCCCTTCCAAACAAGCCAACCGGAAAGCCGTCTTCCCGTCATGAGCTCGTTGATCGACACAGGCCCGATGGATGTTTAAAATAGCTTCCAGCACTGCGTTGTGGCCTTCTTGCGCTGCTAAATGCAGTGCTGCTTTACCCTCATTATCACATTCATCAATCTTGGCACCAGATTCCAGCAACTGAATGCAAATATCACCATACCCTTCGAAGGCAGCGTAATGCAAAGGCGTCCATCCTGCATTGTCTCGGTGTGTTTCATCCAATCCGCGATCAAGCAGTTGTCTCACCGTTTCCAGATTACCCTGAGCGGCTGCCACACTCAAAACGGTTCGTCCCTCCGAATCCATGCAGTCGATTCCACAACCCCAGAACAGCAATAGCTTCACAACGTTCGCGTGACCTGACGTACACGCTGCCCACAAGGGAGTCCTACCCATATGATCAGCCATATCGGGATCTGCGCCGTTTTCCAGAAGCAGCTCACAAATTTCCGCATTACCCTCGAACGAGCTCACCAGCAACGGTGACATACCTTCGTTGTCTGTTTGATCTGTGTTGGCGCCATATTCCAGGAGAGTCGAGATTACTTTACTGTACCCAGAACTTCCGCACAAGGCTGCAACACACAACGCATTTCTTCCATCCAAGTCGGTATGATTCACATCCGCACAATTTTCCAGCAAGATCTCTACAATATCATAATGGCCCATATAAGATGCAGCAATGAGCGACGTGCGACCCTGTTTATCAATCGAGTTCACATTCGCCCCGGCTTCGATCAATATTTTAACAATGTCCTCATTTCCACTCCAGGCCGCCGCCCGGAGCGCTGTTCGTCCTTCCTTGTCGGCACGATCTATTGCACAGGCGCCACTTTCGATCAGCAGTTTTACCACATCCGTGTGCCCTCCCCACGAGGCGGATCGCAAAGGTGTCCAGCCATCTCGATCCGCATGGTTTACATCGGTTTTGCGGAACCGACCCGTACCGTCATTCAACGGCTGTTTGTAGTTCAGCAGGAGCTTCACAATTTCGATGTGTCCATTTCGGGCAGCAATGTTGAGTGCTGTCTGTCCGTTGAGGTCCTCGATTTCCAGATCGATCGGATCCTTGCAGGCCTGGGAGAAATAAATAAATGTGTGCAAATCAATTTAAAAACCAAAATGGTCTAGAATTATTTCTAAACTAACGTTCGAATATCCAGGAATTCTACTACTAGGAGGACTATGGCATGAATATACAAATTCCTCCAAAATCTTCTCCAAAAGATTCTTTAAAATTCATTCAACAATTTCTCCAGAAATTCTTCAGGAAACACTTTCATAAAATCAGTTCCTTCCGACATTACTCCAAATGCGTCTTCTAAAATACCCCAAAAGTTACTCCTGGAATTCTTGTAAGAGTCCATGAAATTGCCCTACATTTTTTCCCTAGAACTACCTTGGATTTTTCCAGAAATATCCGTAAACTTCTCTAGAAATTCCTCAATGAATTCTTAAGGGTAGTCATTTAGAAATGAGAGATTCGTGATGGATTTTTCAGTTAAGCTCCTGCCAGAATTTCCGAAGGAGATCCTGAGGGATTATTCGAAGGAGAAGAAATCGTGGATGACTTCTCGAAGGAATTTGTGGAGGACTATGGCATGTCGTGAAAAAAAATATGCAGGGGAATTTTTAGAGGAACTACATACTTGAAAAAATTCTGTAGAAAATTCCAAACAAAAAACAGGAAATGTTTTAGTTTGGAAGTTTACACTGGAGTGGGTCCATAACCCATCTTGTCTAATATAAAAAATCAAGTAATGAAGAATGAAAACCACCGAACCTATTCCCAAAATAAAACATCTTTGTCACGAGTATACTCACATTCAATGCCCGCTCCAGCAACGTATGGTTTCCTTCGTTCGCCAGAATATGAATCAACGCCTTGCCCTTGTGCAGCTCTGCGTCGAACATATCGTACTGCACCCTATCGTTCTGTATATCCGACTTGGAATCACCGATTCCGCTTCCATCGCCACCGCCACCACCCACACCACTTTCGCACCGTTCCATCATTTCTGGATGACCCCCGGTACCGCCATCGTAACGGTCTATACCGTATCCACCGGAACCACCCGCCGCAGCCAGACCCAACTGTTCGCCACCGACGCATTGCTGCAGGCTCAAGTTAATCGACTTTTGCAACTCCTGCTGGCAGCTTTTTTCGCTCGAAATCAACAGTTCGGCCAGTTCCGAGTCGATGTTCTGCGACCGATCGGACAACACCGGAGAATTGATGGCCGACGATTCGCACGACAACACCGTGTCGGCGTTGTTGATGCCCGTTTCGATGAGCAGTTTGAGCACTTTGCAGTCCGTCGGAAGATTTGGTTTGAAGAAATCGTTTAAAAATCCGTTGAACTCGTCGTTTAATTCGGCATTAAGGTAGCGCTCGAGCATCAGGCGGGTTTTTGCAGCTAAGTTGACGTCGGTTTTACATTCGTCCTCGCACAGTGCGCAGCAATTCAACAGGTTGGTATAGAAGCAGTCGCTTAGGTTCGATTTCGTTTCGAGAAGGATGAGGAGCAGGTCGAGGTTGATGTTCTTGTTGGTAAGATATTCGCCGGTCTTGATTAGATGGTACAGGTAGAGACGCAGTTTGTTTGGACAGAGCTGATCGGCGACCATGGTGTAGTACATGGAAACCATGACATGGCCCTCGTTGAGATCGCAGAGGAACTTCTTGGTAGAGAACTTGACGTCGATGAGCCAATCGCAGAATGAGTTGTGGAAGATCTTTAAAGCGTACGGATTCCGAGGACTGTACTCGACGATGTTTCGCATGAGATCAAGGCGTTTTTCGAATTCTTCCATTTCTAGTGAGTAGTTGTGGGTGCGGAGACAGTTAAACAGGAAATACTTGTCGACGTAGTTGTTGCACACGAGAAGGATGTTCAGAATGGGTCGTATTTTATTGTACTGCTTTTTGTTGAACGACTTCTGACAAATGTACAGATAAAGACCATTTAGAGTACAAGGAATCAGTTTTATCTCCCGGAAGGTGAAGAAATTCTCCTTGATACCGGTAAGAACTTTAAATAAATAAAGGAGACAACCATTGGATTTTATGTAGAGCTGATTCAGACTTTCGATAATATCTTTGGTTAGATTGATGCCACGGAAATCCGTATTCAGTCTATTGATAATGTACTGCTGGACGTCCTTGACCACGTGACTCTTGCGCAAGTCATCCAGCGTAAGTCGTTTGAATCCAGTAAACAGTTTAGTTATGTTTTTGTTTTGTTTCTTCGCTGTACACACCATGAAGAGCCATTTGGGCATCAGGTGAATGTGGTTGGAAAGCAATTCGGCAATGTTACGACTCTTGGTGACCTGTTTGCCCTTCAGAGTGGAAATAAGGTTTCCATCTTGGATGTAATTCTCATCGATCGAATCGATCAGCAGCAGCAAGGCATTCTTAGGCGGGCATAGCTCTAACAGAGGAAAGAGTATCGCTTTCTTGAAACAATCGTCCGGATTCTTTTCGATGCTGTCAACGGTGATAGACTCGAAAATATCCGGATTACTAAGTAGCATCTCGTAGTAGCCATCGGCAATGACTTGCCTGCAGTTTTTCGACTTTGGTAATGGTGGTGGAATGTTGGAAGGTTCTACAGGGGATGGCACTTCCGCCGGAGCTGAGGGCTGAGGAGATTCTTCCGGTTCTAGATCTTTGATCTCCGTGGTGACGTCCTCGATTATTTCCTCGTCCAGCCTTATGTCGGACAGATCGGCAATGCCCTCACCACCACCGTCCATGATTTCATCATCGTCTACTTCGGATTTCAGTGTTTCTTTGTTAGGGACGGCCTTGGTTGGAGAACGGATGCTGCTCCCGATCGCAACAGGGATTTTGGAAACTTTTGATCGACAAGGACTCATTGTTTTGTCTTTTTTCTCTGTAGATTCATTTGTGGGTTGTGTCTTTTGAAGTGGAGGATGGGTTGTGTACGGATAGCTTGGGGTTTCTTTGTCGCGACTTAGACTTTCTACCGGTTCGGACTGCTGTCGGCAGACTTTCTTTTTCGAACAGAACTCAGCGACCCGTTGATTGATTTTTATTTCCGTAAGAATCATATCCTCTAACTCCTTATCGTATTCGACAGTTTCCTTCTCGTCTGCTTTAGGTTCAACAGCCTCTGGTGGTTTTTGATCTGCTTCCGGCAGGGCTTCGTTGCTACTTATTTTCGTTTGCGGCTCAGCTTCGTTAGACGTGAGATCATTTGAGTTCGAAGTGTTGTTTTGGTTTGTGACCGCCGTACATATAAAGCTCGAGTGACTCAAGATTTGTAGGATGATACTGCGAATGAACATGCTCAGACTATGACACTCCGGGTTTTGCGAATTCACAAAATAGCAGGCCAGAAGGCGTCGATTGAGCATTCCTTTAGTGCCAGAAGTTCCGTCGATAATGTCGTTGCAAATTGAAGTTTTGCCGGAACCGTTGGAGCCCAGGACTAAATAACCAAGCGATGGAAGATCGGCGCCCCGATTTGACTGTTGATGGGTAGATGAAGCCCGAGGAAAAAATCCTGATGTGGAGGATGGCACACATTCGGTAGACTCAGCGCCAGGCGGAATTGGAACTGGTTTTTTAGACGCGCGTTGCTCTAGACACATGGCAATCTTTTTGAGGACCCATTCCCGGTTTAAATAAGCATTAATTTCCGAGTTCAACGATGAATCATACACTTTGGGAGACCGATTGACGCTTCCTTGATGGGATCCACGGCCATTGAGCTGATTATTACCTGACGGTGGTTTCTGACTAAGAATGGGATTTTGCGAGGAAACTGGCACTGGGTCCTGATCCAGCTGTTCATTATCTTCTTGACTTCTCTCAGCAGAACGATTCCTATGCAAATTAGTGAGCATTTCCAGTTTTTCGTTACACCGTGCTTCAAGCTCATCCAGCGATTCGTTGATGTCAACGTCCAAGTTTTTGTCTTCATCCTCATTGGCCAAGCTTTTGTAGCCGAGAAGCGATTGATCAATTTGATCTTCTTTCGCTTGAGTACCACCATTCATAGTTTCGTTGAGGACATTTTGCTGAACCAAATTGACAAAATGCTCCTTCCGTGCCAAGTAGGAGAAATTCGAACTTTGGTATTCTTTGTGCAGTTCGATCTTTTTGTGCATTTGAGAGGTGTCTTTCAAAAAATCTCGTATTCGCCTGTCCTCCAGTTCGGCGTTAATTATTTTCACGTCTCGATCGGAGCAGCTGTTGTTTAAATTATCATCAACCGCACGCGTTGCGCGACGTTGATCACCAGACGTAGGCTGAAGTTGTGCTTTCGGAGTCGCTCCTTGTGGGAGTTTCGGACGGTCCGATTTCTTCAACGGTGTCGCATACAAACTATCTTTGCTGTTCATGGCCAAATTGTTTTGAATTTTGTTGTTATTTTCCAGCTTCTGATGATGTTCGCCACCCGAGGCGCACTCATCATCAACTGCACCGCCACTTGCAGTTGCACTCCCGCGTTCCTCATCATCCTCTTCGCCTGCTCCGTTTCGCAGTTCCCGGCATGGTAGGTTTTCGTAGATATCATCAGCATTCGGCATTTTACCGTTTGTTATTTTTCCATTAAACGATGAAGCCATTCAAGCGCTTAGTTCCAGTATTTATTGGCTTATTTTAAAGTCTTTATTCGATTTCCAAACTCGTTCCATTTAAAAGTGCGCACATAAAGCGTGTAGCTTTCTCTCACACATCATATTGGACGATTTTTGACTCCGTTTGCGCTGGTGCTCGTCATCGCGTCTCTTTTCTTTAGTTTTATTTATTTTTCTTAATTGCACCAGCAAATTATGAAACTGCGCACACTTGTACTTGACGCCGGCTTGGGATTCCAACGGTGGCTGTAAAATGTTACTCAATTTTTACCAGCCGTCGTCGTAACCAAGCTCTTTTCGCAGTCGTGAGTCTGCAAAATCTACAATTTTCGATTCACGGTGGATCGTCACCAACTCCCCGAGTCGGCTAAGGCAGTCACTACCACGCACTAGTTTCACTACTCCTGTTGGTCGAGTTGGTTCCGCACTGATCGATCTAAAAATAAAACAAGAAGAAAACGTTGCAAAGATGCGATATTAGTAAATGCGGCACATGTGTTGGTAGATCTAGCAGAGAAGTAGTCGCTCAGAACGGGGAAGTCAAACGCTGTGCGCATTACATCATATTCCGTTATAAATTGGTTCTCAATGTTGTTTAATTTTTTTTGTGTGGCTCAATGCACTTCGTTGCGAACCGCCAAGCAAGCCGGGGCGGCAAACATGTGGGTTGTTTTAGTTGCGGTATAGCGCCAATGTTTTGCCAACACACCGGCTGCCACCAGCATGTTCGGCTCGTGGGAGGTACGGCACAATACAATACCTGCCTACATGCTGGCTGGTTCGTTGGAAGAGCGCAATTTTGCGGTTCGTTGTCGGATTGGTAGCACATTGCGTAGACGACAGGCGCCACAAGTGGGGTTTAGGGTTTTTATGAGCTCTATTATGAGTGGATGCAAATTTTCTCTTTGTATTCTGGAGAAATTATTCGATTTTATGTTTAGTAGGGGTAATGACGGCTTTGGCAGGTTTTGTTCTATTATTGGCAGGGGGGTTTTTTATGACCGATTATGCTCAAATTTGGCCCAAACATTCTTTGCATATCAAAGAATATTGTGGCCAAATTTCATAAAATTCGGTCGACAAAAACCCCCCTGCCAATAATAGAACAAAACCTGCCAAAGCCGTCTGTTCCCCTAGGTAACATAGACAAAAATATTTTGACTCGCGTTTAGATTACCCATACATTTTTATAACAGTCTCATGTTGATAGGAAATAAGGCAAGCATGGGACTGTTGTATGCATGGGCACTAAAGCCTGATGCGATGCAAAGCTATAGCCATATATGGTTCAAGATCTTACAAATTCCTTACAAAAACGTCTAATAAGTTTTTTTTTGTTAAATATTTTAGCTGTGCATATGCACAGCACATGTTTCGAAATCGACAAATTGATATGAAATTTGCGAAAAAGAATCCACGTGTCTTGGAGGGACTCGAACCCTCAACCTCCTACTCTCTAGATAGGCATGATAACCCCTACACAACAATACCACTTAAAGGTCACGTTTGCGGAAAAGCTATCAGAATCAGAGTACCAACCTCCACCGATCGCTTACGTAAGGCAATCAAAGTCATCAAATGCTTCAGCCAAGCAAGCCTATGACACAGCAGAGTGCGATTGATTCGCATTCTATACCAGTCTGCCCAGCCCGTTGTTGAGGAGCATGGAGGGCGATCCTCTCGTTTAATAAACAATGTGCACTCGCTTGACTGTGGAGTCCCTTACTGTTCGAGCCGCGAAAAGTTGATTTGATTTTTGCAATAAATACCTATCCCAACAAGCAGTCAACGTGGAGGTATGGCCAGAGTGAGCACAACCCAGTGCTATTTTTGTTGGTGTTCTAGGTTCGAATCCCATTGCGGTCTTAATTTATTTTATAAATGTACACTGAAAATGTTCGCGAAAGATGAGTGAGGCGTAAGAATGTTGAAATAAAAAAGGAATTTCATCAAGTTTTTTCATCACGATTTTCGTTTATTTTCCAGGCATGCTCTAGAGAAGAAAAAAACCGAGTGAAAGATGTTTTTCGCCACAGACTGCCAAAAAAGATTTTCTTTCGACCCAAAAATCGCTTGTTTTTGTTTCACTGAAACGAAAAGTACGAACCCTGCAAATTTAATACATCCGAACAACAATATTCATGGATGTTTGTACTAACGAAATTTTTAAGAAACTACTTTAACAACATTAAAACAGTTACAACAATTACAACAGAATCGAATTAGCTTCATGGTGAGTGAGAGTCATCCACCGTATCTCATGAGTCATAAGAACGAATTTAGTGATGAACTTAAATTCAAAATTAAAAAATCACTTAAATAAAAGAAAAAACATCATAAGAACGAAATTATTATTGTTGATGTCATACGCAGGGGCGTCTCGTGGACTTTTGCTACACCTGTTCTACCATGCTGATAAAAAAAATATTCATCAAGCTGAGTGGTTTCGAATGAAAGTTGAACATTTAATCTAATATTACAACCTTTTCTTGTACAACTTAACCAAATATTAGAAAAAAAACAATTTAAATAGAAAAGATTTACAAAACAATAAATGACTCATTTTTGTTACAAAAATGTTTTAAATTTAGATACACTTAAAATTTTAGACTCTCGCAAATCGTCTAAAATCTAACTTAGTAACAGTTGGCAATAATTGGATATTGCTCAGAATAAAGCTCTTTCATATCGGATCATTCCACCATTCAGGGTACACGGGTCCCATCGCCGCTAATATTTAAACTCTCACATATTTTGTTGCTATGAAAGAAATGTTATTAACCATTATTAGTATAATAATTATAGTATATAATTAGTATATAATTATACAATTATTGTTTGATGCGACCCCAGATTGTGACGGCCAATGAGTCACATTTAGAAGTTGAAATGTGTTCCAGTTATTTAATTTTTCAAATTTAGTGAAAACTATACCTTTTTCTCTATTATTTCTCTATTAAATCAATCAATTTTGAGTATTCGTAAAAAAGCATTATTTAATCTCTCTTTTCAAAACGCAAACATTAATTTAATATTGTTCTTGATGCTTTGCATATTCATCACGAGAAAAAAGAAAACCAAACTGTTTCCAATCATCGGCGCGAAAGCGTGCGCGGCAAAGCACAGCCCGACACTACGATCGAGTTCAACCGAAGGTGCGCGCATCGTTGATTGTTCTCGCAGCGCGTCGAACGGGTTTGACTCCTGCGCGCATAGCAGAACTTGCATCTAAACGTGCTTGCTTCGCATGCGAAAGAGGATGATGTGAGAAAACGGAGAAAGCTGGCAACGCTCACGCTGGTTCTCTGCGCGCGGAGAACGAGTGAGCATACCAAGGAGGAAATTATTTCAAATCTCGCTTAACTTTTCAAAAGGTCCTAAGTAACATTTTTTTCATGAATTAATTTGAATAGCGCAATCAACAGAACAACATGAAAGCTATTGATAGCAGTATTCAAATTAATTCATGAAAAAAATGTTACTTAGGTCCTTTTGAAAAGTTAAGCGAGAAATCATTTATCATGACGCAAAACTTAAAATTTGACTTATGGCAGCGCTGCTGTTGGTTCTTCATTATAGATCGTACGACTGGCAAAAGCTTTATATGTGATGGGGTGTGGTTTTTCGGAAAAACACACATTCAGCTGTACGGCATTTGACATTTGACTGTACGGCATGTGGCGTTAACTTGATCTGCCTACGAAATATTTTGTTTCTTTAGATGTTAAAATCATTAGAAATATTACGTGAAGCTTTGTTTAAAAAAATTATTGAGTAAATTATTTGCCCTAATAATTAATTGCCAAGACATTAATTTCTTACTTCTGACCTAAAAATGGTTACCTGTTCCATGAACAGGTAGAACGTATGGACGAGTCGCCCCTGGTCATACGATGCAGGATTGAAAAAAATAATGAAGTTCGAATAAAGCAGTGAATCAGTGTTGAAACAACAAATTTGAAGATTAAAACAACAGTGCCCTTGTTGTTTGATGCAACAAACAGTTGTTTCAATCGTACAAGATTCTTCTGCGTGTATAGAAAGCTTTTCAAAATTTCCACGAGGAATTTTCCGGAATTTCCGCTGAACCTTTTCAGAATTTAAACATTCAATTTTAATTAAACGAATTGCTTTGGATTTCTACGGGACATTCTTTGTTTTGCATATATGAGATTCTTCAGAAAATTACTAAAAATACGACGTTTGGCTGAAAATCATTCGACGCAAAAACATTTCGTGCGAAACGATTATAAATGATGAACGGTTTGACCAAAAATTTCATTTGGCCAAAGCGTCTATCGGCCGGAAAAAGAGTTGTCTCTAACAGGTTGTTGACCAAACACGGTCGTTTGGCCGAATAAGTCAGCAGGCCGAAAGTGCCGTTTGGTCGTAATGGTCGTTTGACAGAAAGGGCCGTTTGGTCGAATGGATCATACGACTAAATGGCCATTTTCTGCCGAATGACTAATCGATATTTTCGGTCGTATGTCCATTTCGTTAAATGACATTTTCGGCCAGATAGGTCCAATGATTTATTTGGTCAAACACCTTTCGGCCTAATGGCCATTCCTGTCGTTTGGTCGAAAGTCAAATGGCAAAAAGCCATTTGTTCGAATGTCGCTTGGCCAAATAACACGGTAAGCCAGGTCGAAAATGGTTAGACCGAAAATGTAATTTGGCCAACAAAGTTGTTTGCCCTAGCCACCCTGTAGTCTGAAACTGCCGTTTGGTCGAAATAATCGTTTGGTCAAAAATGTCGTTTTTCCGAATAGATCATTTAGTCGAAAATTACCTTTGGGATCGTCCACAAATTACGTAACGCTTAGAGGGGGAGGAGGGTTTAGTAAAGTGTGACGATCCATACAAAATTTTCATTTTCTTCATACAAAAAGTGTGACATTGGGGTCTATTTTTTGCGTTACGTAATTAATGGATCTTCACTATCTCCAAAACACTCCGAAACTTAAGGCATGATGCCCATTTCGGCCAAATGGCCCTTTCTGTCAAACGACCATTTCGGCCAACGGATTTTTTCAGACAAAGGAACTGTTCGGCCGAACGACATTTTCGAGTCGAAAAATTGTGTAAATGATAACACGTTTTACTAAATGAAGATTAGGTAGCCGTTTTTTACTAAAATTAAAAAACCCAACTTAACTCATCGAGTTGTGATACTGCCTTTCTTACATTTAGCCAAGACACCAACCTTCTATGGCGCTTATATAGTTAAATTTCATTTTAATAATAAATTTTAAATGCAATGAACGATCGTTATCAAATTCAATAGTTATCAACAAGGTTTTTTCCTCTGTCGAATGCAACTTGTTGCGAGAAAATCGGTAAAGAATTACTATATGATATGAATATGAAAATATGAAAATGAAAATGAAATGAAAATAATAATAAATAGGTGGGAGCTCAGGTGAAATACCCTGGGCGTCCATGAAAAAGCACCATTTCGAGTAGGTGGGAGCTGAAGGCCCAATTCCTAAGCACCAATGAAAAACCACCCTCGGGCGAGCACTGGCGCTTGAACCTAGCTATTTAGCACTGCAAAGAATTAAATAACTTTACAGAACCCGTAGCTTCCGGGAATGAAAGCACACCCAGATATGGAGTTACGCTCAAGAAGAATACCACCCATGCGATTGCCCGAAGAGGGAGCCCCTACTGAAGCTGGTCCTGGAACGGGGGACAGAGCGAGCGGCCAGCAGCTAGAGGAAGGAGAGGTGCAACAGCGACCCTCTAGTCATCGGGCTCAGCCCGTGCCGACAAGGCAAAACAGAAACGGCAGCAAAAGAAATCACCAAGGCAATGCTGCACCTGCTGATGTTGCTGTGGTTGATTGACGTCAATCACTCACGTTAGCAGGCCGCCGACGGCAACGGATCATGTGGACAAGGGAGATGAATCAGTACGTGATCCGTTGCTACTACGTTTGCACCAGGATGGAGACGGATATGTCCGGCAGACTGGCGATGCTGGAGATGTTCAATGAGAGGTTCCCTCGGTTTGCACCCCAGCTTGACCAGAACAAGTTGTATACATGCCAGAGAGCTATTATGTCACATAATATGCTGACTCCAGAAGACGTAGAGTACATCCAGCGGGAAATGCAGGGGGAATTAGGAGAGGAGGAGGAGGCAAGATCGAGCGATACGTCGAGAAGGAGTTCTGTTGGGTTGGATGCATCAATCGCAAGTAACCGTCGCGATTCGATTGCACCCGCCGCTCCAGGACCAACAGTGGAATTGCAACGACAGCAATTGAAGGACGAACTGGCTAATCATATGGGCACAGCAGTTACACAGTTCCGTGGAACAGACCCCATGTCCCGACACCGGATACCCAAGTTGCAGTACTCCTATCGGTTGACGAGTACAGTAAGCATCCTTAACCAGGATATTTTGCCACAGTACTTGGAATTTCCTAGTACTGTGGCAAAAACACGTTCCAAGTTGGAAACCGTGGAGAACCTTGAGGAGCTGCAATTTATCGTGTATTCAGCTGCAGTGGCTGTTGTAAGAACGTTGGGATTGCAAACGCGCCCACAAGGTGAGAGTGATGGACGCGCACGCCCCAAAGCACGAAAACCCGCGTGGATGCGACGTCTGGAGACCCGCATCGCCACACTGCGGTCAAAGGTTGCTCGATTGACGCAGTACAAGCAGGGGAATCGATCAACCAGGCTTGTGAGGAAATTGTGAAACCCACAAAACTCTGATCTCACCGAGGCGAACATAAGTGAGATCCTCGACACCCATGTACAGCGGTTGAGTGCTCTTGCTAAAAGACTGCGACGTTATGGAGAATGTTCGAAGAGGAAGGAGCAAAATGGAATGTTCAACATCAACGAAAGGGAGTTCTACAACCACATCCGAAACGACAAAGCCGATTTTGGCGAGGGCCTTCCGGAGATTGGAGAAGTCACGCAGTTTTGGTCCAATCTATGGGAGAACTCCGTCATACATAACGGCGATGGGGTGTGGATGGCAGAAGAAGAGCAATATTGTGGTGGAATTGGAGACATGACCGCTATCAACGTGACCGCCCAAGACATACGTGAGGCTACCCGGTATACCAGGAATTAAGCTGCACCAGGACCCGATTTTGTGCATAATTTCTGGTATAAAAAACTCACAACGGTCCACGGGCGGATGGCGGAATGCTTCAACACGGTACTAGATAACCCCGGGCAGCTACCGGAATTCATCACTAGGGGTGTCACTTATCTTCTGCCGAAGGATCGGAACACTTTGAACCCAGCCAAGTACATACCAATAACGTGCCTTTCGAGTCTGTACAAAGTGCTGTCATCGGTAATAGCGAGGAGCAGAACCATGACCGAGGAACAAAAAGGTTGTCGACGTAACACACGAGGCTGCAAGGATCAGGTCATCATTGATGCAGTCGTTGTTGGGCAGGCCACCCACAAGCAAAGAAACCTGAGCATGGCGTATATCGACTACAAAAAGGCATACGACTCAGTACCTCACTCGTACCTTCTTAAGGTACTGCAGTTGTATAAGATAGACCGTAACGTCATCAGGCTAATGCAGCACGCTATGGGGATGTGGAGCACATCCGTACACATTACCGATGGAGAAAAGGTGTTACGGTCCAGGACTCTCAGCATCAGGAGGGGCATATTCCAAGGCGATACCTTTAGTCCTCTATGATTTTGCCTTGTCATGAACCCTCTTAGTAGAGCACTCAACCAACACAACTATGGCTATCATTTGAAGAGTGGGGAAAGGAGTACAAACATTACCCACACCTTCTTTATGGACGACTTGAAGCTGTTTGCGGAATCTGTGGAGAAGCTGCACCAATTTCTGCGGCTTGTAACGGTATTCAGCAACGACATCCGGATGGAGTTTGGTATCGATAAATGTCGATCCATACATCTACACCGGGGTCACCTGGTGGATGCCGACAGTTTCCGCGTCAACGAACAGGAGGAGATTCGAAACATGGTTGAAGGCGAAACGTACAAGTTCCTAGGTTTCCTGCAACTGAAAGGAATTCGCCATACGGCGATCAAGAAAGAGCTGCAGGAAAAGTTCTTGTATCGTGTCAACGGTATTTTGAAGAGCCTCTTGTCGGCAACAAGGTGAAGGCGATAAACACGTTTGCTGTGCCCTTGTTGACATACAGTTTCGGGGTGGTGAAGTGGACCAAGACTGACTTGGAGGTGTTAGAACGAGCAGTACGAGTGGCGTTCACTAAGCATCGCATGCGCCATCCAAAATCGTCCATTGAGAGAGTCACCCTGCCACGTACAGTAGGAGGAAGAGGCATCACCGATATACAAACACTATGTGTTTCCCAGATCCAGCAGTTGCGAAGATACTTCGTGGAAGGCCAGAACCGTGTGTGAAGCTGACCACGGATTCAGTGCCCTGCATCTTGCGCAGGAGGACTATCAGCTGAATTGCGACATCAAATCTGTCAACGAGATGATCATATCGTGGAAGCAGAAGGAGTTGCATGGGACGCATCCCCTTCAACTGGAGCTGGATATATCGACAAAGTGGCGTCGAATACGTGGCTGGTGCGGGGTGAACTCTTCTCGGAAACAGAAGGATTCATGGTAGCCATCCAGGACCGGGTAATTGCGACGAAGAACTATCGGCACTATATATTGCACGAAAACGTGGAGGATCGCTGCAGGAAGTGCAATTCAGTAGGAGAGACGATCGAACATATCGTGTCCGGATGTTCAGCCTTAGCTGATTCAGCCTATCTCGGTCGTCATAACGAAGTAGCCAAGATTGTGCACTAACAGCTTGCTTTAACCAGTTTGTCGCTTACTACAAATATGTGCTTGTCCCGGTTCTGGAAAATAGTTTCGTGAAGCTGTACTGGGATCGCGAGATCATAACGGATGTCCTCATTCGTGCCAATCGGCCCGATTTTGTGGTCTACGACAAAAGGATGAAGCGGGTAACCCTCATCGACATTGTTGTACAGCTAGACCATAATGTCCAAACAACATTCTCCAACAAGATAACGAAGTACCACGACTTGGCGGAGGAGTTGAAGCAGATGTGGCAACTGGAGGACGTGCGTATAATTCCGGTTGTTATCTCAGCAACCGGAATCGTCCCGAAATCTATTCTGAGATCCTTAGGAGAGCTGGAACTATCTCATAACCTCCATAGCATCCAAAAGACAGTGGTTTTTTGAACTTGCAGCATCGTAAGAAGATTCCTGAACCACCATAACTAATACATCCGGTGCAAACGTTTATTATAGGATTTTAAGTCAACCGGCGAATGAGATCCACAGAGCCTAATCCCCTTTGGCATTCAGATTGCCCGGGGTAGGTGAAAATTCCCAGCACGCTTGCTGAGGAAGTGCCAAAACTCTATAATAATAATAAGAAGAACAGTATGGCGTAGCGTCTTGCTCGAGTTGTGGTTTGTCAGTGAGCATCTAACGGATGGCCATAGCTCCGTGTTACACGGAACAATAAGACGAAGACAAGAAAATTTATGTCAGATGAGCAAAGAAAGGCATAGATAGCGTGCATATAAACCACATCGCGATCCCCTAAAACAACTCGTACTTCCCTGTAGGGTTGGTTTACCTCGGGCCACAAGGGTTTCCAATAGTTGCTCCCTGGAGGCGTCGTTTTCCGAACAATACCAAACTAACTGATCGATGTCATCGTAACTAGGTCCGTACCTACATAGGTTGCTATCGACCAGGTTTATTCTGTAGAGAAGTGCGTTTAGTGAATAGTGATTAGAAATAAGCCTCGCACGATAATAAAGCCTCGACTTAAGTTCTCACCTCTGAACCATGCTCGCGCAGAAACTTTAGGAATTGTGGAAAATAGCCACCGTCTAAGTTCATTGTGTGACCTAATCATTTGCCAATTTTGAAGAGTACTCTGACGGACTAATGACTAATCGGAAGAACTCGTTGTTCGAGATTTGTCTATCATAAACTTCACCTTCCTGTGCGCCCACCTTTGCTGGAGACCCATACAAAGGTAATCTTGAATAATCTATCGACCAAATCACGCATCTGCTCTCTTTTAGTTGCAAGAAAGTAAGATGCGTGCTTAACTGGTTTCATCAACCGGAGTGCCACGATATAACTAAGACTATCCGAGAAGATGAAATAATGGTCTATGAGCTGATTGGAAATTAACCCCAAAGTGAAGTTAATCTCTGCCAGCTCAACAGCATAAACCGAACACGGGTCTTGAAGTTTTCGGAAGGTGGTTGAATTTACGTTGAAAACACTGAAGCCAGTGGATCCGTTAATGCTAGGAGAACCATCAGTGAAATATCTGTTATTGAATTTGACATGTTTATATTTTTCAGAAAAAAGGGAGTATATAGATATTTGCCGAAGGTGATCTGGTATTCCTTGAATAGCGTGTATCATGGACAGATCGTATTCAATGGAGGAACTGTATTTAATTAACTCGAGACCGGTTATAACATGGAAGACAAAGATCTGACGATATGTAGTTGAGATAGACTCACAGGTATCTTGACCGATGAACCAGATCAAGCATATTATCGAAGTTTGATCAGTAGTCTAAGTGAGAGCTCCCAGTAACGGTGCTTTAAAGGAGTTACTCCAGTAAGCACCTCCAGAATCATGTTATGTGTTGAATGCATACAGCCTCGCTTTGATGGAGCCTACTTGCGGATACATGCAGCTTTTTATAGAAGATTAACAGAGCCCACTGTCAAACCCCACCACATCCTAGGCAGGCGTCACAACTCGCAGATGGTCTGGGGAGGGATTGTCAAGCCCTTGGACATAGTCCCTGCTGCCTTCACTACTTAGCGTGTATTGAATGAGACCGAGTTTCCCGAATTGGACGCATAGTCGAATCACTCACAATATGACCATAAGGACATACCCAACAAACAATTTAAGCTGAATGAGCTAGTTTTTTGGCTGAAGAAAACTATTTTTGGTTGAATAAGTGCTCTGTGTTTCAATGTTTTTTGGGACAGTATCGTTATTGGCTGAAAATTCGTGTACGTAAAGAATAGATAGCTCAAGTCCTACTAAGTTGGTTATCCGTACCATTGTGCAACTTCTTGTCAATCACATAATAGCAACTACGAGTTATACAGGGGATGGACAAAATAATTAGGATAGGCAAATTTTGGGTAAAATTAGATGTGTTGTAACTATCTTAGTTTTCATCCGATTTTGACAATTCAGGCATGCCCGAACTAGAAAATTAATCCAGTTTGACGGTATGTCCACCGGAACCGACTATAATACCGGATCCGGAGATATTCCGGGTTTTTCGGAGGTAGGTTCAAAATCGTAAATTTGAGGTGGATATTAGGAGAAGTTGTGGTTACAAATTGAATAATATTAGTAATCACAAATGAAGTAGGGCTCTTGCTGATTGGAACCATATATTGAGATTTGGAATCGGACCAGAATCAAGTGAGATATGGCCATTTCTTTATAATCGGTTCCAATCGATACTTATCAAAGGAATCAGGCCACAAATTCTTTTGAATCTCGCTTTTTCATAGGTCGTCCACTATAATTTTATTCTAGAAGGCCTCTAATGTGTCAAGAATGAAAAACCAATTGAATAAACGGATCCTGGAGTCGCTGGGATGTCCCCGGGGAACCTGTGAATGGGGACATTTAAAATTTTAACATCAAAATCAGTCATTCGACGGCTCTTTTTTCATGGTTTTCGATCAGGAAGCGAAGTATGAATATAAAATGGTCAATTGACGGTTCTGACCGCTTCCAGGACCTACGGATTGGCCCGGGGGAACCTGTTGAAGGGGACATTTAAGTTTTAGCACCAAAACCAGTCATTCAACGGCTCTTTTTCATGGTTTCCGATCAGGAAGCGAAGTATGAATATAAAATGGCCCAATGGCGGCTCTGGCCACTTCCAGGATCTACGGATTGGTCCCGGGGAACCTGTGGAAGGGACATTTAGTTTTACCACCAAAACCAGTCGTTCGACGGCTCTTTTTCATGGTTTTCGATCAGGAAGCGAAGTATGAATATAAAATGGTCCATTGACGGCTCTGATCGCTTCCAGGATCTGGATTGGCCCTGGGGAGCCTGTTGAAGGGGACATTTTAGTTTTACCACCAAAACCAGTCATTCGACGGCTCTTTTTTCATGGTTTTCGATCAGGAAGCGAAGTATGAATATAAAATGGTCAATTGACGGTTCTAACCACTTCCAGGACCTACGGATTGGCCCCGGAAAACTGTGGAAGGGGACATTTTAGTTTTATCACCAAAACCAGTCGTTCGACGGCTCTTTTTTCATGGTTTTCGATCAGGAAGCGAAGTATGAATATGAAATGGTCCATTGTAGGCTCTGACCGCTTCCGGGATCTAAGAATGGATTATTTTATATTCATACTTCGCTTCCTGATCGAAAACCATGAAAAAAAAGCCGTGGAATGACTGGTTTTGGTGGTAAAATTAAAATGTCCCCTTCCACAGGTTCCCGGCCAATCCGTAGGTCCTGAAGCGGTCAGAACCGTCAATTGACCATTTTATATTCATACTTCGCTTCCTGATCGAAAACCATGAAAAAGAGCGGTCGAATGACTGATTTTGGTGCTTAAAATTTAAATGTCCCCATTTACAGGTTCCCTGGGGGCATCCCAGCGACTCCAGGATCCGTTTATTCAATTGGTTTTTCATTCTTGATACATTAGAGGCCTTCTAGAATAAAATTATTCAAAAGAATTTGTGGCCTGATTCCTTTGATAAGTATCGATTGGAACCGATTATAAAGAAATGGCCATATCTCACTTGATTCTGGTCCGATTCCAAATCTCAATATATGGTTCCAATCAGCAAGAGCCCTACTTCATTTGTGGTTACTAATATTATTCAGTTTTTAACCACAACTTCCCCTAATATCCACCTCAAATTTACGATTTTGAACCTACCTCCGAAAAACCACCATATCTCCGGAATCCGGTGGCCATAGTCGGTTCCATGGACATACCGTCAAACTGGATTAATTTTCTAGTTCGGGCATGCCTGAATTGTCAAAATCGGATGATAACTAAGATAGTTACAACACATCTAATTTTACCCAAAATTTGCCTATCCTAATTATTTTGTCCATCCCCTGTACGATTTAATGCTAATAGTCATCATAACAACAGTCCAGCCTACACCGTTAACATTATTACCATTGTAACCCGGTGCTTGAGCTTCGGTTGGTTTTTTTTTTCATTCCAGCTGCTGTGGCCTTGTTACTAAAGGTCTTTCTGGGTTATGGGATTCGTTTCACATCTATTCATCAGAAAAAGCAAAACATTTAATATTGGTCAGATTCGTTAGGCTTCAGTCTTAACTCTTTCTTCTTTTCTATACGCATCATACAACTAATTATTGTCAGGGTTAAATCTTTTCAAACTCTGTATGAAGACATAAAATGTGATATATCTTTGACAACTCAAGCTTTTGTACAAATCTGTGTCAAGCTCATAGAACATTTGCTCTCTACTGAGTCTCTCTAGTTAATATAGGACTGATATGTAAACATCTTCAGTATACCAGATATAATATTGTATGGCTGCTGCTGATGGATAAGCAGTGCAAACTAGTGGCACTATTTCTCCGCCAAATGAGATCATAATCTGTGTTGCACGAAACATGGACAGCACTACGAGGAACGGAAGCACTTACTTTTACATCACGATTGCCCGGTAGCGGTTGATTCAATGCGTTATTCATCGTGAAATTACATCCCAACCACGATAGTGCCTGCTCCAGAAGTGCTTCCCATTGGTTTATTCAAGCGGTATGTAGTAGTAGTCGCAATTGTGCATCAAGCCACTTAAATCACGGCTTTCTAAGAAATAAACTCAGTCTTTCGCGGAATGTATTTGCAATTTATCGAATGGCCTATGGGGGGAAACCTCTACCCAAGCTCTAGACCTAGGCTAAGTAAAACACAGTCACGACGAAAGCGTTAATGAGTGGAAAGCCAATTATCACTGACCACTCAACTGGTTGTATATCAGATTTCACAGCTCGCCAATGACCTGCTGTACCATCGTCATGCAAAAAATACCGAGAATCCGTCACTGCACCTAATAACCACGCGCCATGTCTGCCGTCGATTCTCCTTCGGAGTGAGCGTCGGTCGTCCCACATGACATTGAACCTGTTCTACGTTTTTAATGAATCGACTGCTTTGAGCGTGCTTACAGCGGCACACTAGGAGTTAACTTTCTGAAATCAGTATGGCGAAAGGCATCTAAGGTTCGATTTCTTCAAATTAAGCACTTTAATCGAAAAAATATTTGGTAGGCGTAGTAGCGGACACCATCCCTCATAACCGGTACCAAATAGTTTATCATGAAAAGTTCCTTGTTTTGAGAAAACCAGCGTTAGATGTCTTTCGCCATACAAATTTCTGGCGGTTAACTCTTGCTGGCTATTTTCGCATATACGATAGCGCCTGGAAGTGGAAGCGGCGAGTAGCAAATCAGCCACTGCCAATAATTCATTGCTTCGTTTTCGATAAATAAACAATGTCTGGTCGTCATACTACGGAACTATGCTTGCGGCCCTCCGTGAAAAGTAAGCCCGAGTATAGAACACGGAGAATGATTGGAGGCACTTGAGTTTCAGTTGAGCCACGAATGAACGATAGGATGTTTTCATTCCCAATGAATTATTGGCAGTGGCTGATTTTCTACCCGCCGCTGTCACATCCAGGCGCTATAATATATGCGCAAAATAGCCAGCATGAGTTAATCACCAGAAATTTGTATGGCGAAAGACATCTAACGCGGGTTTTCTCACCAGTAGGAACTTTTCGTGAAAAACTATTTGGTACCAGTTATGTAGGAAGGTGTCCGCTACTACGCCTACCAAATATTTTTTCGATTAGGGTGCCTATTTTCGAGATATTAACCATTAGATGCCTTTCGCCATACTGATTTCCAAAAGTTAACTCCTAGTGTGCCGCTGTAAGCACGCTCAATGCAGGCGATTCATTCGAAGCCATCGCCCATCAGCTGCTACCTTTGCGTCGTAGATGCCTGCCCAGCGAGTCATTGAAAAGAGTGAAATATCGATTTTTGGCTGTCAGCGGTGCTGCAAAAAAGCAAACAAAATATGATACATAGTGGTGCAGATAGGGAAGTTTCGTTGTATTCACTATTCGTGTACAGATATACTTTTCGCTTTATCTAACATTTGAGCTCGGAATGATGGAAGGGTAGAACTTTGTCTACTTGTTTGTTTTTTTTAAGTATTCTTATCGCAAACTTAAGAATGACCAAATATAGGAGCGTAACTTTGGGGGCAGCAATTTCTGTGTGAGCATGATATAAATGTTTGGTTTGGAAGAAGGATGTGGAAACAAACCTCGTGTTTTATCATTCGCTACATAAATTGACTCTTCTCATATAAAAAGAAGAGGCCATCAAATGGCTTGTCGTAACACGGAACCTTGCAAACCTCTGAAGTACGAACAATGATAAGAAAAATATACATACATTGAGGCAAACGATGCATCTCCAAGAAAGGTTCACTTTACACATTCTACCTCTCGAACAACAGCATGGGTTGAGCTTACCAGGCTTAAGAAAACATTTAAGCATCTACCTACAACATAGGCTGTTCTAACTCTTCATCAACGGCTACAGCTGATTTGCTTAACATGCACATAAAAACATGCAGGTGTCCCTTAACCTTCTGTCTGTGCTTACAGTTGTCATATTGACCCAAAATTGAAATTGCTATATTTTTTTAAAATATGTATCCAATTTTGGATTTTTTGGATGTTTTGAATTATAATTTAATCATCTTTCAGGGCGTTACCTAAGATTGAGCACTGGGCATGTACCTCACAGAGTAGGGTTACTATAAGGTATTGGAAAGTCTACAACCGGTTGTTGATAACAGTTGGATTGCCGCCGGGCTACCAATCATCCAAAAATTTCTTAGTTTGAAATTCGATATTCCTGAATTTTGTGAAGCATCACAGGGAGGCCTTGCAAAGTATACGGAGCAATCCAAGTACGAAGAAAGCCACCCACCTAGATTTCTATAATATCTGGTAAAACTACAGAATGCCAGATGCAAGTAAACTGTTATCCGCGGTGGTAGAATATAGCAGTGGTCACATAATGTAGACGTCCATTAGGTTTCAAATCAACTTTCAAATAAAGAACATAAATACTACTTTGAACTAGTTCGTAGTTTTGTGTTTTTGTTGATTTGAAATGTTAAAAAGTGATATATTCTTAAATTCATTAATATATTTTTGCCTTTCTCGTATACTAAGTATACGAAAAGGCTATATGATCACTCCAAAAACAATTTTTTTATAGAAGGCCCGGAGACCCATAGTGTTATATACCGATCGACTCAGTTCGACGAATTGAGGTGATGTCTGTGGGTTTTTTTTTCTTCCTAAGCAATGGAGGGGGAATCTGCTCAACAGACATCCTGGGTTGTCCAGGAAGTGCTGGGTTAGGGACCACCTCCAACAGCAAACGAGGGAGGCAGGACTACGCTAAACCGTTTCGATTGCCGCCAAGTCCAGAGTCCCTTCGGTACAACCAGAAAGTAATGCTTCAAAGGGGGGCCAGTGCACAACGCACCCTCGAGGTTAGCAGCGTGTCCTTGCAGCACCGAACATCGTGACTCGCTTTTTTTAGAACAACACCATGGTATCGTGCCAGCGCATTACCGACTTTCCAGGTGGCCTTACCACGCCCTATGTCCTCGGAAGGTGGGAAGGGTCGACTTCGTATCAAGATGATGCCGCGTGCACCCCAAATTGACCTCTCTGCGATAGTGTCTATTCTCCGACACACAGAGGGACTTGCCGACGCGGTGCCTACGCCTGCCCCAGCCTTGACGAGGACCCCTTTTCGTCCTCGGGCTCGTATCCCGCCCGGTTGACCGACGCCGCGAAAGCGACGATACCATGTTGTTCTTCGCGCGGCCACTTGTTCGATAAAAGGATCGAGTTCGACCACAGGGCACCAGTATGACCCATGAAGTCGACTCCGAACCCTTGGGCCATCTCTTATTTGCGCCAGAACTAGCCATCCTTGAGTTCACGCGCCACCTTCTGTGTAGCTCCGAGACGATTTGAACGATAGCCGATAAAACGGCGTTCCAGCCAACTTCATCTTTACACATCCTCCGAACTAGGTTGTCCGGGGTAGTGTGCAGACCACATGTGGCAAGCATGCAAGCGAAAACGTGGGCACCTGCGCACACCGGGCACTCGGGCGAGGCCGAGCAAGCCAGCTGCGTTACCTGCACTGTGATTTTGGAGCACGCTTAAACGCCGGGCACATCGAACCCCCCATGGGGTGCTTGCTGTTCGCAGCTTTGCTGGAACAAATTAAACAATTGGGAGGGTTCGTGCAGCATTCTGCCTTATCCATTCCGCAGCGTCGGCAGAGCTTGCTAATGTCAGGGCCTTTGCAGTCCCATTGCTTGGGCCCGGGTCCAGGCACTTTAAGCAAACTTCAGGTTGCTCGTATATGCTCACAGGGCACACCGACCATCTCACCTTGACGCTCCCTAACTTGACTACCTTGGAGGCGTCCGCTGCAGATAGCCGAACCAATGCTACCTGCGTGCGTGAAGCTTTTATCCGTGTATCGTTTTTGGCTTGATTATATGTTATTTTTATTCTCGTTAATTCGTTTAATGCGTGTAACCAAAAGTGCATTCGAAGCTCTTAAAAAGAAAAACATTTCTTGACAACGCCATCGGATACATCATCGACATCGTCGTGCTAGTTGAAACTACCGTCAAAGTGTCATTACCGTCTACGACATAGCATCCCGCTTAACGATGCGCTTTGGTTGCGGTAAATGCTCCCTACCCATCGGTGGACTAGATGAGAGTATAGATTGTGGTGGATGCAGTGTGTGATACCATTTACACTGTATGAATATGAACCAGTATCAGTGGCGTGTATGCGTCGATTTTGAAAACGTACTTTGGCTGTGTGATGACTGTCTGTCGTCATTCCGCAAGAACCATTCGCCGTCAGCAAAAGATGAGCCCAATGTGCTAGTACAAGATAAGGAAAATGAGGAGTGCAAAATCGAGCATATTGTTAGTGCACTTCAATCAGAAATGACGACATTAAAACAAAGTATTGCAGACCTACAGCAATCGATGAGCAGTGGTTGTCAACCGATTCGTAACAGAATGGCAAAACCGTTCACTTCTACGCCTCAAAGCAGTTCAAATCGCTTAGACTGGTCATCGAATTCAAATGATTCGGGTCAGCTGTTGAGAGGATCAAATGTAGAAAATATCTCCGTCGGCGTTCGTAAGTTCTGGATATTCTTTACTAAAGTGGCTAAACATGTTTCTGCCGATGCGATGCGCGAAATGGTATCCAATGCTTTGCAATCAACGGAGCAACTAGAAGTTGTGAAGCTGGTCCCGCGCTGGAGTAATTTGGAGGATCTGCGATATGTATCGTTCAAAGTTGGTGTAAACTGGAAGGACAAGGAAAAGGCGCTGGCAAAATCAACGTGGCCAACTGTTCTTATAGTTTGTTTTTCATCGTTAAATTGTTACATAATCGTTTTTCCAAGTTAATGTGAATTATTTGTATTAGATTAAGTAAACAATCATTGGGGCAACATTTGCCTGTTGATTGAGATCAAATAAACAAGAATACATAAGTGCCGTGACGAGCTCTTCGACTTCGGTGATCTCGTCCAGGTCTTCAACCCTTAGATTCACCTCCGTCGTGAGTGCCCTCACCTTGACCGTCTCGCCTAGGACTTCCTCCGCCAACTTCTTGTGGGCGGCGCCCTTTTGCGAGACGCCCCGCTTTAGCTCGAGGATCATCTCGCCCATCCGGGTACGTCTTATTCGTACGTCCGTCGTGATGACTAGGGCATCGCCCCTGGAGTGAATGGCGCCTACCCTAGACTTCTTGCTACCCTCATTCGCCTGGGTCTTCTTTTCGGCTCTTGACGTCTTCGGTTTCCTCTGGACCAGGGTCCAGGAGGCGTCATCTCCCTCTATTTCCCTGGTCTGGTGCGGCTGAGAGCTCTCAGCCTGCCGTAACCCCTTACCACCGTCTTTCCCGGGTGAACGGATCTTTCCAGGTTTTGGTACCTGGCCGGGGTTCAGCTTCCCAGCCCCACTAACCTTGTTCGGGGTAGTAACCCTCCGCGTTTTGGAGCGGCCCCGAGGAGCTCATCCCCTGGAGACTGATGAAACATCCGCTGCTCGAGTTCCATGTTTTTCAACGAACGTTTTCTTCACAGGGACCGACTGTTTAGTTCGATGACATTTACTTCCAGGGTGCAGCAGCCGTAAAAAGTGTAGACAACAACCTCCCGTGCACCATGTTTACGGTACTCGTCACTGAGTGGCGATACCGGCGTTTCTATCTGTGTTGTGATTTTCATAATTTTCACCATGAGCTCATGGAAGAATGGTAATTGGAAATCGGTAAAATGTATGGAAAAATCAGGTATTTTGCAAATTTATGGAAAATGGTTGTGTTTTAGAAGAAAGTAGAAAAAACGTAGTGTGCTGTGGCCGCGAACAGTCGTAGATTTTCACGACTCGTCATTTTTATCGAAAATTTATGAAAAGAAAATGTATTTGATGAAAAATTATGTTTCCCGGTCAAGTGCTCTCTAATGATTGGATAGTTTTTGTTGATCGCAATCCCTCTGTATTACGAGCAACGTCTATAAAAGGCTCTATCCAATCGATTTTTAATGCTACATAGCGAAAATGAATTTCACGGACATCGCGATACAGGTATGTTCCAGGTGAGTATAGGATGCGTATCAGCAAATATCTCTCGAACCGGATCCATTGAACCTGTGGTCTGAGGATGACAATATTATCGCAAAGAAGGAAAGCCGTGTTTTGTATGCAGTCGAAATCTTGATTGAAGTGCATCCTAAATCAAGCGTCACACCTGATGTCCAACCGAACATGTCCATCGCGATGCAAGCATGTCCCATCAAGAGCACATTTTTAAGGGTAATTTGATTCCGTGCGTTGGTTGCGGAAGGAGATGGTATGTATTTTTGGGACCAAAGTAAGTACCTATTTCACTATTTTAGCTATATCACTGAATATAATGCCGCGATAGGAGAAAGTTGTAAGAAAAAAGATTGTCAAAAAATCCTAAAGAAAAATCCGCTCAATAAATCACAAAATCATAAATTGTGTGGGAACGAACTCTTAGTAGAAGAATTGTACTATAGTGATTGGTGGAAATAGCTGAAGGTCTGATATATTT
This sequence comes from Armigeres subalbatus, assembly GCF_024139115.2. Classification (NCBI taxonomy): domain Eukaryota; kingdom Metazoa; phylum Arthropoda; class Insecta; order Diptera; family Culicidae; genus Armigeres; species Armigeres subalbatus. The sequence goes on along the minus strand of NC_085139.1, from coordinate 65,954,344 downwards.
TTTCTACACTGGGCCCAGTCGTCCAATGAATGTCAATTAAACGCTCGGGCTCGAAGATCTTCCAATACGCAAGAGACTTCCACCTGGACTTTTATACATGGAACATTAGGGCGGACCAGCGAAGCCTTCAGCATAATGTAGGATTGGTATTTACTGGCATCGAGCGGCGGATCATCGGAAGATTAAAAACTTGATCACATCCGTCTTCACCTATGTAGATAAGGAGGCCTTAGTAATTTTCATTCAAAATTATTCCGCTGAGATCAAACCATTATATTTTTGCGTTGACAAACGTTTTAAGTTTGAATAATTTTAACAGACATAAAATCGTGTAGTGTCATTTCTCATTCTTTTGCATGATTCTATCTCAAGGGTACCATTTAAAACTAAATTTACTAAATTTTACTTTAAATTATTTTACCATTTTCATTTTGTGAATGGAAAATGGATGGAATGGAAATGTGAATGGAAAACTAACTGTGTTTATTAAAAAGGAAGGATGTGTTTTCTATTTTTCCTATAAGTTTCTATGCTTCTGCTTTGCTGAATAATTTTACGTTTCACTCACTTTTTTGTAACACTGTTATACCTTACTCAAATTTTCACCGCATTTTAAAGCACCTAAATAATTTATACTGTCAATTGCTATTATTAGCTCAAACCACTCAATTCGTTCTTCAAACCTTGAGCACGATAAATAGGTAACGGGCGGCGGCTGAGTTTTACAGTATGTCAATGTATTATTTGTCAAATCCTACTAGAACCGTATTTGTCAAATTCTTCTAGTATCGTCGTCGTTTGAGGCGTTAGAATTATTTTACGTTCAATATTTGTATTTCCTTTTGCCCAATAAGTGTACACTTCTTCCAGCACTTATTTCTAGACTTATTTCTAGAGCGTTATACAAGTGGCGTGGCTTTATAATTATTTCAAACTGAAACAGGCTTCCGAAAAGAAAATGCTCACAAATAATTTTAATTGATTGAAAGATTGGTTAATTTTGATATGGGGTAGGCGATATTTTAGCTCGACTCTAACGAATAAGGGTGAATTCGAATCCTAAAAAATAAACGTTTTGAGTGGGTATATAGATTCTTGAAGTTGCTTTTGCTTTCGAGAAATTTATTAAAGGTATACAATTATTGGAAAATCTTTCAATAATTTCAATATAAAATATTCCATCTTTGTACGCAAAGCAAAATTTGATTTACAAATTTATATAAATGTTGTATTTTGTTCCCCCAAAAAATGTTGTGATTTTATTAAAGCATACAGCCCCTATAAACACATAATAGCCCCATCTTTGCTGAATTTCCTATTCATTAGGAACAAACATGTGATTATGAGCAGTATGTTTGTTATAAAACGAGGTTGTTATCAGAACAAATAATACAGGTATTTTGGAATTGGTGAACTATTTATCGGAAGGATATAGATACTATAACATAATAATTTAACTTGATTAGGAAATAAATAAGGGGAAGGGGAGTGTAATAAACTTTCTTTTCTTTCTCGTTTCAGAGAGCGAGCATTGGCGCTTAAACCTAGGCTAATTATCCAGGGAAATTTAATATCTTTGCCTTTCTTAGCATGGTCACTTCCAACGTTCGTTCAATCTTATTATATCATTTGCTTATAATGATATTCCTAAACTATATCCCTACCCACCATCCAACTCCTTGACATCTATGAGGGCGTCGGTGAGTCGCTGGCCTCTCGTTAAGTAGATGTCATATCAACATTTCCTTCCCTTCCCTAGTAACGGAGAAGATGGGCGTGGCCAGCAATGGTAGCTTTCATGCTTTATCATTTTAGACCCCCAATTGGATTGCTATTAATTCCAAAATAGTAATCCATAAGCAGTTGGGGTAAGAAAGTTAAAGAAAATACATGACAGCTATCAGTATGCAATCTACGAAATACTCCGTTACAACGCAACGCAACGCAATGGTTGTGTTTTAGAAGAAAGTAGCGATAAGGAATGAAGTATGATGTGAAAAGATCCTGCACTTAGTTTGCACTGATTAGTAGTTTAGTGAAGAAATTTCGATTTTACTACCATTGAAAAAACGCCCATTCTTGCATTAATCATTTGACTGCTACCTTGTTGGAGCCGCTAAACGGCGTGTGTTGAATCACGGTCCGAGTCTCTCCTTCCACTGTTGAATCCGAATAATGCGGGATAATGTGCACAGAATGTCGGATAATAACCCGGTAAAAATTGTTCTCGAAAGCAAGCGGACGGGCACAAAGGAAACAAGGCGAATCGATCAGGTGGGAAACGAGTTGCGGACCCACAGTAGACTGCGTGATTGGCAACGTGCATCTGTGGACCGTGTTGCATGAAGACGACTTGTATGTCCTGCAAAGGCCACTCCGGTCATAGTCTGAATAAATAAATAATAACAATATTAGTTCCCTAAACTCGCCCTTTTGTATGGAATGTTGTTGCACAATGCAAAATTTGTCTTCACACCAGTATTTGAAATTTGATTACAGCTGTTATGGTAAGTCGAATAAAAACTTGATTCGTCATACAAGCAGATGATTGTTTTTCATTTTCTTAAAATTTCAATCTTAATGACATTCAAACAACATAAACCAATAAACAATTGACTACCAAAGCTACACTATTAGTCGTCAATTATTCAGTCAGTTTAGATTTTAATTTAAATTCCACTCATTCCGAACCATTCAATTAAGCTGCATTCACATCGACTCCAACGTCACGTACTCGCTTGATTATTGATGTTATAAACAAAGCATCCAATAAACACATTGAATTGGGGTACCAGTTATTCTAGGTTCTGACCACCGCAAACAGCTTAGGCGCTCTGATTTCAATCGCTTGATGACACATAATGCAGTCGGACTAACTAATATTGATTCTTTTGCTTATATGCCATCGTTTGGATATTTACTTTCAAGCTGAACTAAACCGATAATCTATGTATATATCTACGAATCTAAAACCACCGCTCGGTGTGACTGCTGTTGAAGCACTTGCACACCGCATACCGGTTCGGAAACTAGCTCTGAAAGTTCCACACCAAGGGACTCAAAAGGTGGGTAATATATTCGAAGATGCCATCCACCAAACGCCGCACATCTGAATCAGGTCACGTGTTCGGAAACATCAACAATCAACTCTTACTGCCGAGCACGAATCGATTCTTTTACCCGTCCGTCTCTCGTCGCCTGCGTTGTCACTGACTATAGGGGCCAGTCTCGTCTCTATCTGCACGGTGTGGTATGCCCCACATTCATCTTCTATATCTGTGTAGCAGGAGAGCAGAGGATGCATTCACAGCTAATCTATACATCACCTAGTTATGCAAACTATGGGCGCGTGTCTTCTCTTCCATATACTGACACTCTGTTGATGGGGTCGGTTCTTATTTCGCCGCCGATAACCGACATCGTTATGTCGTTCAGAGTCGTTAGTTCTGGCTCGTTTGGAGAGCGGTATGCCATAAGGCAGTTTGCTGTCAAGGGGAACCAGAGGTACTGGTTTGAAACACATTAATCATATTTATGATGTTCAAATGATCCAAATGTTACAACATATTACCTGTTATAATAGTTTAACGAACCAAATTCGGTTTAATAAGAGTTGTCTGTTCACTGATGTACGATGTTCACGTTCAGTTTGATGCTGAAACGATGTTGGTTGATTGCCAATTTATAGAACATCATCACCAGTTCGAGTTTCTTTTTTTTTCGAAACTCTCTGAAACTCAAAGACACTTTTTCTACGTTTTACGAGCTATAAATTTCAAAATAATCAGATATGCATCCGACTGTACGGGACCGAGATCAAAGAACGATCAACGCACCACCACCGGTAGAGCGAAAGTTAACACCTATTTATCCACGACGCCTGCCGCTATTGCCACCGGATCATTCTCGGTTTAATGTTTCTCTTCCTTTCGTCATCAACGTTCGTTGGCCCAGCTGAGTTGTGGGCCCGGCCTATATGTAGTTATCCAATACCCACTCGCTGGCATGACGGCTGATCGGCGGACGTCTTCTGCGTGATGATGTTTTGATCGACGGCCGATGCTGCTGAGTGTGATTGTTTTCGCGTCGATACCAGCTCGTCACTGGTCTGGCTGAGCACTGGGGCATAGATGCCTTCCGAGGTGATTAGTGTGCTGTGATGCGTGCATTATGCCTATTGAATAGCAATTACGAAATGCTGGAGAACGATTCGAATTGTTCGACGGTATATTGAAACCCTTGTTCGGTGAGCGAGATAAAGACCAGCTGTGACAGCGATGATGAGTTTTGGCACGTGGAGAAAATTTGGGTGATAAAAATGTCTTGAACGTGAGGCACGACGTTATTGATCCAAATTCATACATATTCAGGCAGTTCCATGTGTCTCCGATGTTTGCAGAATTTGTCGTTGCATTTCTGTCGTTGCATCGTTGCATTTTGAAAATAATTAGACCCGTAATTTTTATTTAACCAATTTTAAGATAGGGCGGCCACAAAAACGTTTTCAATAATCCTCTTTCTTAAAAAAATTCTATCCAGCTCTTTACGCTAGCCATAAATTTCATAAGGGGTTATTCAACCATGACAGATGCTGTGTACATTTTTTTTTATCGAATGATCAAGGTAGTCGTGACCAAGATGAATACACCACTAGGTGTTCCAATGTGCCAAACTCACGATTCAGCCATCTTGGATTTTAGTATGGGAGAGCCAGCCGGTTTGTTTTCGTTTTGCACTGAAAATGAATTTTTCACCCCCGCCTTCTTCTCTTCCACAAACTAAGCACATTGCAACACCTAGCTGTGTATTCATCTTGGTCGTGACTTTGAATTCGTTCCGGAAATGATTCTTATTCTTATCTAAATCATATATTTTAGTATAATTAATTGCATATTATTCGGCAACTCGGCCATACGAAAATCTTTTTTTTTTGTTAAATATCACGGACACAGGACATGTTTCGAAATGGATAAATTGATATGAAATTTGCGAAAAAGAATCCACGTGTCTTAGAGGGACTCGAACCCTCAACCTCTTACTCTCTAGATAGGTGTGATAACCCCTACACAATAAGACCACTTAAAAGTCCCGTTTGCGGAAAAGCCATCAGAATCCGAGTACCAACCTCCACCGCGATTAGCTCTTTTTTGCAAATTGTATATCTTTCGGATATTTTATATGCCCATTCGTCACATGTGCTTTACTGTTGTATATCCACAGTCAAGCGAGCCCACATTGTTTATTATCGAGAACATCACACTCTATTCCGGATTCCCCCAACAACGGGCTGGACGGATTTGTATATAGTGTGAACCAATCACACTCTGCTGTGCCAACGACTTGCTTGGCTAAAGGATTTTGATGAGTGTGACTGTTCTACACATGCGGTCGCATTTCTGCTGTTTGCTGTAAATGAAGCCTTTTGAAAGGAGGCTTCCGAGCCTCTTTAAATGAGGCTTCAGAGCCTATTGGAAGGAGATTTTCAAGCCTCTTGAAGGAGGTTTTCAAGCCTCTTGGAAGGAAGTTTTGAGCCTGTTGGAAGGAGGCTTCTGAGTCTCTTGAAAGCAGGCTTCCGAGTCTCTTGAAGGGAGGTTTCAACACGCAGAAAAATATGACATAATTGAATTTAAAATATCATGTAGTAGAATCTATAATCATCGTATTTTTTTAATTAAACGACATTATTTTATTATTTCAATAAATCCGTATTTTTTAAACAACAAAATTTCCAGTCGAAAACGATCGATAATATTTCAATTTTCTGCATGCATTAATTCAACTCTGCAAATTTGTAGAAACAACAAAAAATATGTTTAACTAAAAAATAATTGACTTTTTGTTTCGGTGTGTATCATTGCGTATAGTTTCAACAGCCGCCATTTTAAGTTTTTCAAACAATGTCTGCGGAAGCAAAATTGGAGTTGGAAATTGTAAGCATCGACGAAGAAACCGTAGAATTTGTCGAGCTGCTCGAGAATTTTGGTTTATCAGTTGATACCAGGGAATCAATTTTTCTGGAATGCGCCTACGAAACAAGCGACAAAAGCGAACCAACAACAAAGCTTTGTTTTTGTTGGAGATAATAATGACAAAGATCCGAAAAATTTTGTCAGCAACAAGAAAGAAGACAATCTTGTAGCTAACTTTTCAACACGTTATTTTGCATTATTTCTAGAGCAAATTTCGGTTTTATGCTATCATAGTTTCTGCTTTTATGGAAATATTCGAGAATCGAACAATGATTACAAAATTAGCATCGTATTCTCGGAAATATAAGAGCATGCAAGGCAAATGATTCTTGTCATATTGTGGGTTCGGATAAAGGTTTGTCGCTAGGTGCGTTTGTCAGTAACAAACTATGTTGATGACAAAGAGTATATTGTTAGGCGTTGCCCGAATATTGATTCCCTGGTTGATACTATTAACGTAATTTAGGTAAGTTGAACAGAACATGAAAGTTTGAAAATTTCACTTTGACAATTTTTTTTCTCAGCAGATCGATACACAGCCAAAACGTTTAAGATCGTCGAGCGGAAAAAATAGGAGGAACTTATTCCTCAACCTTTCCTAGAGGAGAGGACCAAGTTCATTCACGCTCTTAACGGGTAACGAAAGCAGCAGGTACATATATTAAATTTGTTATTTAATTATCGTATGGATTATTCACAATCAAGATGAGTGGGAAGAGCTCAAGGCTAAGTGAAAACAAATCTCAAAATTAAGAATCTACGAACTATCAAAGAACAGCCACAAAAGCACCGCCTCGGTCATATCGGAGTATCCAGTTCTGCGTAACCACAAAGCATACCAACTTGTCCAAATCGACTTCCAGCAACGATATCCAGGGAAAGAGAAATTATTTTATGACCGTTCGGACCATTTCCTGTCGGGCGTTTTTCCTATTTTGGAGGTTGAAATTACTGATGCTGAAGGCAAGACTTTGCTTAATTTACTGAGAGATCAATAAATAACAAATGGTATAATATAATCATTTAATAACATAATTTGGAACATAATCAAATATGCTCTTCTCTAGATGGCTGAGGTCTCATAACAGTTATGCTGCTAGCCCACATGTTACCATGTCCTGTGCTGACAACATATCAAAAGCGACGCTGGAAGCCATCAATCGTGGAATCGCGAGACAGCGTGATCGTTGTGATTAAAAGTTTAACTGACCTTCAGACGACGTTGGCTAAATACTTCAACTCATGTCGTGAAAAGGAATTAGAAACAACACCATTCATCGTAGTTCATGGAAGCGACCCGAAACGTCCCGAAGGGTTCTCGGTTTGGAACAACGCAGTTTTATACAAGCTACCAAACCTACAGAAAGCTTTCGACGTTTGCATCAAGCTATATATATACATCTTACGACATCGAATTTTCTCGGCAATCTTTGCAGATATGGAACTTACTGGCCACGAAACTCTACGGTTTTGAAGCTCCGCCTGGTCAAACTGTCGTTGGTGCCCTCTGCTCTTCCATTCGTAACAATACAACGACAAAATGATTCGTTGTGTACCACGATGCAAATGGACAAACAACTCGCTACATCGGTTACATGATCACCTAAACAAATACCACGGAAATCTTCAAGTCTACGAATGCAATATTGGTGATTGTACCAGAAAATACAATGTAAAATATTCATTTTATCGCCACCTAAAAACACATTTTAAAGAACCACCAAAAGCAGAAACAGTCCTAAACGTCGAAAAATCCAGTAATACTTTAAACGGTTTCGCTACAGCATATGCCGAAAAATATACACCTGACAATGTACATGGACAAACTGAGAATGCTCCTTTGTAATGAGCCTACTGCAAGTAGTAATGTAAACCTAGAACCTCAACAAGACGCGCTATGCACTACAAAATTGAATTCATTAATACAAGAAATAGAACACCTTTCTCTAGATTTTGGCTTGAAATACTTAAATGCCAATACAATTCCACGAAAAGTTGTTTTCGATATTCAAAAAGATGTTAAATTGAAAATATCTCGGATCTAGTTTTCAATCAACATGATGGGTTCACACGGCATGATAAAAGATGAAGGGAAACAAATTCTAAGCCAAATGCTCTCGGCAGCAAATTTCGTAGAAACAGAATATAAGTATCTCAAGAGATTGAAAGAGCTTGATCTGTATGTTGACCCGAAAGAATTTGTTATAAGCGACGAGTACACAATGAGCAGATGATGGATAACGACCCGGTGACAGGTAGAGTAATAATTAATAATTAGTTGTCCAGTTTATTCATGATATGTACACTTTTACAGGTATTCTTCTGCCTTTGTCATTCACTTTGAGAAAATACTTGGAATCCAAAGGAGTCATGGACACTTTAATTAATAGTATCATTCCATCTGGTGATAACTATATTCGGAGTCTAATAGACGGGAGTGTTTGGAAAACCAGAACAGCAGGTCTCGATTCAAAGCTTATAATTCCGTTGAACTTATTTTCGACTTCACTACTACCGATACAGTGTCACCTCATGCAGCACGTACCTCTATATGTGGAATTTATTGTTACATAGCATGTCTACCTGCAAATGTTTTAACAAAATTAGAGAACATACTTGTTGTCGGTTATGTATTATCAGAAGATAGGAAAGAATATGACAATGAACGACTATTCATCAATCTCGTAAACACACTCATCGAACTAGAAACAGGTGGCCTCAAAATCAATGTCAGAAGGGAAAAAGTCACAGTATATTTCATGTTGGGGAATATTACTGGAGACAATTTGGGACTTTCTAGTATACTTGACTTAGTAGAATCGACACGAGCGAATTTTTACTGTCGGATGTGTAAACAAAATAGAGAACACCAGTTGAACACCAATTGAACACCAGAGCTCTTTTAGGACTATACAAAATTATCAGGAGGATTTAATTTTAGATAACGTATCGATTACTGGTATTAAAAATAGTAGTGTATTTAATCGCATACCACCTTTCGTATACTGCCGTAAATCGCATATTTGTCCCATATGAATAGGAAACCCAGCCAAAATGGGACAGATATGCGATTCACGGCAGTATAGATCTCAATGTTTACTTTGATTTAATGCATGACCTATGGAAGGGCATATGCATCTATGGATTAGGGCATTATTTTAATTACTTTATCAAAAGTAAAAAACTATTCACATTAGAGGATTTAAATTACCGAAAGAACTTATTTGTTTTTGGAAACCATAACTCATCTAATATTCCCAATGACATTAAAGAGATAAATGTTGCGAAAGTAAAGTAAAAATGACTTGCGAGTGAAATCAAAAGTCTAGTTACATTCCTTCTGCTTATCATCGGTAGTCTAGTGTCCGCCGAAGATCCAGTTTGCAATCATTTCTGCGTATTACTAAAAATATGCCATATTCTGATGCTGCGGGAAATTTCACATGATCATTTGAATACATTAAGAGAACTCGTACAAACACATCATACTCAATATATAACGCTTTTTAATGATAATCTTAAGCCAAAGCATCACAACTTAATTCATTACGCAACATTTATTAAGTGTTCTGTACACCTCGTCATCAATGGACGATGAGAAGGGAGGCAAAACAGAGAAGCCAAGAATAGTAGAGTGAATAATAATAAAATCAACATTTGTAAATCACTCGGTATAAAGGCTAGTTTAAAATTTGCATTCAATATTTTCAATAAACAGTTTATTCCTGCAACTGTTGACTTCAGCAAATCTAAATTTATGGTCAGTCAACTCAAAAATGATTCCACTTCACTTTTTAATGATAATTACAAAATTGACAGAACTGCAGTGAAATATGTTAATAAGTTTTTCAAACACGGATCTGAATTCACAAAGAACACCATTGTTTTAATACGACAGAAAGATCTGGAGAGTATTTATGAAATAGAAGACATAATACTGGATCAAGACGATAACGTTCACTCCCGTTGCTTTGATGAACATTTTCAATCTTTTGAGATGTATAAAACAGCGATCAAGACTGTAATTTCAGGTATAAACGATATAGAAATATGTGCCATTAATTTGCATAGGGTAGACGATATGTTATATTTTAGATGTTATAATTTAATGATAATAATAAATAATGTATAAATACGGGACGTTGTATTTTTCAATTTCGTTTTACAAATTTATTACAATTCATACAGCCTTACAAATATTTTTCCATTTTTTTTTTGGGCCAAAATCTATGCGAAATGCACTTTTGGAGGATCCACTTTCAAGCCAGTGACGCAATCCAGGTAAGCGTCTCGCGTTTCGCACGACGTTTGCTGGTCTTATTGCATTACTTTGAAAATTGAAAAACGGAATGTATCGCAATAATGAAATCAACAAAACCTTTTTTCTCCAATGCAAGAATATTATTTAAACCAAAGAATTTTTTTTCCAAACTAAAATATCTTCTTCTTCTTATTATTATTGGCATTACATTCCCACACTGGGACAGGGCCGCCTCGCAGCTTAGTGTTCATTAAGCACTTCCACAGTTATTAACTGCGAGGTTTCTAAACCAGGTTGCCATTTTTGCATTCGTATATCATGAGGCTAGCATGATGATACTTTTATGCCCAGGGAAGTCGAGACAATTTCCAATCCGAAAATTGCCTAGACCGGCACCGGGAATCGAACCCATCCACCCTCAGCATGGTCTTGCTTTGTAGCCGCGCGTCTTACCGCACGGCTAAGGAGGGCCCCAAACTAAAATATATTATTGTTGAAACATTTGTTTCAACAGTTACGTAGTTACGATTTTTATTTATTGAACTACTATGTAATATTTTTGAATAAACAATGCGGATTGTTGTTATTTGACAGCTAAATATTTCATGGCATGTTTAGAAACAATATTTTGTTTAGTTGAAATAGATGATCGAAATTTTTTGAATCAAAAATTATAGCCGGTAGGCCGTGACAATAAATTTTGTTGAATCAATAATGAATTCTTTTGGAAATACAACAAACTTATTTTTCTGCGTGAAAGCATAGTTAGTTCTGGATGCAGAAAGATTGAAGAACGAGTGCGTTCGTAGGTTACGGCGGCATGTGTTGATGTCCAGCATGCTAAGCAGTGTTGGAAAGTCGATGTCTGCTTGTAAAAAGTCACCGATGACGCAAATTTTGGCTACATTACGTCTTGCCTCAAGTGAATCGAGATTGATAAGCATGCAACGGTTACTATAGCTGGGAAGGTTGACTGGATCTATCCATCAAATATCGTACAGCAAAGTTGACAGATTTTCAATGCGCTGAATTTCGTTCTGATAATACAGGGACCAGACGACCGAGGAATATTCCAATATTGGTCGAACACTGGCGCAAAATAATAATTTTAGGCAGTACACATCCCGGAATTTCTCAGCAAATCGGAAAAAAAGCCCAGCTGTGAATATGCCTATATTTTGTGCCTATATGCTACGTGGTCCTTGAATGTCATTTTTGTATCGACCAAAACACCTACGTCTTTGACTGTCGATCCTTGTTGAAGTTGTTCATCTGCCAAAGCCTATTCATGCTGAAGAAGAGAGTGTTTGCGCCCAAAAGATATATTGTCTATCCGGAATAAATTTATACCGCTTTTTATACCGAAGTTGGATTCTTCTCCAGATACAGGCAACTTTCCCAACTTCGGAAGTAGTGCGCTGGATTCGTCTAAAGATGCGCTAAACAACGCATCAAGTAGTTTGACAAATAAAACTTCTTCAGAAGAAAGTTCGGTTCGGAAGTCCCGACTTCCGAATTCTAACTTGGTGCTACGCCGACAATAACAGAGCATTTAGCTACATTGAGCGTCATTCGGTTAATGCGGCACCATTCTGCAAAGGATTCAAACTGTTTTGCTATGGCAATCTGGTGATTCATTTTATTGAATGTAGCAGAAAGAAATGTCTCTATTTGTCTTATTACAAAGGAAGTGAAGCACGCTAGGTGAGTGGTCGTTGAACGTTTGGAGATAAACCCGTGCTGATCGTTACAATCAACTCAAATAGCATGGAAACGGCGCACAGAGCAGCTATTCCCCGGTAGTTTGATACGGTCCACTTGCGGCCCTTTTCTGAAAACTGGAAATACACATGACTGCTTCCAACAAACCGGAAACACCCCGGAAGTCAACGAGAGGTTGAATACTGCAGTAAGAGGTCTGAAAAGCCACTTTGGGCAACGTTTAAAAACAAGCGATGGGATACCGTCTGGGCCGCATCCCGTGGAGGATTTCAACTTCTTACTGGCAGCTATTATTGAATCGCCTTGAGGCAGGAAGCCTGGGAACATTTTTGGTGGCAATAACTACATCTTGCGGGTCGAGATACTCATTAGTACATACACTACTGAATTGAGTACGGAACAAATTAGCAATGTCGTTGGTAGTTTGGGCTTCAGATAAACCGTCAGTTGAGGGCAATCCAGATTCCTTCCGTTGTTCGTTGACGTACCGCCAAAAACTTTTGGGATTATTCCTGAGACGACTTTGCAACTGATTTAAAAAGTCGTCTTAGAGATGATCGTTGAATTGCTGATATTCGGAGTTGTCTTGATATAACTAGGTTTTGTAGAGTCCGTACGATACTAGCAGTTTTGTCTGAGGGCCGCTTGTTTGACTCTTTTCAGTCTTTTGAGATGAGCATTAGACCAGGCTGGTTGGACCGGTTCTTGTATGGATCTCACGGAAACAAACTGGTCGATGGCGTAAAGTAGTATGTTTGACATGGTCGAAGCAGCTGGTTTGACGTCAGAATCTCGAAGAGCCGCATCCCAGTCAACTTGAGCAAGAAATGTATTCATCCCGTTAAAATTGGCCTTGTAAAAGTCATATGAAATGCTTTCAGACGGCTCGTGGAAGTTATGTAGCGTTTTTATCTTGAGTTGCATCTGAACGGGAGGATGAGTATTCGGTTGTTTTCATTTTCCACGTCATTCATCCAGCTGTGCTATACGCGTCAAGCAACAAACGAGACGTTTGGTGGATCAGGGATCTCGAAGCATCGGGAAGAGAAATCCCGACTTATGGCGCTGTCAATTGATTGTGAAATTGTTGAAATCACAGAGGATAATCATTTTGTTTTTGTCCCTTGGTCCTAATTGCGAGATCACCCAGTTAAGCGAAGCGCGGTGACTGCCGATCAACTCCATATCATTGATTCGATCGGGAGGGATGTAAAGAACGCAGATGACGAGAGTGGCATCAGCAGTAGTTACTGTGACCCATAATTGCTCAACCGACGAGTTGTCAGGACTCACTGAGCGAGATTTGAAGCAGGAGCGAACAGCTAACAGAACACCCCTCCAGTGTTTTTGTTACTGTTAGAAGATAACCTATCTTGCCGATGAATGCTGTATGATTCGTCGAAGAGTTGATTTACGGTAGTATTGTTGAGCCAGGTTTCGGTGAAGGCAAAGACGTCGTAGTATATCAAGACATTCAAAGATTCTGGAACCGCACGCCTATCACTGGAAACATTCGGTAACATGAAGTTGAACTGGTGTGGACCGGGACGACTGCTGGTCGCTGGCAGTAGAAACTCGAGTGCGTTGAGAGGAATAGGGGCTTCCTTACAGCTAAAATCGATTGTGTGTCACGGTGAACAATTTGACGACTGAGCTTCAGTGGCTTGATGATAAGGTCCAGAAGTACTGTGTGATGCTTGTAGGCACGGCATTCGGGTGGATTAGCTGAAAATCGGGAAACTTTCAGCCGGAGACAGAGATGATGGCTGATCATTAGGGTGGCTCAAAAAACACTTTTTCAAATTTTTTGATGGGCCGCCCTCTTATTCGGTTCTATTTGATGCCCTGATGCTCTGGACAAAATTTCAGCCAAATTGGTCAACGTTTGGGCGGTGCTAAACTCGTTGGAAGTTTATATGGAAAAATGTATGCAGAAATATCCAAAAACAGTGATTTGCAGTTGGACGGTACAATTTACGATCAAGAACCATGATACTCATTCAGTTCTTGTAGAATTAAATACAGAATGTTATGTTGAAAACTGCGAGAAGTTTAGAGTTTAATAGGCAAAGATATTAGCATTTTACTGGAGTGTTGTAGGGGTGAATTTATTTCTTTTCAAAGGTAAAAGAAACGAAATTTGCTCAAACCCCACTTCAGAGAAATGCTAATAACTTAGCCGGGCAAACTCTAATCTTCTCGCGGTTTTCTGCATAGCATTCTGTGGTTGTCCGGAAGACCTCGACTCCCAACTTACACGCAGGGCCGGGCTGTGGGTCGCTGGATGGAATGGCTCAACTGTGTTGAGTAGAATAGATACTTCCTCACAGCTGGTGTCAAAAATGCGTCCCGGATGAGAACTAGATGAATACCTGACGTTGCGGTGGTGAAAAGGTAATTGATTCTTGCAAATGCCGCGATCCTGTTCGTTTGATAAAACTCGGACTCAATTCCGAATAGATGTTAGCAGAGATAACAGAAGTTTGGCTAGGCACGAATCGGAATCTTGGAATAATTTTAGGCGACAAACCAGCAGAGGTTGAGAGTTGATCGGTGATGCTGAAATTTGAATCGGCATCAGGCGTTAATTTTGTCGATAAGAGATGCACTTGAATTGAATAACAAGTTGGGAGTCCCCTAATCCGCCTCTAAACTCAGGGCCAGGACGACTATGGGGAACACTGGCTGCAGTAGGCGCGACTGAGTAAGAGGAACAGGGGACTCCCAAAATGCTTTTGTCGATGCGTCCTGGTGCAAAGATCTCGTGCATTGTGGGTACCGAATTCAGCCCATTGGTTCCGGAGCTGAGGTAGGTGTCGACAACAAGAAGATTCCGCCAACAGGAAAAACCATGACGGTTGGAGTATTTAGCAGCGGCTTCCACATGTTTTTGAGCTGATATCCTCGAATTCTCGAAATCTTCCGAGCCTCTTAAAAGGAGGCTCCCGAGCCTCTTAAAAGGAGGCTTCCGAGCCTCTTGAAAGGAGGCTTCCGAGCCTCTTAAAAGGAGGCTTCCGAGCCTCTTGAAAGGAGGCTTCCGAGCCTCTTGAAAGGAGGCTTCCGAGCCTCTTGAAAGGAGGCTTCCGAGCCTCTTGAAAGGAGGCTTCTGAGCCTCTTGAAAGGAGGCTTTTGAGCCTCTTGCAAGGAGGCTTCTGAGGCTCTTGAAAGGAGGCTTCTGAGCCTCTTGAAAGGAGGCTGTTGAGCCTCTTGAAAGGAGGCTTCTGAGCCTCTTGAAAGGAGGCTTCTTAGCCTCTTGAAAAAAAGCTTCTGAGCCTCTTGAAAGGAGGCTCTGAGGCCTCTTGAAGGAGGCTTCTGAGCCTCTTGAAGGGAGGCTTGAGCCTCTTGAAAGAAGGCTTCTGAGCCTCTTGAAAGGAGGCTCTGAGCCTCTTGAAAGGAGGCTTCTGAGCCTCTTGAAAGGAGGCCTGAGCCTCTTGAAAGGAGGCTTGAGCCTCTCTTGAAAGGAGGCTTCTGAGCCTCTTGAAAGGAGGCTTCTGAGGCCTCTTGAAAGGGAGGCTGAGCCTCTTGAAGGAGGCTTCTGAGCCTCTTGAAAGGAGGCCTGAGCCTATTGAAAGGGAGGCCTGAGCCTCTTGAAAGGAGGCTTCTGAGCCTCTTGAAAGGAGGCTTGAGCCTCTTGAAAGGAGGCTTCTGAGCCTCTTGAAAGGAGGCCTGAGCCTCTTGAAAGGAGGCTCTGAGCCTCTTGAAAGGAGGCCTGAGCCTCTTGAAAGGAGGCTTCCAAGGCCTCTTGAAAGGAGGCTTCCAAGCCTCTTGAAAGGGGGCTTCTGAGCCTCTTGAAGGAGGCTTGAGCCTCTTGAAAGGAGGCTTCTGAGCCTCTTGAAAGGAGGCCTGAGCCTCTTGAAAGAGGCTTCCTGAGCCTATTGAAAGGGGGCTGCTGAGCCTATTGAAAAGAGGCTTCTGAGCCTCTTGAAAAAAGGCGTGTGAGCCTCTTGGAAGAAGGCTTCCGAGCTTCTTGAATAGAGGCTTGAGGCCTCTTGTAAGAAGGCTTCTGAGCCTCTTGTAAGAAGGCTTCTGAGCCTCTTGGAAGGAGGCTTCCTGAGCCTCTTGGAAGGAGGCCTGAGCCTCTTGGAAGGAGGCCTGAGCCTCTTGGAAGGAGACTTTCGAGGCTTCTTGGAAGGAGGCCTGAGCCTCTTGGAAGGAGGCTGCCGAGCCTCTTGAAAGGAGGCTTCCGAGCCTCTTGAAAGGAGGCTTCCGAGCCTCTTGAAAGGAGGCTTCCGAGCCTCTTGAAAGGAGGCTTCCGAGCCTCTCGGAAGGAGGCTTCCGAGCCTCTCGGAAGGAGGCTTCCGAGCCTCTCGGAAGGAGGCTTCCGAGCCTCTCGGAAGGAGGCTTCCGAGCCTCTCGGAAGGAGGCTTCCGAGCCTCTCGGAAGGAGGCTTCCGAGCCTCTCGGAAGGAGGCTTCCGAGCCTCTCGGAAGGAGGCTTCCGAGCCTCTCGGAAGTAGACCTGTGCGCCGCCGCGCCACGCCGCCGCCGCCGACACTTATTGACGTACGCCGACGCCGGTCAAGGTGTCGGCGGCGCGCCATACGCCGATTGGCTCCACGCCGCCGAATTTCGTATTTCACGCCGATGATTGGCCAACACAAAAATCACAGTATGTAGTGCGTTTGCATCTACCGGACCAAGCTGTTATACCTTTAGCAGATTTGTTTTTATCTCTGTCACTTTTACCGGCATTGGCGTGTTAAATGCTAGGTCATCCAAGAACTTCTTGACAACAGACCTACAAATCATGAGCGTAGCGATGAACTTCTAATCTCATATGTAACTTCATGTGGAATAACCTCATTCTGGTCGCATTGGGTGGTTCATCATCTTTTTAAAGATTTGAATGTTACATATCTTAATTGGTCTAGTGCTTATATTTGCTAGTACACTATGAAAGTTGAATTTGGATTCCCAGCCTGGTAGGATTTTTTTTAAATTTCCCTGAGCATGGAGTATCATTGTGATAGCTTCGTGATATGCGAATGCAAAAATGGTAACTTAGCTTCTGGAGCTGGAGCACGATGGGACACGTGACCCATCAAATTGAACATTTTCATTCACTCCTCCTTGTACTGAAATTGCCAGAATTGTTCTAAGAGACGGGTTTAATTTATTTAAAAAAAAAAATCCCAAAGAAATTTCTTGGTTTTCCTGAAATAATGTCCAAAGGACATCCTGGAGGAAGTTCTGAAGGAATAAATGAAGAAAGTTCTTAGAGTTTTGAGGAATTTTTGGATTCATCCCTGTGGATGATTGTCTGGAGAAAATTCTGAAGGAATTCTTGTCCCACAAAATTCTTAAGAATAGTTTAGAAAGTCGGCAATTTCTTTAAGAAATTCGTAAAGAAATTCGTACGGAGATATCCGAAATTTCGTCCTAGAATTTCGGAAGCAAATGGCGGAGAAAATTCCGAAGGAATTCTTGGAGGAATGTCCAAAAAATTCTTGAAGGAATTTAAGAATGTCGGTTATTCATTTGGAAATTATATCTGAAAATTCGTCCTAGAATTTTGGAAGGAAATGGCGGAGAAAATTCCGAAAGAATTACTAGATAAATTTCCGAGGGAATGGAATGTCTTATGGAATACCTGGAAAAGTTTCAGAGGAATTGTTAAAATAATTTCCGAAGGAATTTTTCAAAAGTATGTGTGTATGTACAGTTATCCATCATTCTGGCTTGAGTCTTGCTCTGCATACGGCTCCACCCAATATTACAGTCGAATTTAAAGACCATTCTGCTTTCAATGCACTGCTGCATGACGGCCAAAAAATGGAGGCAGCAGACCGGTAAGCAGAGACACTTACGCGAAGTCCGCGGGATCTCCTTTCAACAGTGTAAGACGATCCCCACCGATGTGTATCCAAATGAGTGTCTAGTATAGGAACGAAATGCGTTCATATTTTATTTATTCACTTGTTCTCGCACCGGTTGTTTCTATCAAGGTTGTTGAAGTGCAATCATGCTTCGCACCGGTGGTGAATATCCGGTTGCTATTGAGGCAAACACGGAAATAAATAAAATCACGAAAAAAATATTATTATTTATTTTCAAATCTTTCAGAACGCGCTCCAACTTTTGTAATATAAATATGTGCGTAATGCATTTTGTGATTATCAGATTAGCTAGACACACATCTGCTAGGTGACGCTAGCTTATATGCAATAATTTAGTGAGGTGGATATCTCGAGATCTATAAGACTTTGTCTTCTACAAAGTTGTTCGGGTAGCCATAACATTTATGATGGAGACTAGTTTAGTTTGGAATTCATACGCATATCTGCGCTAGTGTATGAGAAATAACCTATTAGGTTAAATATTTCTAAATCTGTTAGAGTTAGAAAGTGGCCATCTTTTACAAAGTTATCCGAATTATCTGTTAGGTTGGTTATTATGTAAGATTTAAAAGGGTAGTCAAAACCAGAAGTTTAGTTTGAAACCGCAATACTCGTTGGTGCTCCAGTTGAGTCGAATAGAGTCAAGTACGAGACACTGAAGATGGCCTTACTGTAGAAGTCGAAATAAGTATCTGTCAAAGGTACAACCAAGTGGTGGAATTGAATGGAATTGAACGAACTCGTCTTATGGCAAGTAACTTTGTAGAATACGGCAATATTCTGAAAATTCCAGATTTTGAGATATTTAACCTATCAGTTTATTTCTTATACACTAGCGCCACCAAGCGGTTATGTCTTAATCTAAACCTGCGTTGGTCATAATGGTTTTGACCACCCGAACAACTTTGTAGAAGGCGGCAATATTCTAAAAATTACATATTTTGAGATACCTGACCTATCAAGTTATTTCCAATACACTAGCGCCGCCAAGCGGTTGTATCATTAACTAAACATGCTATCGTCATGATGGTTTTAATCATCCGAACAACTTTGTAGAAGACGGCAATATTCTTAAGATTTCAACTATCGAAATATCTAACCTTTTAGGTTATTGTCGATGCAGATAAAATCAAGAACATGTATGAACTTGTCTCAACTACGTCGCTCGACTGAAACGTCGCTGGTCGCTGGCGACCCTTTCCAGTAAGTGCTCCAGCGACGCAGGCAAATTCAATGCGTCGCTACAGCACCAAACTGGAAAGCGCTCGCTGGTTGAGCGACGCGACGGTCCAGCGACGTTCCAGCGATGACCCGCATAGACAATATTTCCAATTCACCAGCGCCGCCAAGCGGTTGTATTTCAAATTAAACTTGTTTTCGTCATGATGGTTTTGACCACCCGAACAACTTTGTAGAAGACGCCAATATTCTAAAAATTCCAGATTTCGAGATATCTAACCTATCAGGTTATTTCATATGCACTAGCGCCGCCAATCAGTTGAAATCCAAACTAAACTGACCTCCATCACAATGATTTTGATGATGAATAACCGAACAATTTTTCAGAAGGCGGCACATTTTTTATTTATGCGTTACTCTATATTTCCGTGTGATGGTTTGGCAACGGTTGGAGCGGGTCGCCAAATTTGCCAACTCGCTATTCACCGAAGGTTGCGTTTACATTTCCCAAACCTGTTTACCAACGACCGGTGCGAGTTCGCGTCATGATAGAGGTTGCTATTTTGGCTTTATTTACGCACTGGTGGGGATCGTCTAATCCAACAGACTTATAAATAGATTCGCTATCCTTTTTGAGCTTTTCGAGGGGTAGCTTCTTTGAGGAAGGGCGCGTCAAATCCATTACAACTGTGGGAGTGTACCCATCTACATGGGTAGAAATTTTTATATCCAATTCCAAAAAGAATTTTTGAAAGAATTCCTGATGGAATTGTCAAGACCAATCTTAGAAATTTTTTTATAATAATTCCTTAAGATATTTCCTAAGGTCCTCAGAAGTTCAGAAACAATTCCTAAGGGAAATTTCAAAGAAAAAGCTAGTTCCATTTGTAAACGTTTTTTGAAGGAAATCCTGAAGAAAATCCTGAAGAAATTCTCGATGGAATTCCTGACAGAATTTTTGAAGGTATATTAGAATGAGTTTCTTGATGTCTTACCGAAATTATTCCTGAATATATTTTCTAGGGAATTATTTAAGATATTTTCGAGAAAATCTGTAGAAATTTTGGATGGAACTCCTGCGATAAATTCCCAAGAAATTCTTGAGAATATCCGAATATCCACCATCTCGATAGTTTGGGAGTTTTTTTTTGGCATGTAGTCTTGATTTTAGAGTCACAACTGACCCAGGTAACATTTTGATACGTATAGCTTTTGATACAAGTTGTCTTATACAAGCAAGTAAACTTGAATATAATGCACTGAATCGCTATATACCTACTAAAGTGGAGACCATATGCGTACTAAACAACGAATTTCTTGAGTTTTCGTAAGCATTATTACAATCTAGCAAACACAAAAAAACATATTGTTAGCAAATATGTCTCGAACATTTGACCTTTGGAACCAACGAATGCTCTACCGATGTGCTAAATAGTAACTGTTGAAAAGCAGCAACATTTTGATGCTCTACCGATGTGCTAAATAGTAACGGTTGAAAAGCAGCAACATTTTGACAATCATAATCTAGATGAAACTCTAGTGTTGACTACGATATTCCAGTATACGATGTCTATCACATTTATACGATTCAAGCACTATGTTGTTGTACGTACAAATGTAGCTTGAGTCTTATATGGAAACTTTTTGTAATTGTTCCGATAATGTTTATACATAAAACGATTGCACAGCATCCCAAACGATTCTGCTAACATATTAACGATGATGAAATGTCAACATCAACATTTCGCCGTGTTTACCACTAGTGCTGAGTTATTTTCATTTGTTTGAAGTTACGGATATACGGAGATATACGGAGCACAAATAGGCAGGATTTATAAAACGGGAAATAACAACATTTATCCTATGGAATTAAATTACATCGGATAGATTGAAGTAAGTAGAAATGAAATTTATTTTATTGCTGAGCTACAGTGGGCTTTGGTCAACGCGCAGAAGTAAAAACTATTTACGTACAACGCACATCCGCACACATCCGATTTTTATGAAACACGTATGTGGATATACGATATTTGCGATTCAATCTTATTAACTAGATATTGTTTATATCAATTAACGATTTTGTTTAACACAATCGTTAATATTCTATATGCAGGTATTACATACGATAGTAATCATATTAGGGCTATTTTTATAAGTAATCATTTACGAGTCTGATAAAAAACTGTAGTATATGCAATCAAATATATACTTTCATATACGATCTGTGGTTTACTGGGGAGTTTGTTTCACTACTGTCCAAATTTTCGAAGAAATTCTTAGAGAAAATATTAAAATTTCAATAGCTGTTTGAAACATCCACTGAAAAATCCTTCATTTAAAATTCTGTCGAAAATCTCTTCAGGTTCTCTTTTGGTTATTCCTTCAAGAATAGAGTCGGAAGTTCCTCCAGGAATTTCTTCGAAAATCTCTGTAGAAAAGCCACAGGAATTTATATGGATTCAGAATTTATGGATTTATATTTATCCAGGGATTCCATCAGAAAACCTTCCGAAAGGCTTTTTAGTTATTTTCAAGAAACTCATTTGGAACTTCCTCCAGGAAGTCCTTAGAAAATTCCTTCTGTAAACTATACAAAATTTCTGCAGGAATATCTCCGGAACGAATCATAATATGGAGGAATTTTTAAAGGAATTTTCGAAGAAACTCCTGAGGGAATTTGAGTGTTAAACTTATTGTTAATTTAAAAATAAAACACGTAAACAAATATTAAATAAAATGAATGAATTTACAAACAAAATTTCGGAAGATTTTCCAAAAGAATTTCAGAAGAGATTCCCGAAAGAGTTCTTAGAGGAATTTTAAAAGAAATTTGCGGAGATCTACAGGGATTTCTGGAAAAGTTTCTAAAGGAATTGCAGGGAGGAATGTCCGAAGGAATTCCTAAAGGGAATTTGGAAAAAATCCTGGAGAAAGTTCTAAATAAATTCCAGAGAGAAATTTCGAGAGAATACCAAAAATATCTTCCTGGAGTTTCAAAAGAAATTGTTGAGGAATTACTGGAAGAATTTTTATTAGAAATTGCAAAAACAAATTCCTGCAAGGAATTTCTAAGAAAAAAATCCTAAGTCTAATTCCAAAGCTTTTTTTTTTCCAAAAGGGATTTCCGATTGTATTCCTAAATCAGTGTCCGTAGGTATTCTATATAGTTCTTAAAAGATTTTCCATGGGAATTTTCTAAGGAATTCTTAAAGGAATTTACAAGAAACTCTTAAACAAGTTTTCCAATGAATTTCTAAAGAAATTCCCAAAAGACTCCGTAAAGGAATTTCCGAAGCAATCCCTAAGGAAATTCCTGAAGGAACTTTTGAAGAAATTTCGGAACGAATTTACGAAGAAAAACCCAGATAAATTTTCAAGGGAATTCTTAGAAGAAGTTCTGAAGGAATTCATTAGGGAACATCTTAATTAATGCTTAGAATTCCTTTTTCGAATTTTCTGAGGAATATTTTGAGGAATTTTCAAACGAATTTCTGGATTTGTATCCAAATTGCTTTCCAACGAACTTATGTGCTGTGATGCGGCAATGTCCTAGTGGAGGATGTGATGTAAACTTTTGCTCTGGACATACAAGCTACACCTATTATGATGTTCACCCCATCAGTCTGACTGTAGCTAGTAATTGTACAAAAAAATAAAAAGCATCATCTGGCTTGCTGCGTGAAACTTTTTTTCTCAGCTCAAAATTCTTCACGCCGATACACGCCGCCGCCGCCGCCGAACATTGCTTACGGCGTGACGCCGCTGACGCCGCCGCCGCCGGTGTAAAAATGGCCTTACGCCGCCGCCGTTCACAAATACTTCGGCGCACAGGTCTACTCGGAAGGAGGCTTCCGAGCCTCTCGGAAGGAGGCTTCCGAGCCTCTCGGAAGGAGGCTTCCGAGCCTCTCGGAAGGAGGCTTCCGAGCCTCTTGGAAGGAGGCTTCCGAGCCTCTTGGAAGGAGGCTTCCGAGCCTCTTGGAAGGAGGCTTCCGAGCCTCTCGGAAGGAGGCTTCCGAGCCTCTCGGAAGGAGGCTTCCGAGCCTCTCGGAAGGAGGCTCGAGCCTCTCGGAAGGAGGCTCTGAGCCTCTCGGAAGGAGGCTGAGCCTCTCGGAAAGAGGCTTCCGAGCCTCTCGGAAGGAGGCCTCCGAGCCTCTCGGAAAGAGGCCTCCGAGCCTCTCGGAAGGAGGCTTCCGAACCTCTCGGAAGGAGGCTTTCGAGCCTCTCGGAAGGAGGCTTCCGAGCCTCTCGGAAGGAGGCTTCCGAGCCTCTCGGAAGGAGGCTTCCGAGCCTCTCGGAAGGAGGCTTCCGAGCATGAAATAAGGTTTATGAGCAGCTTGGAAGGAGGAGGGAAGCATTCGATCTTCTTGCAACGAAGCAATTGAGCTTTTCGGGAAAAAATCTCTCAAGTGAAGGCTTCCGAACGTTCAGACTCTAGATTTTAGTTCATAAGCATATTCTTAACATATTTTTCAACATTTTATTTCAAGAATAGAATGGTAGAATGCATTGAAGATTTTGAAAATTTGTTTATTGGACGTTTTGTTCTTTCAATCTTTTGTCCCACATCCCTTCATACACTGTGATGGTTGTGGAGGGCAAAATTCAAATGGCTATGATTCACTGATCGCCTTGCATATTACAGTAATACTATGTTCGCTTTCTTTGTCGATGTGCAAAATACGTCTACGGTACCCGTTATTTCTTGTCGTAAGGGTGTACAAAATTCTTAAAAGGCACTTAGAAATGTCTCATAAAAATCATAGGCGGGGAAAGTTATTTCATGAAAATCATTGTTATCCGCCATTACACATTTTTGTCCGGTTTTCTAACACCATTTCGCACATGATCAACCCGAAATGTAGATGATAAACTTATCAAACTTTCTAAACACCGGCACCGGTAGCAACAAACTAAGTATGTATTAAGCTGGTTCAAAGAATAAATTTTGCTTCGTCTCGATTCAGTCGACTCTGTTTCACATTCTGGGTGTGATCCGATTGTTTGGGCTGATTTGGATAGAAGCTGCTTTAGGTTTTAGGTTTGTATGAGGATTGGTATGATGAGGTGGAATTTTTCATTGTACTGACTATGGCGCTTCCCCATTGGGCACCGGCAAGGAGCGATTCTATATGACTGGGGGTTAATAATCATGAGCTTCAACACTACAGGAATCGCATATCAATTCGTTGTTTAATATTGCACGAAGACTACGAGATATATTAGAATCGATTACTGATTGTTAGAACGATTAGTTAAGATATGGTTTTCGGTGAGTAAAGACTCCGGAGTGTAGCCTTTAGCTATGTGGGTTTTTTTTTCACACGCTGATTCGAGTAGGCTGCCGACTAAAATTCTTTCTTTCAATCGGCGTTTTCAGCAGATGATTTTCAACCAAACAATTAAGTTGATGAAAGTTTGATAAAAAAAAACAAAATACTGTAAAATATGCAGTGCAGACATTCTACGAAACAAATTCAGAAATAAAATTGGAAATAAATTAAGTTTAGTATATGAAATACAGTTTACACTCAATAAAATGTTGTGGAATCTATCATTCACTGTTCAGAACAGATATGCGAATGCAAAAATAGTAACTTAGTTTTGGAAACCATGCAATTAATAAATGTGGAAGTGCTGAGTCCCAGTTGGTGATGTAATGCCAAAAAGAAGAAGGTGTAGAGCAAACAACAGCAACAACAACATAATGATCTAAAAAAACCTAATTCGAAACATCTTATAAATAATTCAAAGCAATCACGAAAGCAGTCTGTAGGTGTAAAATGTTGTTAAATAGGCAAGAGAAAAGCAAAAATGGTAGAAACATAAAAAATCAACCCCAATTACAGAGTTGAATCGTAAACTTTTCTCATTACTTTCCTACCTTTGACAAAGTTGATGTCGCATACATACGCATACGTCGCAGCCCATTGAGCCAATGCAATAGGCATGAATGACTCCACCTAATTCAATTCAATTTCAAAATGACTCAGATGTACCTTCATACTGGTATGAGGCAATCCATCACATTAGATGAAGAAGACCAGGCGAGGAATTTTCTGATTATTATGATGGAGCTTCACTCTTCTTTCAGGCAAGCGAAGAAGATTGGTAAATAGTTGCGGTGGGTGGATACAAGAATAGAACCACGAGTAAAACAGAACGAAACAACGTAGGTATCATTGGGCAGCGACAGCAGTGCGGTGGCTGCTATTCGGTCGGTTGCCGGATTCGTCGGCACGCCGCATGGATGAAGTGCTCTAGACTTTATCGATTTTTTGCCTACACACTTTTTCCCTTGCAGAAGGCAGTCCTGGCTGCCATTATTATTCAGAAATGCAGAAGGTAGTTAGATCCTTTCGTAGAATGAATATGTGAATAGATTGTTTCCATTCTGAGCAACATATTAACAATGCAAAACAATTATAATTCATTTATTTCATACCTGTTTGAACACAGAGCGCGTTGTGACGTCTGAACGATTCGAATCAGGAGAAGTAAACCGGATGAAGGCAGCAGCAAGAAAGTCCTTTTTTGGCAATGTACGTCGACTGGCACTGGAAAGATTGATCAGCCAATAGTGTCGTGTGGTGTAGGAGTGTTCTCCACCTTGCACATCAATACATCACCGCTCTGCTTAGCGATGCAACAAACAGCAACGACGGCAAATGCAGGCGTTCATATCCACAGCATCATCAGCAGCATAATACGTGATCCCTTGTATTGCAGTCACTTCTTCCGCATCAAAAACATGAGTAACACTCTGCCACCAGGGCGTTGTAGGCGCTTCTACTCGGCACACAATTGCATGCAGTCCATCTTCGCTTTTCATGTGGTTTGATGGCTAAAATTTGCACAATTGGCTCTCAGACCTATCACCATAAACCATCCACTAGAGCTTCTTCCACCAGCATATTGGACGCCAAAGGGCCCACTCAATTCAACAAGGAGGAACAGCGATAACACTAGTTTACAGAACTTTTGATCTCAAATTAACTGAAGAATGCTTTCAATACATCAATTATAAAAGGCTGGATTAACGCATTTGATGATATAAGATCAGAATCCAAGTTATTTACCGATTAGACAATTTTACAAGTCCAATTTCAGATTTATCAGAATTGTTGTATGAAACTCTATATTCCAATAGATACGAATACGAGTTGGATCCGCAATTGAAAAATAATATTAATCTGAATATTTAGATATGTTCTTTACCGGAGTTATATCACCACATCATACTTCATAAATCGAGACCAAATTTAACATCTTAAATTGGAGTTCAAAAGTTTAGATTCATTCTGTAAGCCAGTGTATCGTTTGCACTTTTTTTAACTCTTCCTTCGTCGTTAGTTTTCTCCCAACATCTTCTTTGTGCTCCTGCTTAGTGCCCTGCACAGAAAACCGGATTGCCCCTGCCTGGAGCCCTTTCACAAAAAACTGTACCCTCACTTACTACTTGGACCTCTTGCACAAATCCAAAAGCAAACTTGCTGCCGAGATTTTTTTTCTCCAGACCAAATTATTTAATATTACGTTCCCGTTGAAAACATAACAAACTTTCAGCACAATTCTATGCTGATTCCATTTTCACCAACACACCCAATTTTTATCCGTGAGCTTTTCCTTCACTGTTTCCTTGAAATTGATTTTTGTTCCATCCACGCAAATTTAATCTAACCAGCGTTCCGCCCCTTCTGATGCTCCTTCTTCTGACCTACGTTCGCTTCCCAGCGGGAGGTTCCAGTGCTTCACTTCTGCTGTATTCAATGCACGAAAAATCGGTCGAACCCTCAGCCAGAGCTGGCATTTCCTTACCCATTGGATTTGTTACATCACTGGCTTTGCGAAACGGATCACTGCGTACCGGAAGGAATGCATTTTCCACCGAAAATAAGCGTAAAACCAGGCAGCACTCGCGTCGCGTCGCGCACGGATTCACTTGCACTTCTGATTTGGCTCTTTGGGAAGAAAATAAATTTTCACCACTGTTTTTTTTTCTTCTTCATCGTCCCACCCTTCTTTAGTTTGGACTTTGGAGATAGCGTCTGTCAAAAAAAAGATCCACAGCTTGCATGCAATTATGATCCACATTAGGGTAGTTCAAAATAAAAAGATGGTTATTCACTGTTTATAAATTTCTCGAGCAACATATGATTAGGGCCGAAAAACCAGCAAAGCTGAACCGAGAAAAATTGAGGTTCAAATTTTCTATGACTAATTTAGTTCATTTATTGAAGAAGAAACTCATTTCATTGCCAAAACCATGTCAATACTATACGTAAATGGTTATATTATTAAGATTAATCGAAAAACCATTCGAAATGTACAAAATTTCAGCTAAAACTCGCATTACTCGCATCACCGGCAACACGTCTGGTTTTTAAGCCGTTTGCTCAAAGCTACTAACACCATCGGATTTGTTTAGATTTGTTAGCCAGAGCAGTTCTGCTATGCGATATATAGAAAACCTCCCAGGTAACCATTAAGCACTTTAATAAGCCTTATATAAACCATATAACAACATTTCAGTGCCTGTAAGCTGTATATATGATTTTTAAGTGCTAATTAGCCGTATCCAGCTTTCCACGCTAGCCATAATGGCGAATGCTATAAATAATTCTGACAGTAACTGCTTCCGACGCTCAAATAATTCCGACGCTGAGCGATGCCATAGCAACCATTTTATCTTGTTTATTTACTAATGGTAAAAAAAATTGGAAAGGTGCAGGTGCCATTTTAATTTATTTAATACAAAATTGTATCCTTTCAGGCCTCAACTTTGAAGCATCGGAAGAAAATCTTTGTAATTTGCATTTCATTTTTTATGCACGGCAGCAACTCACAGGATGTTTTACACAAAACGCTGGACATATCGCTCACGCTCGTCAAACATGAAGTCGCTCCGAAATCTAAATATGTCTTGGCTTTCGAGTCCCTGGTGGCCCTTATTATATTCAGAAATACACGCTCTGTTCTTATGGGTGTTAAAATCAATCGTTTACTGAAACCTCAACAGTTTTTTTTCTTCCATGTTCCTGAAAAACAGAGGAACTTTCCTAGTTCCATAAACCAGACCTTCAACTAAGTTTAAATTCACAGAATATAACTAAACATGCCCGGTAGCAGCCCTTACCTATACGTAGAACAATGAATAGAAAAATGCTGAGGATAAAAATATAGGAGAGATTATAAATTTATCGCCATAACGGAAAAAAATCCAAGAAAGAAACGCCTGTACTGAATGATTGATTTTCAATTAAAGTTGCCTGCATATAAAATTGATCTAAGCATTGCTCTTACTTGACAACACAATGAAATTGGTAATGCTATAGGCAGCCAGATAACGGCTTATTAATTTACCTCTTAAGAAAGATTATAAATCATCATACTTCCTCAGCACACCGGTTGACTTGAATAGCTCATAATTTGAATATTCACAGTACTCAAAAAATATGTACAAAAATATTCTATTGCTAAATATTAATTTTGTTTTTGTTAAATTGCATTTTATTAAATCCAATTTGTTTTCTTTGAATTTATTTAAACTTGATTTCACAACCGTTTGTACCGCAATCACTTAAGCATTCTAAGAACCAACTGCTTCATCACCGCTGAACTCTGAAGCCCTGCACGCAATGGAACGAAACGGCGACGGTAACGGCAGAATTCAACATATAATATGTGTGGCCAATAGTCAAATCTTACCGTTACCGTCGCCTGTCCGTTCCATTACGTTTAGGGCGTTATACGGTGCTTATCCATACGCTTAAATCTGGTTTAGCGCCTGAAGAGGGGTAAAGAGATTCGCCCTGATAGTTTTTAAACACAAATTAGCTATGCAAATCCTTCTAACTTCATCTTCTTGAACCTACAAGTATATTATACAGTTTGCATGAAATTACAGAAATTGGGCGCTGTCTAATAACTTAATTGATCGACCAAAAAACTGATGAACAATCAAGAGAGCTTCCAGAGCATCTAGCAGCGAACCCGGTCCAATAGAAAATCAACGTAATGACGTCATAATAGCTTCTCTTTCAGTATTTAGCATTAAAGCTAAATCATATGTTATCCTCGCAACATAGGTAGAGTTCATAACCATTCGTCAAATGAAGTTTCATGCTTCCATGCTAAAATATGCAATGCTTTTCTATTACAAATTCACAGGCATTTACCTTTAGGATAGTTTTTTCTGTTTTCTCAGCTTACTCAATAAAATAACTCAGTAAACAAACAATGTGAAATGGTTGCTAAGATACCACTCAGCGTCGAAATCATTTCAGCGTCGGAAGCAGTTAATGTCAAAATTATTTATAGCAGTCGCCATTATGGCGAGCGTGGAAAGCTGGATAAACTTCAAGCATGAAAAGAAGCCGTATATCGGTATATAACGCTTTGATATAAGCACTGTGGATTCAAGCCGAATAAGAGAATTATTGTTACCAATTTAGAGCTACTATCTATGACGTTTTGGTAGAATCAATAACAATCACACCTAGAATATTATAACCTGTCTCTTTTACTCGCATTAAAAACATTTGTTTTTGTAATCAGTCGTGTATGCTTTTCAATATTGCTACAATGATAAATAATAATCTGCAGCCAAGTCTGCATCATATTACATGGAAAATGCCATAAAAATGTTTCATGAGCTGTGAATTTATTCTACAGCAATATTTATTAATCTTCACCTGAAAGATATTTTCTAAATGGGTTTCTTAAATACAAACAAATCCATCTATAAATAATTACAGATTGTATTATTTTCCTCGTCATTTTTAATACCTTCTCGCCCTTGATAAAGAGGCAGATGAAATCCTTCTGCTTTTTATCCCTTCCAATCATACATCCATGCAGATCCGTGTTGGATCAGATGGTAAAGCAAGCGACAAACCTAAACAAAAAGCATCAAACACAGCTCCAAGCGTTCAAGTCCGGAGTTAAGGCTGCCTTACACCTCGGGAAAATTTTCCGCCGGATTTTTGCCCCGTGTATTTTAAATGGGGCCGGAATTTTGATTTTCCGTGCCCAAATCCCGAAAACATCGCATATGTAAAAATGCATGGGGAAAAATTCCACGAACCAAATTCCCGAGGTGTGAGGCTACCTTTAGATTTAATTAGCAAAAAATTGAATCCCCAATAGGAATAAAAGAGAAAGAACGCATTAGAATGTAAACAAGTATTTTCCATTTCATTTTTTTTCTTCCGTTCCAACTCGTCTAAAAAAAACCCAGTTATAACCCATTACTCGTTAGTCACATGTAAGCGTGTACACTAAATCGATTCCCGCCGTGATTTGACGTCTATTTGTTTTCAGATTGAGCACTCACACCCAAATATTATACACGGAAAATCAAACTTTTTTGAGTGTATTGAGTGTGAGAAAAAGATGACTGTGAGAAAAAAAATCTCGCAATACTCTTATAAAGTGCAAAAAGCGCAATATTTATCATTTTATTTTATTTAAATACTATTTTATTTATCAATGTAACCGAAAACCGGAAATGCTTTTTTTAGGCTCACTTTATTCCCCACAATATTCACTGTCTCTACTCTTTCACTGTTTAAGGCTACCTTACACTTCGGGAATTTGGTCCGCGGATTTTTTCCCCATGTGTTTTTGCATATGCGATGTTTTCGGGAATTGGGCACGGAAAATCAAAATCCCGGCCCCATTTAAAATACACGGGGGCCAAAATCCGGCGGAAAATTTTCCCGAGGTGTAAGGTGGCCTTTATTCTGATAAGCAAATTATTTGGAGCTGTTTATACGAAAACATAAATTTATTGCCGATTTCACCAATTTGTAGAGTTATGTGTAGATTGTGATTTGTTCGTACCTTTTTCTCACACTCACTCTTATTTCGGGTTGATCGATTTTTGTTACTGAAATTTACCCAGTTATAACCCATTACTCGTTAGTCACATGTAAGCGTGTACACTAAATCGATTCCCGCCGTGATTTGACGTCTATTTGTTTTCAGATTGAGCACTCACACCCAAATATTATACACGGAAAATCAAACTTTTTTGAGTGTATTGAGTGTGAGAAAAAGATGACTGTGAGAAAAAAAATCTCGCAATACTCTTATAAAGTGCAAAAAGCGCAATAATTGTATTATTTTTTTTATACCCACGCATGTGTTTAAATATCAATAACAGCTGTAAATTGATTGCTTGTAGCTATAAAGCATTGACGCTGTCCTAAAACTGCTCAGTAATTTCTGTTTAAAACAATTGGTTTACTATCCAAATTTAAATTTGGTATTTCCAAATTCCAAATTCAATCCAAATCCAATCAAAATTCAATCCAAATCCAATCCGAATCCAATCCAAATCCAATCCAAATCCAAACGAAATCCAATCAAAATCCAATCCTAATCCAATCCAAATCCAATCTAAATCTAATCCAAATCCAATCCAAATCCAATTCAAATCCAATCCAAATACAATCCAAATCCAATCCAAATCCAATCCAAATACAATCCAAATCCAATCCAAATCCAATTCAAATCCAATCCAAATCCAATCCAAATCCAATCCAAATCCAATCCAAATCTAATCCAAATCCAATCCAAATCCAATCCAAACCAATCCAAATCTAATCCAAACCAATCCAAACCAATCCAAATCTAATCCAAACCAATCCAAACCAATCCAAACCAATTCAAACCAACCAAACCAATCCAAACCAATCCACATCCAATCCAAACCAATCCAAACCAACCAAACCAATCCAAACCAATCCAAACCAATCCAAACCAATCCAAACCAATCCAAACCAATCCAAACCAATCCAAACCAACCAAACCAATCCAAACCAACCAAACCAATCCAAACCAATCCAAACCAATCCAAACCAATCCAAACCAATCCAAACCAATCCAAACCAACCAAACCAATCCAAACCAATCCAAACCAATCCAAACCAATCCAAACCAATCCAAACCAATCCAAACCAATCCAAACCAATCCATATCCAATCCAAACCAATCCAAACCAACCAAACCAATCCAAACCAATCCAAACCAATCCAAACCAATCCAAACCAATCCAAACCAATCCAAACCAATCCAAACCAATCCAAACCAATCCAAACCAATCTAAACCAATCCAAATCCAAACCAACCAATCCAAACCAATCCAAACCAATCCAAATCAAACCAAACCAATCCAAACCAATCCAAACCAAACCAACCCAAACCAATCCAAACCAATCCAAACCAATCCAATCCAACCAAACCAATCCAATCCAAACCAATCCAAACCAATCCAAACCAATCCACATCCAATCCACATCCAATCCAAACCAATCCAAACCAATCCAAACCAATCCAAACCAATCCAAACCAATCCAAACCAAACCAATCCAAACCAATCCAAACCAATCCAAACCAATCCAATCCTAATCCAATTTAAACCAATCCAACCAATCCAAACCAATCCAAACCCAATCCAAACCAATCCAAATCCAATCCAAACCAATCCAAACCAATCCAAATCCAATCCAAACCAACCAAATCCAATCAAAATCCAATCCACATCCAATCCAAATTCAATCCACATCCAATCCAAATCCAATCCAAATCCAATCCGAATCCAATCCAAATCCAATCCAAATCCAATTCAAATCCAATCCAAATCCAATCCAAATCCAATCCAAATCCAATCCAAATCCAATCCAAATCCAAATCCAATCCAAATCCAATCCAAACCCAATCCAAATCCAATCTAAATCCAATCTAAATCCAATACAAATCCAATCCAATCCAAATCCAATCCAAATCAAATCTAAATCAAATCCAATTCAAATCCATCCAAATCCAATCCAATCCAAATCCAATCCAAATCCAATCCAAATCCAATCCAATCCAAATCCAAATCCAATACAAATCCCATCCAAATCCAAATCCAATCCGAAACCAATTCAAATGCAATCCAAATCTAATCCAAATCCAAATCGAATAAAGTGAGCCTGAAAAAAGCATTTCATACTCAGCCGCTGGATGCCAGAACAGACGCTGTTGGAGCCGCACCTCCTTGGTGAACAGACGCTCGGTCATGTCGTAGCCAAGCAAATCCGTTCACCAACTTATTTTTTTGTTGAAAATAAGCGTTGGACACTTGCAAACAAATGACGTGTTTATGCCTCAAGAAACGAACACTGAATGATCTTCATATATTTTCTTTATCCCCTTCTAACAAGTAACAATCTAGAATTCTATGTCAGCCAACTGAGATTCAATTTCAAATTTCTACTCATTAGCTTCTTAGTATGCTGGCATTTCAAATGCCTACCACGATAGAATTTCAAATTCGTTATTTATCATTTTATTTTATTTAAATACTATTTTATTTATCAATGTAACCGAAAACCGGAAATGCTTTTTTCAGGCTCACTTTATTCCCCACAGTATACACAATTTAAAATAACTTGAAGCTAGTTTTTCTAAATAAACAATATAAAGTGAACGGCCTAAAACCCAAAGCAAACATTCCGCATGGTAGTTAAGGGCGCCAACAAAGGACTTAAAAACTACTACGATGCAAATGGTTTATAAGACGTTCACTCAAAATAGCAATTAATGTATTTCTTAAGAGATATCAAGTACGGAGTTTTAACTAGCATGAAGAATAATTTACAAAGCAATCGTTCATGCCAGAAAATCAAAAATCATGGTTTTGGTTTATAAGCCGTAATCATATGTTATGCGAGATTTGAAAATATGTTCAAAGATGATTTAAAAAAAAAATTCAACTGAGTTGTTTGATTCACTTGCCCAGTTAATAGCCCAGTTTATAGTTTAAGCTTCTATAAAAAGCTGCATGTATCCGTAAGCAGGCTCTACCAAAGCGACCGTGTTCCACTCGAAGCACACAAGTCCAAGTCCTGATGGTATCAGGTGGAACACTAAACAGATCTGGCACGGCAGCCCTCCGACGAGACAAGAGGTTTTCGCAGGCCCAATCGCCTGTAAAACCACAACTTATGATCGAAATAAGAGATAATACCACTTTATATAATCGGCACAGTCTCAGACCCGTTGCCTGAGGATCACGATTGGAATCTTGGAACATGGAACTGCAAATCGCTAGGTTGCGACAGGATAATCTGCGATGAATTACATCCCGCAACTTCGACGTCGTAGCGCTGCAGAAAATTTGCTGGATAGGACAGAAAGTGAGAAAAAGCGGGCATCGATCAGCTACCTTCTAACCACCAACTCGCTGGGAACCGGCTTCATAGTGCTGGGCAAGATGCTCCAACGCGTGTTTGGGTGGGAGCCAATTAGCGCAATGATGTGCAAGCTGAGAATGAAAGTCAGCATCATCAACACACGAAGGGCGACCCGACGACGAGAAAGAAGCGTTCTATGCACAGCTGGAGCAGACAATGATGAATGTCCACTGCGGGACGTCAAAATCGTAATCGGCGAAATAAACGCTCAGGTAGGAAGGGAGGAACCGGACAGTCTGCATACCGTATCGAAGCACTTTCTTCCTCTGCAAATATATCCACAAGGCCACATGGAGATCACCCAACCAGGAAAAGGAAAACCAAATAGACCATTCTAATCGACGGTAAATTCTTCTCCGACATCACGAACGTCCGCACACGCCTCGAAGTCGAACGCTGCGGCTTAACATTGAGCGGCTACAAGACGGTAGACTAGCCCAAGACTTCGTGCTGCAGCTGGAAGTGACACTCCTAACGGAAGAGCAGCTAGGCGCAGCTTCTCTTGAAGATGGCTGATAATGACCTGCGACTTGTAACCTTTGCTGCTGCTAGAGGGATGGCAATCAGCAGTACCTACTTCGCACGTAAGAATATCCGCAAAAACAACTGGCAACATCCGAGTGGAGACACTTGTTCACAGATAGACCACGTGCTAATCGACGGACGACATTTTTCGGATGTTGTAGATGTAAGGTCCTTCAGAGGTCCGAACATTGATTCGGATCACTACCTTGTAGTTGCGAAAATTCGTGCGCGACTTGTCAGTTGAAGGAGTTGCTGAACTGTACCACCAGAAGTTGGACGAGCGGATAGGAGATGCCACCGGATCTGGCGACGTCAACATATTGTGGGAAAATATCCACGAAGCTGTGACTACGACAGCGCAGGAAGTGTTAGGCACTGTACAGCGATGCCAACGAAATGGTTGGTTTGATGAGGAGTGCCAGCGAGTGATGGACGAGAAAAATGTTGCTAGGAGTCGAATACTAGTGGCTCTTAAGAGCCCCGCACATAGGATACGTTTGCGTTGCGTTTGACACATTTCCCATGGGAAAACTGTCAAACGCAACGCAAACGTATGCTATGTGCGGGGCTCTTTACCCGTTCCAACAGAGAGCGGTACAGTGTAGCATAGACTGGCCCAGGAAACAAAAAGTTGTCTAATTCCACGGGGCACCCCCCAGGATTGTGTCTTTGGGTGAGAAAATCAATCTCTGAAAATTTCAGCTCAATCGCTTGTTGCATAAGCTGGCGCATTTGATTTGAAGTTTGTATGGGGATTT
Organism: Armigeres subalbatus; assembly: GCF_024139115.2. Lineage (NCBI taxonomy): Eukaryota > Metazoa > Arthropoda > Insecta > Diptera > Culicidae > Armigeres > Armigeres subalbatus. Next base: position 65,918,856 of record NC_085139.1, on the reverse strand, counting down.
CAGCCAAAATGTATAGGAAAATACACCTCCGTCACTCATTCGATCTGGAAATTGGTTCTGATTGCTCGATTGACCTCAGAATTGCAAAAACGGCAGTTGGTATGCTACAGAACAATTTCACAGAACATTGCATGATGTTTAAATGAACTTTTATATAATTTTCGGCTGATTTATTAGGAGCTGATTTTTGTATTTTTGGGTGTTTTGATCGAATCGCATACGCATACGACAAGTCGAGTCAAGTACAAGACACTGAAGACGACCACACAGTTGTGGTCGAAATACGTATCTGCAAAGATAACGAAAATTAACTGGTGGAATTAAATGGACAGTACTTAATTCGTCTTAGACGGTTTAATACATTCCACTAATAAGAGCTTAATATATTTTTCTGACTACTTTTTAATCAAATCAATATCACTAGCTGAGCCCGTCGCATTCAAAGACCACCACTTCCATTTGACGTACACAATATTTTGAATATAAAACAACAAAATAAAAAAAAAATAGAATTACCTCAGCTCAGATTTGAATATCATACCTTTGCTTGAAAGTCCTTCGTCTTACCATATGACTCCATCTCACACTTCGAAAAACCTTTTGAAATAAGCAGAACAGATGAAAGAACTGTCATCTATTTTTAGAACAACATCAATATCGCTCCATTCTTAAATCAATAGCCTTGAACCTGTAAATTCAATAGCATAGCACTAGCAATTCTAGTGGAGACATTATTGGTGCTAATCGAAGTGCTAATCATTTCAACATCCAGTTGATCAATCGTGTTGATGTTATGGAATTGTCTGCATTCAACACACTTGTGAAAGGTGTGACACCACTTCAAAATCAAAGGAATATCATTTTCAATAATAGTGATTGTAAAGTTTCATTCAATAGATGTAACAGTGACATCTTTTTAGTTATTTATTTTCGTAGTTTTATAATTATAACATTTCAGAGTTCGTGCTTATACTGCACTTTATGAATAAACTAAATGAGTGTATCATATACATCAAATATTAGGAATAATCTTTGTGGTCGAATCCGAATAACTTTGAAACGGCTGGATAGATTTTCCTCATTCCTTCAGCAAATTTTGTCGGAGAATATTTATCACTATTCATGATAACGTCTGCCGAGTCAGTTAGTTATAAGTGAAGAAACTTTTGTCCAGAATCCTTGTCGTAGCTCGCTTTCATTACAGAGCAAACGGAGGAGCTCACAGAATACATAAGCCTTGAGCTCGGCCTTGAGCATCTATAACGTGAAAAATAGTACTAATCTAATTTCTTCCTCTATTGAATCAATAATATCAGCTTTGCTTACCGTCATATGAGCAGGAACTAATAATTGGTTCCTGATATGAGGATCCGGTTGATTTGCTGGGGTATCCGGCCATAGGACAATAAAGACCTTTCGATTGAAAATGATGGATTCAGAAAACTTGAAGGCAAATGGATTACTTTGTTACTTACAAGTTTTGCACAATCTCCCTATATACCGCTCAGCATCGAAGCCTCGATCGAAAAACATTTAAAATGTTAATAATTTAGCAAATAAATTGACAACAGCCGTAAAAGCTAATTTTGGTAATGACAACAGACCGGAAATTTTCTTTTCTCACTATAGGTTACTTTTTACGCATTTTAAGTTTTGTATGCATACTTCAAAAAGCGTAAATAATACTCCTCAACTATACCTAAAAAGTATGCATTTTTTGACGTATAGGCGATATTCTCTAAAGTGATTTGAAAGTACTCCTAAAATGTGTATCCCAATGTTACCGTGTATGTTCATGTGCACGCGTGTGTTTCTTTTGACTTCATTACATTTTGGCGACGATTGGAAAAAAAATGGATTAAATTTGTTGCAAAGGGCCATACATGTAGTGTAGCATAGATTAAATTCGATGAGTGATTGGCGATTAAAGGTTGCATGAAGAAGAAGAAGAAGTCGAAGGATGATATTAGAAAAATATTGCACGGGAAAGCATACGGAAATTTTTTAAAAACTCTTCTCAAAAATTCTAGAAGCAATTTAATTAAAAACGGAAAGCAGTACGGAGTTGGACTTTTCTTATACTGTGTATTAGATATGATATCATAAAATAAAATTTGAAATCTAAAAATTGCGTTTAATATGCAGTAGAAGGATAGTCCAACCCCGTACTGCTAACCGTTTTTAATTAAATTGCTCCTAGAATTTTTGAGAAGAGTTTTAAAAAACTTCCCGTATGCTTCCCCATGCAATATTTTTCAAATATCATCCTTCGACTTCTTCTTCTTCATGCAACCTTTAATCGTCAATAAAGAATTCGTGGTTTTTCTTAAGAAAAAGCCCGAAAAATTGTGTTGAGGGGGTGAACATAACCTCAAGCAGGCGTCGGAGCGGCAAAGAAAACAGAAGTCGGAAACAAAACGCTTCGCAAGGTGAAGCAAACTTCTGCGAAGAGGAAACAAAACAAAAGCAAGTAAAAAAAATGGTTCGCCATAGTTGCGTAAAACGAAGATGGAAAGCAGCAAACCAACCCTGCTGGCTTTCGATACGGCGGATACTTCATCTATCGGAACGTGCTGGAAGAAGTGGAAGCGATCACTCGATTTGTTCCTCGAAGTGAATTGTGTTGCTCTTATCTGAAGAAGTCTTATCTGTTGCATTTCGGTGGATCACAGATACAAGACATCTCTTACGATACACCTGGATACGATAATCCTCCTCCGGCTAACTCGGATGTATACAAAGAAGCGATCAATTTGCTAGACGCTCATTTTGCACCTTTTTCCAATATTCCATATGATCGTTACGTGTTTCGGCAAAAAAAAAAACAAGCAGAGGACGAATCCGTCTTCGAGAGCAAGGTCGGTTGTGTGACTACGGAAATGCGCTCGATATGCGCGTAACAGAACAAGTATTCGACAATTCCGTGTCGGATGAACTGCGTGAACTTATTATCAAGAAGAGGTTAATGAATGTGGAAGACAGAAAAGTGCTATCGATGCGGAAACGTTGGACATTTCACAAACGATAAGTGTTGTCCGGCGAAGAACAAAGTGTGCGATGACTGTAAATTAGTGGGTCATTTCCGAAAAATGTGTAAAGCCAAGCCGGAAAACCGAAAAGTGAAAGATAGAAGAAACAAGAAAGTGTGGCAAGTTGAGAAGTCAGAGTACAAGAAAGCCGCTTCGGGCTTCAGCGACTCCAGCACTGAAGATAGCGACGACGATGTACAACATATTTATTCAACTGGGAACAAGAACGACCGGATTGCATGTTACACAGGGGGCGTTAAGTTAGATTGGATCGTGGATACCGGATCTCATGTCAACGTAATAAGCCGAAGCACATATCGCCACCTGAAGGCTTCCGGGAGTAAACTCAGCGACGTCCAAAAGTCGAGCAAGATACTCCGTGTCTACGGGGACGGCAAACTAAATGTTTACAAAACTTTTAAAACGGAAATTGCCACCCGGACGCAAAAAAAGTGTTTCACGAAGTGTATGTTGTGGACATCGGAACAGGCGCTAATTTGCTGAGCAAAACTACGTCTATAAGGATTTGGGGATACTGGGAATCCATGAAGAGGCATTCTGCGTTCCAGGAGAAGACGACATCAAAGTAGGAAAAGTCAAAAATCTGCAAGTGAAAATACATATCAACAAAGACGTGGTACCAGTCCAGCAGCCCTGCAGGGTTTAACCGATTCCTTTGCAGAGCGTTGTCGAAGATAAACTGAATGATTTGCTGAAACAGGACATTATAGAACTGGCACCATTGAAGATTACTTGGGCGTCGCCGCTTGCAGTGACGCCTAAGGATGGAGGAAAAAAATGTACGCCTTTGTGTTGACATGCGTATGGCTAATAAAGCCATAATTCCTGAACGACATCCGTTGCCAACTTACGACGAAACAATGCCTCATCTGAATGGCTGCAGGTACTTCACGAAGATCGATCTGGTTAAAGCGTTCCACCAAATTGAGCTGGCTCCGGAATCTCGCGAAATTACGACTTTCGTGCCACCGAACGCGTACTACCGTTACAAAAGGCTAATGTTCGGAATGAACTGCTCAGCCGAAATATTTCAACGAGAAACCGAAAGAATTTTGAAAGGGTTGAAAGGCGTCTAGGTATTTATCGACGACATTCTTATCTATGCGGAGACAAAGAAAGAGCACGATGTAAGAGCTCAACTAGTTCTACAAAGACTCAGCGAACACGGACTGACAGTTAACATCAAAAAGTGTGAGTTCGGGAAGACGTCAGTGAATTTTATGGGTCACACCTTGTCGGAGCAAGGCATATTACCTATAAACGCTAAGATTAGTGCTATCTAATCCTTCAAACAACCGCATAATACCGCCGAAATGCGTAGTTTTCTAGGCCTAGTGAACTACGTGGGCAAGTTTATTCCAAATCTTTCAGAAATGTCGTGCCCACTGAGGCAAATGACACTGAAAGGTACCAAGTACGAATGGACTAGTGAACGACGACGATGCTTTCGGCAAATAAAACTTGCCCTTTGTAACCCTAAACACCTCGGATACTACAGTCCATCGAACCGCACACTGCTTATCACCGATGCCAGTGACAACGGACTGGGCGTTGTCTTGCTCCAGATGATTCACAACGATGCTCGTGTGATCAGTTATGCAAGTAAAACTTTAACCAATGTAGAGCTTGAGCTTGAGCTTGATTGACTGCTCGTAGTTGCTACTCCATTATGACCAGATCAGCTGTTCTTGCACAGGGAACCAACAGATGTTTGCTTGGGACTAGCACACAGCTTCAATGTACAAGTACTGGTGATCTCATTTGTTAGGTCATACTGGCACCTGCCACGTCAGAATGCAAGTCAATGTAGGGAGGGGGAGGACATGATGATGCAATCACTCGCCCACTGCAAGCCGAATATACCTCTGCACTTGCCACGAGTTCATGCGGAATTTGTTGGAATTTTTGGGTTAGGTTCGAGAGGCAGACGTCCGTCTTGGTTAACGAGCTGCCAATGTGATAGATAGGAGAATGAAGGCAACTGATGGAATTTCTAATTGGATGTAGGAAACGAGCTCTAGTTCATTTCCAGTGGCGTCGCGTAACCTCACTTTTAACCTCTGCACTGATACGAAAAATGAAAATTTTGATATTTCTACAGCCCAAATGGAAAATAAAATTATCAGAGTCGTTTAAACTAATCAAAATCTAGTTGTTCTATACATTTCCGCACAAAAATTCCTTAAATTTAAATCCAGTGCACAGGTAGATTGAGGTTAGGGAAACGCCACTGTTCATTTCCAATTCTAGCAGATTACTATTAGAATACTCAAGTTGAAGCCATAGGAATAGTAGTAATGGAAACGGTATGGAAGTCCATTTCCAGTTCGAGCGATTGCTAGAACATGGGAAATATAGAGAAAGATACAAAGTAGGAGAATGGAACGGACTTGGGATTGGACTCACGAAATCCTGCGTATGAGGCAGAAGCAGTAGCCATATGATTACCAAGCCCGCTTGTAAAACTTTAACCAATGTAGAACGGAAATACTCAACACTTGACTAGGAAGCTTTGTCTATCGCTTGGGCGACTGAACGCATTCAAATGTACTAAACTGGTTTGGAATTCACGATACAAACGGATCACAAGCCCCTTGTTGATATGTTCAGTGACACATCATCTCCACATAAGAGGCAAGAAAGGTGGGTGTTAAGGATGCAGTGCTTCCGGAATCGTATGATACATGTTCCAGGAAAAAACAATATTGCGGATCCATTGTCAAGGCTTCCTGAGGAACTGAAATGTAATACGTTTGACAAAGGTGCTGAGGCAGCTCTTTACGGTGTAGCAGAGGTCAGCAGGCCGACAGCGGTAACGATGAATGAGATCATAAATTGCTCACAAGTGGATATGGAAATACAAAACGTTCGGAAAGCTCTTCAAGACGACAAATGGAAAGGTGTTTTGAAGCGGTACGCGGTACGTACGGACAGACAAACCTACAAACGCAACACATCACATGTGAAACCTTTGATACGCCAACAGTCTATCGTTGAGGAGGATTCATCAGCTGTTGCGACTTCATCCACGCCCATGGATTGAAAGGGCGCACAATCCGTGGAAAATCCTAAGCCTACCAGACCGAATCGCTTGAAAATGCGACCCCAGCGCTATGATGACTACAACATTGATTGAAGAGTGATAGAAATAAAAGTTCTTCAAAATATGATAAGTGGGGCGATTCAAGTATGACGTCCACTACTTTTTGGGATTTCTAGACCCCCCCCCTCTGTCACGCTTTTTTGTATACCTAGTATATGTACTGTCACAAAGTCTCAGACCCCCTCCCCCCCTTAAACCTGTGACATCATTATTGAACCACCCCAGAGAGATATGTTGTGATTCAAATTGCCTGGCAACACAGTCGTATGAACGAGATCAGAAATAAAAAGTTATGTTCATGTGCACGCGTGTGTTTCTCTTGACTTCATTACACAGTTGACATCCACACCGATGCCAGCGAGATTTTTATTTATGGAAGGTCTTGCTCCATGAGACATTCAGCCCCCTTTTTTTGGTGGGGACATTCGCCCCCGGCCGTTTCTTAGGGTCAACCGGTTTTCTGACCTTCTCCCGACGTTTGTCCAAATCCTTTCTCTCTGGTGCTACTGGCTTGGCACTAGCTCCTTTCTGATCGGCTTCCAACCCGACCTTATTGAGTTTAGGAGTTGCACCGGTGGAGGCCGGAGTTCTGCAGTCTGTCGCTTCGCCAGCTGTTTTTCCTCAGTAAGGAGTCGAATCTTCAGTTGGGTTCAGTTAGCTCTCACTGCCCAGATCTTTCGTTCCGCCTCCTTACTGGCCTCTAGTAATACGTTCCATGGCCCCCTGATGCCACATTGGAGCAAGTGGATGGTAACTGCAGCAGACATCGCTGGGAAATTCGTGTTTTTTTTTTTTGGGAATATGGACCACAATGCTGGACTTCCACTGCTTAGGGAGGGTACCAGACATCCACTTCCCGTTGCTGCTTATTATAGGTGGAGTCATTTTCGGCCGGTTAGCAGATTTTTTATCATCGAGTGACCGCATTGGCTGCTTTTGTTCGAAAATTCTCATGGCTAAGCAATGAAGCTTAAAATATCAAAATTGTTCGTTGAGCGGTTGTTTCAATACCAAGCATATCATTATTTTTGAGAATTCTTCTTATTTATATCGGAGATTCAATGTTGCGACGATAATTTAACGACTCCGAAAGTTAGCAATAAATGACATGTAACTTTTGTGTATGTTGTTTTGCATTGAATTGTGATGGACCACTGGAGATTTGAATGTTACAAACAAACCGATTCGAATTTCTCAAATTCGCAAAACTTTATTACTAGATATTTCTCGGGATTAGGATGTAATTATATTTGTCGGGAATCATTTGAAATAAATGCATCTCTTACCTGTCTAATACACGCCCAAACACACAAATGACGACATCTACCTTAGTATTCGTTAAATTCCTTCCGGGCGGCCATCGCTTCCTCCTTGATCGAAACCACATTGGAGATCGTTGGCACCGAAGCATTCTGGCCGCCGTCATGCTCGGAATGATACTGTTCATCTTGGTGCTCTTGCGCCAACTCTGCGGACGCCTCCTGCTGTTCGTCATCGTCGTCGTCGTCGTCGATTTCCTCCACATCGCTGGAGATGGCAAAGACTTTTTTCGTCGGCGGGGACGTTTCCTCCATCGGTTCACTTGCTTCCACTTTTGTTTGTTCCACCTCAATCTTTTCCTGTTTTATTTTGAGTAGCAATCCTTTTTTGCCACCGGAAGATGGTCCAGGGCTGGGTGCCGGCTGTGATCCTGTACTCTGCACCTGATAGTTGTGCACGACGATCTGATGACGTACGCGGTCCTGGTTGCGGAGAAATTCGCGATTGCAAATAGTACACAGAAATCGCTGAACGTCCTTGGAGTCGTCCGAGTGGTACCGCTTTTTGTGTTGAATCAGAAGAACTTTTCTATCGAATTTAACATTACACTGATCGCAAGGGTAACGGTAGCCACCGACATGTAAGCGAATATGAGACACGTACGCATTTCTGTGAACGGTGCGTTTCGGACAGTGCGGGCATTTGTAGAAGAACTGTTGATCCGCATGGTGCTGCTGGTGGTGGGTCTGTAGCATTTGGCCGGTGACGAAAACCAGGGAACACAGAGCACACGGATATTCTGTAGTATCCGGCTCCAATTTAATTCGCTGTCGCTTTTGACCGCTGGCGGTCGTGGACGAGGCGACTTTTGCTTGTCTTTCAATACCGTGGAATACGGTATGGTGATAGCGGCGAGCGGATTTGCGGATGAAGATGCGAGGACAATAAGCGCACTTGAAGCGATTGGCAAGGGATAGGGAAGACCCTCCGGTGTGGTATCGCTGTTTGTGCCGCAGGAGATCAGCTGGTTTATAGAAACCAGCATCACATTGGTCACACTGATGAGGCAGCTTGCCCAGATGATTGAGGATATGCAATTTGAGGGTGTTTCGGTTGGTGAAAACCTTCTTGCAGTACTGACAAGCCATTGACTTTGGAAGGGACGAGAGAACTTGTTTAGCGATGGGTTCCTTGTCAGCGTGGTTGTGTGTTACGTGAATCGCACGAGCTGTCTTCGTCATCAGCTTCCGGGGGCAGTAAGGACAAGGGAAGCGAACCTTCTTTTCGCCATCATCGTCGTCCGATCCATGCATCTCTTCCATGTGGCGATCAACGTCCTTCTTTCGAATGAATCTTTCGTCACACTGATCGCACCCGAACGGATGCTCGCCAGTGTGGTTCATCATGTGCTCTCGAAGAGACGTCTTGTGTTTGAACAGTTTTGAGCAAACCGTGCATTTGAAGCGAACCGGAACGTCCGGATGTTTGAGGGCGAAATGTATTCGCATTGTTTTCATCGATGGAAATTTCCGCTCACATTTGGAGCAGGGGAAGTTGCTTTTACGACCTTCCCATACCGTGGGCAATTTTGCGGGAGATTCGATATTATGCACAACTTGCTCGTGACGGAATCGATCCTGATTGCGTACGAAAAATCGCTCGCATTGGTCACATTTGTAGCGCTCCAATACCTTATTCTTAGAATCTTCCCCGTGCCAGTTCTGTTTGTGCTTCTCCAGTTTAGTTCTTCGCTCAAAGCTGCTCCCACAGATGTCGCACTTGTGAGGCATAGTTCCATGATTTATGACACAGTGAGAACGAAGAGCAGTTCTATGCCGGAATACTTTCGGACAATCCGGGCATTTGTGCCGTTTGGAGACCTTCGGTTTCGTTGCTTCGTCCTGATCAGCATGATGTTCGGCAAAGTGAGCATCGATTGCTTCTCTGGAATCGAAATGCTCATTACATCCATCACAGGACAACACCTGCAACACCGGAATCGCTTCCGTCGGCGGAAATTCCGTAGGTTTCGAGTCGTGGAAATGCAGCATATGCAAATTACGGCCCGACTCCTGTAGGAATATTCTCGGACAAAGACTACACTTGAAGCGCTTGTCCGTGTAGCTCGGAGAGTTCTTATCGTGGTAGCGTGAAACGTGATTATCCAGTCGGGCCTTCATCGTGAACTTCGCTCCACATTCTTCACAAGAGAAGGGGAAATCCATCGTGTGGAAGCGGGTATGAGCCCGCAAAGAATTAGTCTCTGAGAACTTCTTGGAGCAGAAACGGCAAGAATATATCATCGACTGTTCAGGGTGCTGCTTACGGATGTGATTCTAGAAGCAGGAAAATGATAAAAAGTTTTGGGTATGAAATTAACAAATCCTTCCAATAATACTTACTTTGATCTCCTTCATCAGCCTGAACGTTTCCTGACATATCTGACAACGATAGGCTCCATCCGAGCTCACCTCAAATGGCAACGGTTTGAGCGGTTCCTCTTTTTCCCGTTCTTCACCTTTCGCCTCACTACTGGCCCTGGTAGAGGTTTCCATCGATTTTTCGTCTTCTTCTGAATCTTCCAACAACACTACTTGTTCCCCATCCAGGTTTCTCGGAGTCGTCTGCTCTCCCTGGCCATCGTCATCATCATCGTCGTCGTACTCATCTTGTTCCCTTTCCCCGTGCTCGTCCATTCTATATGGCTCAGGTTTTATCAACATATCGCCCTTGATCAGTTCTTCCTCTACCTCTTCGTCCAGCTCTTCGCCATCATCCTCCACCAATCCTTCCCCGTGAAGCGCCATTCCTCCTTCATTGACAGCTCCCTCATCATCGGTATCGCTCAAACAATAAACCATATCCTCTTCAAACCCGATTGCATTCTGTGCCAATTCTTCTTGCTGTTCCACTTTCACCTGAAAGTGCATAAACTCCAATCGTTTCCTCTGCAACACATCGTCCAATGTTCGGCACCGTTCCCGGTATTTGTGGAACCCCTCCAGCGTCATTTGGCACATCCGACAGACCGCACAGCGATAATCCACCTCCATCGTCACGTGAATGTCCACCAACTTGCCGATCAGTTCAATAACCGCTTGCTTCGGTTCTCCGTCCGGTGGAAACAGCGGTTCCACGTAGAAGCCGGAAAAACACAACCGGCAGTATGTCTCCGGGTTGTCATTGGGGCTGCAAAAAAAAATATTTTCATTGCTGCGGAATCTAACCACAACCACCGCATTCCATACTCACATATCGGGAATTGTGTCCGTGTCCATTTTTCAGCGGAGATAACACAAGACGACCCCCGTAAAACCCGCAATAAATCGATTAAAAGTCACAGCAGCAGCAGCTAATGATGTTGGACATTTTAGTTTTTCTTCCTTTTTCTTGTCGCGGTGATGCACTGATGGACTGCTGCGCTTTACACACTTCACACACCTCCCACACCGCACCAAACATACCTGATGCCACCCTCCACCACTCTTCAGATACCATAAAACAACCGAATGTCAAAAAATGTTGCACTGCGATGCACGATCACGAATGTCGCACGAAAGAAGAAAACAAGAAAAAAATTTCAAAACGACTTATCTGCTTTTGTAAACAAAGATTTAATCGACGATTTGACGAATCTGATAGCTCTCCCACGCAAACCAACACCATCAATAGGTAGGTGAAGGTTTCCACTTCCTGTTGATGGTGTTGGTTTGCGTGGGAGAGCTGTCAGATTCGTCAAATCGTCGTTTGAATCTTTGTTTACAAAAGCAGAGAAGTCGTTTTGAAAATTTTGTCTTGAAAACATTAAACAAATTTTGCGAGATGAGCCAACCCTGGCCTGTCACGAAGCAAAGTATCTTTATCCTCAGGTGAAAAAAAATATCAAATTTTCAAAAAAAAATGTATTGCAATTTGCAACGAAAATTAGCATTGCAGACAACCTGCAAGCAACTTTCACAGGAACGAGCTGTCAAAACACATGCTGATGTGTCCGTTTTAAGCGTGTTATTCATCGGATTTACGTTAGGGTTCATTAACAAATTACATAACGCTAAAATAGATCATTTTCAACCCCCACCCACCCCCTCGTAACGTATTTTGTATGGAGGGGTTCTTAAATTTGTATGGGCCGTAACGTTCGGATAGACACCCTCCCACCCCCTAAAGCGTTATGTAATTTGTGAATGGTCCCTTAGTTTTGGTTCGATGTGTACATCGGGGCAGTGATGCTAAAATGTTTTTCATATTTTTTTGGAAAGTTATATCAAGCAATTCCACTTATTTCCGCTTTATTTATTGACTGTTTCCTTCACTGCCAAAAATATGTATATAAGATATATGTGTCGCCGTTATAATTTTTTGCAATAGCTCCACCCTAATATAATCGATATAGAACCACACATAAATTAAATAATTGCTAATTCGAGACCACACATAAAGTTTATTTGTATATTGCGCTTTTTGCACTTTATAAGAGTATTGCGAGATTTTTTTTCTCACAGTCATCTTTTTCTCACACTCAATACACTCAAAAAAGTTTGATTTTCCGTGTATAATATTTGGGTGTGAGTGCTCAATCTGAAAACAAATAGACGTCAAATCACGGCGGGAATCGATTTAGTGTACACGCTTACATGTGACTAACGAGTAATGGGTTATAACTGGGTAAATTTCAGTAACAAAAATCGATCAACCCGAAATAAGAGTGAGTGTGAGAAAAAGGTACGAACAAATCACAATCTACACATAACTCCCCGAATAAAAAAGTCCAATAGAATTACAATAGAAATTATTGAAACAATACGATAAATTTAATTGAAATTACAATAAACTCTAATGTTGCTCACAATAGAATAACAATTAGGAATATTGTTTTCCACCATAAATCCTATTGTAAATGGAAGTTTTACAATAGAAAATAGGGGTTGTTAGTTACCGTAAAAATAAAAAAATCGTTTATTTCTCGAACAAATTTTTGCAATTACAATAGAATTTATTGTAATTCTATTGCCAAAAATTTCTGTCAATAGAGTTTATTGTACGTTTATTGGAGCAACAATAAGGAAATTTAATTGGTACAATATAAGAACAATAGAATTGAATGTTCAAAAATAAAATGTATTGTAATTTTATGATATTTTAATGTAATTCTATTGTAATTTCTATTCGGGTCTACAAATTGGTGAAATCGGCAATATATATTTTATTAGTAGTTCGCGTGGAGAATGGTTATGTGTGCGCTGATACACATCATAAGTTAAATCTATGGATTTTTGCCAATAAATATGTGTGGATTTTTAGTAGTGTTGGTAACAAAACGCGCCGACCATTTTTTAGGCACTATCAAAATCGTCGCCAACATCTTTATTCTAAAATTATGTTAGTTTTATTGACCAGTGCAAGATGACGTAGGTTGACAGTTCACAGAGCTTGTTTACAGGGACTTAGTCTCTGGAGCAGCTTTCGGAAAAACTGCTTTGCGATTGATTAAGAATATTGATGTCTTTCGTGATTGATTTATGGTAGGAATTAAAGCATATCACTAGAATATTCGGATCAAAATGATTTTGAGCGAAAATTACGGATTTTTATTTCCGGCTGATCGATTTTAATTCTAACACCCTGTAAACTAGAAATACTAGAATAAGAGATCGGCGAAGACGCCATCTTGTTTCCAATCGAACCGTCAAAAGCGGTTCCATTTCGACTTGTTTACTTTTTGCGTCCATAAGAAGCAAGCAAAAAGTTCAAGTGCTGCCAGTATCATTTTCACGATTTCATGCATTTTCATACGTTGCCATTTCGACAGTTTTTCACTCCGCCGGTCTCTGGTTATAGTGTTGCTACTGTAAACAAGCTCTGTGAACTGTCAAATAAGTGAGGTTAAGTCAAGATCTTGCATTGGTCTATTAGTAAATAATGTCAATCTGCATTAATAACAGGGCTCAATTTTGGGAAATAATGTGATTATTGAATATATAAAATTTTGTTCACAGTTGATTTGGCAGATCTTATGGCCATTTCTGCTGGCGACGATTTTGGCGTCAATTTGTTTTGCGACGATTTCAAATCGTCGCGGCCGATAAGGTGGGAAATTGATAATATTAGTTTCATCACGCTTTTCCTAGAAAAATTAACTCTCTATCACAATATCTTGAATGTAGAGTAAAGCCTCATTGTATTTTGCTTAAATTGCATGGCATATTATTACAACTTCGGTTATAAAATAATATTCTTGAATGATAAAATATCAAGCAACACTGTATGCAAGATCTTTTGCAAGTTTGTTGCAGCTTCATGCATTTGGCGATATCAACGCAAACTGCAATATTAAATAAATTTTAAATGTTAAATATCAAGCTCTATCTGGTAAAAGGGCGAATGTCGCAAGAGAGGATTCTCTTCGTCGACTTCCCCTCTCTCGGGTACTTATTCAAAAGGACGTATGTGATTTTGTAAACAAAGATTCAAACGTCGATTTGTCCTATCTGATGGCACTCCCACGCAAATCAACACCACCAACAGGTAGCCGAAGCCTCCCACTATCTGTCTATGGTGATGGTTTGCGTGGGAGGGCTCTCAGATCGGACAAATCGACGTTTGAATCTTTGTTTACAAAATCACATACGTCCTTTTGAATAAGTACCCGAGCTCTTTTAAATAAAAGTGACAAGCAGAGGATTTCTTTTTGGTTTAACATCTCAGACTGTAAGTTTTCATTGTTTTCTTTCATTCTGAGGTAATAAATCGTGAAGAAAACAGCTGCTTGTCACTTTTATTTAAAAGAGGGGAAGTCGGCGAAGAGAATTCTCTCTTGCGACATTCGCCCTTATTCCAGATAGAGCTTGATATTAAATGATCAATTAAACTTTTAAACTACGCTGAAGGCGACAAAGGTTTTCGGCGCTAGAGTACCCACAAGCGAGTGTAGCGTTGGTAGCGTTCATAAAACGGCTTATGAATACTGGCCAATCAGCAGAAAAGGGGGGTAAATCACGTGGCATTACTTGCCTGGCGGCTAACTGCGAGGGGGAGGGGGCAAAGGTGGATATGTTTGCATTAAGCAATGGTGATTGCGTGGGTGATAAGGTAGTACTACCAAATTGCTAATGAATGAATGTTGGATATTGCCATCGTTTTTATTTTGCGGTACATGTAAAGGATTTTTTTATTTATTTTTTATTTTTTTTTTAACTAATTTTATTTGCTAATTATCTAATACATGCATTCATCTCTTAGACTAGGTGTTCCGTGTTTTCTTAACACTATCATCCTTATTTGCTATGTTATATTTTTAGTTATTATTAATACATTTCAATTGCCTCTGGCAGTTAGAATTTTTCCTCTGGTTGAATTGAACCATGTAGGAATTACAATGTTTTCAATAATCTTAACCTATTTTATACTAAGGGTACAAGGAGTTAATCGTTGCAATAGAAGATTGCAACGATTTTTTTCTAAAATTGGAAACCTGTAAAGGATTATTATCTGGTACAAACCCCGATGCTGGCACAGACCAGTTAGACGCCACCGGTTGATACATGGGTGGATGCTGAGGATTTGCTGATGTGTGTCCAGGTAGCGACGCAGTCGATACTGCGTGTGGTCGTGACGTGATAGTCCTGTGGCGGTCTGTGGAGGCGCTTGCAATTGCGATACCTGTACAAACCGCGGAGGCACTACAGATGCGTGCTCAGGTGCGGAAGGTGGAGGTGGCACCATAGAAATCTCGAAATAAAACGAATGGTGACTAGTCGAGTCGGTGGTTTCAATGAAAGTATATTTAGTAACTACATATTAAACATAGTATACTGTATCGTGATTGGGTTCGCTTCCCTAACACTCCTCCTCAAGCGCGATAAACTGTAGGCCCAAGGATTCTCTCAGCTTTCCATGTTTGATGCGTGACAATCAGGGATTGCAGAAATCGCTCTCAATGAATCGCCGGCTTTGAGCATGCTTACAGCGGCACACTAGGAGTTAACTTTCTGAAATCAGTATGGCGAAAGGCATCTAAGGCTCGATTTCTTGATCGAAAAAATATTTGGTAGGCGTAGTAGCGGACACCTTCCTACACTACTGGTACCAAATATTTTTTCGTGAAAAGTTCCTACTTTTGAGAAATCCCGCTTTAGATGCCTTTCGCCATACAAATTCCTGGCGGTTAACTCATGCTGGCTATTTTGCGCATATACTATAGCGCCTGGATGTGGCAGCGGCGAGTAGGAAATCATGGCTGCAGCCACTGCCAATAATTCATAGATAACGAATAACGATAAAAGAGAGGCAAAAACTGTTCACACTTAATTTTATTCACCGAGGCCGGCAAAATAAATTGCCGAGAATCCAACAGCTGAGATTTCGGTAAAAATCTCGGTAAAAGTTCAAAATGCCGAATGGTCGTAAAATGTGAGATACCACTCAGCTGTCAAAATTTACCGTACCGTTCGGTAGTACATTGCCGGAATAATCGGTAAAGTGCTTTGCCGAGATTCAGTAAATGATTATTGGTTTTATTTGTTTTCAGTTAATTCAAAATAAAAATGAGATTGCCAATCAACATGAATTTAGAATATATTTAAGTGATTTATTTGCAATTGTACATTAGATAATTAGACCACAGAGAAACAGACGTCTCACTTAGAACAAAATGCAATCAAAATCATCGTCACGAAAACAGTACCGCCCAATTCTAAATGCACTGTAGGTGGACAAGCGGCAACCAGGTGGCGGTAGTGGGCAAACGTCAAACACAAGTAAAACCGATGGAAGCGCCATCGGTGGCCGATCGACCACCTACAAAAAATTGAATCCACCGTTAAAAAGATGAACGATGGAACATTTGTAGAGTGAGACGTCTGTTTCTCTGTGATTAGACATTAGACATACTAAAGAAAAACTTATGGAGTTCGTGGTAACACCAAACTGTCGATACGATCTTTACCTCCGGCCGCCATCCAATGTTCTTCGATTTCTTATATTTATCTTTCTCATATATGGCCTCGGGGAATGCGATTTCCGTCGACATTACTGCGTCTGTAACGTGGTGTGAAAATGAATAGCTCCATTTGTATACTTCATAGCGAATCCGCTGAAATTAATTACGTATAGAAATTTAAATACATGTTCAATTATCTTCAAGTCAACGTAAAATTGAATTAAACAAGTTTAGTATAAGCAAAAAAATGAAATCAGAATAAATACTCACCGAGAAAAAATAAAGATAATGATTTTTCCATTTTTTTTAGTTTCCGCGTGTTTTCATTTTCAATTGCGAGGTTAAACTTTGACAAACGAGTTTGCCGAAACTCGGGTAAATTTCAAATCACCGATTATTGTTGCAAACTTGATTGCCGAGTTTCAGTAACTTGTGTAAACGTCACATCTTTTAACGAGATATCAGTTAAAATTAACTTTAACGATCATGCTCGTCAATATGTTTTACCGAGAAGAAAATTGTCGATTAAGTGTGTTCCGAATCATAACAAGCCATGATAACAAATTTATCAAACTTGTATACAAGTGCGAAAAAACAGAATCGGATAGGCAGCCCCCACAGAAAAATGGTGATTTTCGCTTCGTTTTCGCTCCTTTTGTGTTGGTTTCTGCACAGCTGTGTAGCAAAAAATGAAATGCATCATCAGAGCCATATGGGGGCAGCAGGGACTATGTCCAAGGGCTTGACGATCCCTCCCCAGCCATCTGCTAGTTGTGGCGTCTGCCTAGGATGTGGTGGGGTTTGACAGTGGGCCCTGCTACCTTCCACCAAAGCTGTGGCACCACCAACGAGCTGGGAACCGGCTTCATAGTGCTGGGTAAGATGCGCCAACGCGTGATTGAGTGGCAGCCAATCAACGCAAGGATGTGCAAGCTGAGGATTAAAGGCCGTTTCTTCAACTATAGCATCATCAACGTGCACTGCCCACACGAAGGGAGACCCGACGACGAGAAAGAAGCGTTCTACGCACAGCTGGAGCAGACATACGATGGATGCCCACTGCGGGACGTCAATATCGTCATCGGTGACATGAACGCACAGGTAGGAAGGGAGGAAATGTATAGACCGGTCATCGGACCGGATAGTCTGCACACCGTATCGAATGACAACGGCCAACGATACATAAACTTCGCGGCCTCCCGCGGAATGGTAGTCCGAAGCACCTTCTTTCCCCGCAAAAATATCCACAAGGCCACATGGAGATCACCTAACCAAGAAACGGAAAACCAAATCGACCACGTTCTAATCGACGGTAAATTCTTCTCCGACATCACGAATGTCCGCACTTACCGCAGTGCGAATGTTGAATCCGACCACTACCTCGTTGCAGTATGCCTGCGCTCAAAACTCTCGACGGTGTACAACACGCGTCGAAGTCGGACACCGCGGCTTAACATTGGGCGGCTACAAGACGGTAGACTAGCCCAAGAATACGTGCAGCAGCTGGAAGTGGCACTCCCAACGGAAGAGCAGCCAGGCGCAGCATCTCTTGAAGATAGCTGGAGAGATATTCGATCCGCCAATGGTAGCACCGCAACCACTGCACTTGGCACGGTGCCCCCGGATCAGAGAAACGACTGGTATGACGGCGAATGTGAGCAGTTAGTAGAAGAGAAAAATGCAGCATGGGCGAGATTGCTGCAACACCGCACGAGGGCGAACGAGGCATGATATAAACAGGCGCGGAACAGACAAAACTCGATTTTCCGGAGGAAAAAGCGTCAGCAGGAAGATCGAGACCGTGAAGAGACGGAGCAACTGTACCGCGCTTATAACACACAAAAGTTCTATGAGAAGTTGAACCGTTCACGTGAAGGCCACGTGCCACAGCCTGATATGTGTAAGGACATAAACGGGAACCTTCTTACGAACGAGCGTGAAGTGATCCAAAGGTAGCGGCAGCACTACGAAGAACATCTGAATGGCGATGTGGCAGACGAAGATGGCGGTATGGTGATGGACCTGGGGGAACGTGCGCAGGACATAATTCTACAAGCTCCGGATCTCCAGGAAATCCAGGAGGAGATTGGCCGGCTGAAGAACAACAAAGCCCTGGGGTTGACCAACTACCAGGAGAACTATTTAAACACGGTGGTGAGGCACTGGCTAGAGCGCTGCACTGGGTCATTACCATGATTTGGGAGGATGAGGTTCTGCCGCAGGAGTGGATGGATGGTGTCGAGTGCCCCATCTACAAGAAGGGCGATAAGCTGGATTGTTGCAACTACCGCGCAATCACATTGCTGAACGCCGCCTACAAGGTACTCTCCCAAATTTTATGCCGTCGACTAGCACCAATTGCAAGGGAGTTCGTGGGGCAGTATTCATCGACTACAAAGCCGCATATGATACAATCTATCGGGACCAGCTATGGCAGCTAATGCACGAAAACGGATTTCCGGATAAACTGACACAGTTGATCAAAGCGACGATGGATCGGGTGATGTGCGCAGTTCGAGTTTCAGTGGCATTCTCGAGTCCCTTCGAATCCCGCAGAGGGTTACGGCAAGGTGATGGTCTTTCATGTCTGCTATTCAACATCGCTTTGGAAGGGGTAATACGAAGAGCAGGGATTAACACGAGTGGTACAATTTTCAATAAGACCGTCCAGCTATTTGGCTTCGCCGACGACATAGATATTATGGCACGTAACTTCGAGAAGATGGAGGAAGCCTACATCAGAATGAAGAGGGAAGCCAAGCGGATCGGACTAGTCATCAACACGTCGAAGACGAAGTACATGATAGGAAGAGGTTCAAGAGAAGACAATGTGAGCCACCCACCGCGAGTTTGCATCGGTGGTGACGAAATCGAGGTGGTAGAAGAATTGGTGTACTTGGGCTCACTGGTGACTGCCGAAAATGACACCAGCAGAGAAATTCGGAGACGCATAGTGGCTGGAAATCGCACGTACTTTGGACTCCGCAAGACGCTCCGATCGAATAGAGTTTGCCGCCGTACCAAACTGACAATCTACAAAACGCTCATTAGACTAGAGATGGGCAAAATGGATCACTTTGATGAACGGATCAGATCTGGGTCATTCATTCTAATGATCCGGATCTTTTAGTCAGATCGGATCCTTAGAACAAAACGCAAGAAGAATACAAAATAGTGAAACGTTTGTCATTCAGGCTCACACTTTTGAAGCGTACTGACAATAACTTCATCCTTTCTTGTTTGCAAGCGTTAAATGGTCAAATAATTTGCTGATCTGGTGATCCGGATCTTTTATAAAATGATCCACGAATCATTCACTCACTTTAGAGATCCGGATCATTTTAACGGTTCCGGATCAGAACGCCCATCTCTACATTAGACCGGTAGTCCTCTACGGACACGAGACCTGGACGATGCTCGTGGAGGACCAACGCGCACTCGGAGTTTTCGAAAGGAAAGTGCTGCTTACCATCTATGGTGGGGTGCAGATGGCGGACGGTACGTGGAGGAGGCGAATGAACCACGAGTTGCATCAGCTGTTGGGAGAACCATCCATCGTTCACACCGCGAAAATCGGACGACTGCGGTGGGCCGGGCACGTAGCCAGAATGTCGGACCATAACCCGGTGAAAATGGTTCTCGACCACGATCCGACGGGCAAAAGAAGGTTAGGTGCGCAGCGGGCAAGGTGGATCGGTCAGGTGCAAGATGACTTGCGGACCCTTCTTAGACTGCGTGGTTGGCGACGTGTAGCTATGGACCGAGCCGAATGGAGAAGACTCTTATATACCGCACAGCCTTAGTCTGAATAAATAATAATAATAATAATAAGGATGGTATCGGTGCTGAGCTCATCAAGATGGGCCCGGAAAAGCTAGCCACCTGCCTGCACAAATTGATAGTCAGAATCTGGGAAACTTAACAGCTACCGGAGGAGTGGAAGGAAGGGGTTATATGCCCCATCTACAAGAAAGGCGACAAGCTGGAGTGTGAGAACTTTCGAGCGATCACCATCCTTAATGCCGCCTACAAAGTGATATCCCAGATCATCTTCCGTCGTCTGTCACCATTAGTGAATAAGTTCGTGGGAAGTTATCAAGCCGGCTTCGTTGACGGCCGCTCGACAACGGACCAGATCTTTACTGTACGGCAAATCCTTCAAAAATGCCGTGAATACCAGGTCCCAACGCACCATCTGTTCGTTGATTTCTAGGCGGCATACGACAGTATAGACCGCGTAGAGCTATGGAAAATTATGGACGAGAACGGCTTCCCTGGGAAGCTTACCAGACTGATCAAAGCAACGATGGATGGTGTGCAAAACTGTGTCAAGATTTCGGGTAAATGCTCCAGTTCGTTCGAATCGCGCCGGGGACTAAGACAAGGTGATGAACTTTCGTGCCTGTTGTTCAACATTGCGCTAGAAGGTGTCATGCGGAAAGCCGTGTGAAACAGCTGGGGTACGATTTTCAACAGATCCAGTCAATTTATTTGTATCGCGGATGACATGGACATTGTCGGCCGAACATTTGTAAAGGTGGCAGAACTGTACACCCGCCTGAAACGTGAAGCAACAAAAGTTGGACTGGTGGTGAATGCGTCAAAGACAAAGTACATGCTTGTGGGCGGAACCGAGCGCGACAGGGCCCGCCTGGGAAGCAGTGTCACGATAGACGGGGATACCTTCGAGGTGGTCGAGGAATTCGTCTACCTCGGATCTTTGCTAACGGCTGAAAATAATGTCAGTCGTGAAATACGAAGGCGCATCATCTGTGGAAGTCGGGCCTACTACGGGCTTCAGAAGAAACTGCGGTCAAAAAAGATTCGCCACCGCACCAAATGTGTCATGTCAGTGGCGTAGCCAGAAAATTGGTCTGGGGGGGGGGGGGGGCTTTCTGAACATTTTTTCTTTCAAAAAAAAAAATTGTTCTGAAAATTTGGTCTCTGGAGGGGGGGGTTATGCCCAAAACCACCCCCGTGGCTACGCCACTGTGTCATGTACAGGACGCTAATAAGATCGGTTCACACTTAAATTATTTCGCCGAGGCCGGCAAAATAAATTACCGAGAATCCAACAGCTGAGAGCTCGGTAAAAATCTCGGTGAAAGTTCAAATTACCGAATGGTCGTAAAATGAACGATACACACTTAATTTTATTCACCGAGGCCGGCAAAATAAATTGCCGAGAATCCAACAGCTGAGATTTCGGTAAAAATCTCGGTAAAAGTTCAAAATGCCGAATGGTCGTAAAATGTGAGATACCACTCAGCTGTCAAAATTTACCGTACCGTTCGGTAGTACATTGCCGGAATAATCGGTAAAGTGCTTTGCCGAGATTCAGTAAATGATTATTGGTTTTATTTGTTTTCAGTTAATTCAAAATAAAAATGAGATTGCCAATCAACATGAATTTAGAATATATTTAAGTGATTTATTTGCAATTGTACATTAGATAATTAGACCACAGAGAAACAGACGTCTCACTTAGAACAAAATGCAATCAAAATCATCGTCACGAAAACAGTACCGCCCAATTCTAAATGCACTGTAGGTGGACAAGCGGCAACCAGGTGGCGGTAGTGGGCAAACGTCAAACACAAGTAAAACCGATGGAAGCGCCATCGGTGGCCGATCGACCACCTACAAAAAATTGAATCCACCGTTAAAAAGATGAACGATGGAACATTTGTAGAGTGAGACGTCTGTTTCTCTGTGATTAGACATTAGACATACTAAAGAAAAACTTATGGAGTTCGTGGTAACACCAAACTGTCGATACGATCTTTACACTCCGGCCGCCATCCAATGTTCTTCGATTTCTTATATTTATCTTTCTCATATATGGCCTCGGGGAATGCGATTTCCGTCGACATTACTGCGTCTGTAACGTGGTGTGAAAATGAATAGCTCCATTTGTATACTTCATAGCGAATCCGCTGAAATTAATTACGTATAGAAATTTAAATACATGTTCAATTATCTTCAAGTCAACGTAAAATTGAATTAAACAAGTTTAGTATAAGCAAAAAAATGAAATCAGAATAAATACTCACCGAGAAAAAATAAAGATAATGATTTTTCCATTTTTTTTAGTTTCCGCGTGTTTTCATTTTCAATTGCGAGGTTAAACTTTGACAAACGAGTTTGCCGAAACTCGGGTAAATTTCAAATCACCGATTATTGTTGCAAACTTGATTGCCGAGTTTCAGTAACTTGTGTAAACGTCACATCTTTTAACGAGATATCAGTTAAAATTAACTTTAACGATCATGCTCGTCAATATGTTTTACCGAGAAGAAAATTGTCGATTAAGTGTGTACTGTGTAGCTGTCAAAATTTGCTGATTCGATCGGTAGTGTGCTGCCGAGGAGCTCGGTATAGTGTTTTAACGAGAATCAGTACAATTTTGGTTTTCTTTCTTATGATTGTATAATCAAAATACAAAACTGAAAACAAAACTCATTATGAATTCAAAAATAAACATTTATTCAGTTTAGTTTTGTTGTAAAGCTCTCAATTAAATGATGAACAAATTAATGTATTCATGACAAACGTTTTTTTGCATGTTTTCAAATGTTTTTTCGCAATGTATAATGAATTTCGGAGCAGATAGAATTTGTTCTACTTAGACAATGGCATGACGCATGAAAAACGAAGAGCTAATAATATTGATTTCCACAAATTGGGGTTTGCTCACAAGTTTCCGCATACAAAATAATCACCATAAACAGCTATGCGTGAATAGAAAGAGACAAGGACACTCCATATTCTTTTCTTTTCGAAATGACTCTTCATTTCCCGGCTAATAAAACACAAATTTTTGGAGGAGAGGAACGGTATCCGTGCCATTTTGACTTTTATGCATTCAAATTGCAGCATCCAATAGTATCCACGCTAACTGAAATTTAAAACAAGAAACGGAAAACAAAAACCATATATACTTTCCGAGCGAAAATATATCTTTATTGAAATGTAATGCAATTACAGTCGATTCAAATAAAAATACTTACAGAAATAATGATTCCAATGACGAGCACTTGTGTGCCAACTTGTGCTATGAGCCATCTTGTGTGATGCACGCATACATTTGTTTTCCAACTTTTGACACATGAGTTTTACCGAGATTCGGATAATTTTCAGATTACCGATGACTGTGGTAAACTCGTTTCCCGAAATTCGGTTATTAATTTGACAGTTCTATTTTCTAACGAAATATCAGTAAAAATATGCTTTACCGACTGCGTTCGTCATTTTGTTCTACCGAGAATAATTCTAGCGATTAAGTGTGTTGTTCTCTACGGACATGAAGCATGGACAATGCTCGAGGAGGACTTGCAAGCACTCGGAGTATTCGAGAGACGGGTGCTTAGGACCATCTTTGGCGGTGTGCTTGAAGACGGTGTGTGGCGGCGAAGAATGAACCATGAGCTCGCCCAGCTCTACGGCGAACCCAGTACACCCAATATTTTTTTTACACGGCTGGTATTATTCCCGGTCAACCTGATTTTTCATAGCTTTTTAAATACCACCTGAATTTTCTTTGATTTTTTGTAAATTTTTTCATGGGGTTTACTCATAGTTTCATCAACGCTAAAGGTCGTAATCAACTAAAACCTGTGGGGAATATATTCCGTGTATGGTATATTCCCCACAAAACCCACCCGTGTAAAAAAAGAATCGGGTGTATTCAGAAGGCAGCTAAAGCCGGAAGGGTACGATGGGCAGGGCATGTTGCAAGAATGTCGGACAGCAACCCTGCAAAGATGGTGTTCGCTTCCGATCCGGCAGGGACGAGAAAACGTGGAGCGCAGCGAGCGAGATGGGCAGACCAGATGCAAAACGACTTGGCGAGCGTGGGGCGTATTTGAGGATGCAGAGAAGCGGCCTCGAACCGTGTATTGTGGCGTCAAATTGTTGATTCAGTTGAAAACGAAGGGAACCCCACTTCCAACTTCAGAGTCAGAGCTTCCTTGATCGTCCAGAGGAAGAGACGAGTAGATGATATCAGAAACAACCGGTGTAGCGACCTAAGTCGAGACCGCTGCTGGAGAGACCGTTTTTGGCGAATTCGCTGCAGTATGTACGTCGGGCAAGCTTCAAGAGCATGTGGAGGGTCGTCGTTGCAATAGACACATTTCAGTGCCGTCTTGCATGCGCCATCCACATGCTTCTCTGCGCATGAGTCACATCGAGGTTTATTGCAACAATACTGAGCAGTGTGGCCCAGCTGCTTGCAATTAGCGCAATTTATTCATCACCTTCGATACATACAGCCGCACAGGTAGACGAAGTTTGCCAATCACTACGTAGTCAGGCAGCGCGAACCCGGAGAAGGTGACGCAGAGATACTCAGACGGGGAATAAACCCGCTTCTCTTCTTCCAGCGAAACCGAATGCATTTGTTTGCATTCCAGTATCGCAACCGGAGGCAGAGAAACGTTCTTGAAACGTCCGAAACCTTGTTTCAAATCGTCGTCACCCCACGATCTCGCAGGCCACTGATGGTAAATAAACCTTATATTCGAGAGTGAAATGCTCAGAGGTAGCAATCTCGTTGGCTAGTTTGCGGTCACTGACCGTGACGCGAAGTTTACTGTGCCCAACCATGTCAATCAATGTTCGTGACACACGATAATAGCTTTTCCAGATCTTTCCTGATCTGGCTGATATTCAAGCGTTTGCCTTTGGGTCGAAAGAAAACAACATACTAGAGCTCTAGCACAACTAGAGTTGTGAGGGTAGACCTTGGGACGGGGGCTCGTAGGAGAAAATTTTAGCGTTACTAGTGTCCATTATGTTTTGGTGTGGAACACCCGAATGCAACGAAACATCTGACATGGAATACGTAGTACCCTCGCCATCTTCGCCTTCGCGCATTGTGGACACGAAATACGCCGCTGCAGCGAGGCACAATTTATTTTAAAACTAAACAATTATCACAAGGACAGAAAAAACACACACAAAATAATTATTTGAAACAGAGGGGAAGACGAGTAAAAAATAAAGAAAAAACATTTCCAATAAGATGGAGAAGAGAGGGGAACAATGAGAGGGAGCTCAAGTGAATACTTGCGTTCACACTGCTGTGTCGCAGGCGAACGGTTCTGGCAGCACACACTGGCTGGATGGACACTAGCCGGTGCACAGTGGCGAGCCCTCATACAAATCCCGGACAAAACCTGAGATTGCGTTCAAAACTTCACCACAGAGTTATTTTGGAACGTTGAATTCATTTTGAGATTAAAATGGTTATCCGACATACTTTATGTTATCCAAGGGCTTCCGCAAGCCCAAGCCCTAGGATCTAAAACAAAGGCAGCGTCCTCATTCTAACATTGCACCAGTCAATTTCCCATTTTGTCGCAGCTATGCGCAATTCACCACACTAACCACCGGAAAGTAGACAAAAACATAGATTTTAATACATAATGCCAGGCAGGGCGGCAGCGTCTTGGTGGACACACGGTGGTGGAGACGCACGATGGATGATGATAGTGATGGGACTGTCTGCGTGGGGCGATGATGCTTGCGCCTGCGATGGACGCCGAAGAAACTGTAAAATTTTGCGTAGTCTTGCAGAAACAACGATATGGCTACTTAACTGCTTCAGCTAAGCATCACTTCCCCTGAAGCATTATGCTTCAAAACACTTTCGGAAAAAACCCTCTACCAGTACTTCAGGAAAAAATCGAATGAGAAGTTGACCGTACGCAGACTTACAATCGTCTCGCACGGATGCTCGACGTAGAATGAGTCTAGAGGTTGTTGCATTAATTTTCGGCGTTTATATTTCCTGTTAGATTTTTTTTTCCAAAATTGAAAATAGCTCAAAACACTACACCGACTTGGGCCACCTCGAAATTTTATCCGAATTAGCTGAAAATTTGTCAGGAGGCTTATTTTAGCATAAGAATTGTTAGTCTGGACTGACCGGATGAATTTTTGATACTTTTTGAAAACATGAAGAGGTCTACTGAAAATGTATCATATCAAATAAGGATGATAGTGTTAAGAAAACACGGAACACCTAGTCTAAGAGATGAATGCATGCATTAGATCAGGCTATAGACATCCCTACCTAGCTCCCTTAGCCTAAAAATAGCCACCATGTCCCGGGCACAGTGTGCAGATAGACCGCTGTCAGTTGCATGAGATGTCAACAATCGTCAACAACACCAATGATTGTAGCTTGATAATTAAAAATATCCACAACAATAAAAAAGCAGGATTTATTTTTAAATTCTGCTCAAACTTTTCACGTTGAAATAAAAGACAAATTGTTGTTCTCCATGTAAGTAAAATCAAAATCGATCATGTAGATAAGTTTTGAATCAATTAAACTCATTAGTCATATTTAATGAATATTCCCGATGAAAGTTGCATATTGAAGAAAGCTGAATTTGGATGTTTTATGATGTTAAGCTTTTTTTAGATTTGAAGTACGTTGCTCGGCGTTGGTGTTGGTGCTAAACATGAGCTCTTAGCATAGGCCTGCATTAGATAATTAACAAATAAAATTAGTTTAAAAAAAACAGTTTGATTTGGTAGCACGGAAAGTTCTCTTCAAAGATTTCACAGATCATTCAAGATTGCGTTCCACATTTGTGTTTATATTTCAAAAAGTTAAAAGAAAGAATAAACTTTTGAAAGTGAGCATCGACTGTAGTATTAGGGATATAAAGTTTTAAATCTCAGCATTCAGCTGCACACAAATTTCTGCTCCCGATCTTCAGGGAGCTCCTCAAACTGATTGTGCTTACTGCTCATGTGGTACACCACGCTCTGTTGGTGCTTGAACTCCTGGCCACAAATTTGGCACGGGTACACCGTGGAATCGCCCGTCCGTCGAGCCTTCTTGCACTTGTGCATAAAAGTGTACTTCTTACCGCACGTTTCGCAATCGAACAGCTTCCCAGCACTGTGTAGTTTTACGTGCAACTGAAAGCTTTTCAACGAACGGTAGGTTTTTCCGCAGTATTCGCATTTATGCTCCGAATTGACTCCTACCTCGCGACCCCGGTAGAACGTGACCTGGTTGTGCTGGTTGCGAAGATGCAGAGTCAAACTGTACGATTGGGTGAATCCGCGTTCGCATATTTCACACACATATGGCGTTTCCCGGGTGTGTATCCTAATGTGGATCTTCAGTGTTATGGACTGGGTGAAGCCTTTGGAGCAGTAGGGGCACACATAGGGACGTTCACCTGAAAGTGTGAATGAGGAATACAGATTATACTGTGGGGAATTGATTCATATGGTATTCGGCATTACCTGTGTGAGTTCTCATATGGAGAGTGAGTTTCGAGTTTTCAGTAAACCCTTTGCCACAATGCTCACATTTGAATGGTTTCTCGCCTGAAATATTAAAAAAAAAAATTAAACTATAAAACAAATACCAACGGCAACGAAACATGTTTTTACGAATGTAAGGAAATGGGAAATGTTATTTAGATGTCATGAAACTGATTCGCTAACAATTTTTTCCCAAGTTATTTACTATTGTTTTTTACCTAAACATGTAGCCCTCAAAGGGCCCTATAACTTTTTCTAATAGGTCATTGCTCTAAATTTGAAATTGGCGGCGTGAGAGCCGAATTAGTGTAAAATGACATGATAGCCATGACATTCCGTGCAATACAAAAAAAACTTATTAGCAAATTAGTAATTTTGAAAAAAGTTATTAGCCAAATAGTAATAGCAATCCTATGACATTTTTGTAACATTTCCCATCACTGGTTAGAGAAAGCGTGGTTAGTCGACAACTAACAAGCTGTTTCTGGATGATTTTTTTTAAAGACTCAACATTCTTACAAAAATACTTTTCTGGTAACTTCTCTTCAAGAGAAGAAAAAAAAACTAACTAATTATCCGCATTTGCCGTGTGATTACAGAAAAGAACAGAATAATGGCAATAGATAGATAATAGTGCTGTCCAATGAGCAGCTCGAAGTAGCTCGAAGTTGTTCCCGTCCTGCTTGTTCTTTTTTGTCAACAAATGGGCATGAGCAGGACAGGGAGAAACTTCGAGCTACTTCAAGCTCTCATTGGACAGCACTAATGAATGAATTTGACTCACCTGTGTGCCATCTGATATGCGTTGTCATTACACATTTATCCGAAAACCCTTTATTGCAAAACGGGCACCTATGCCGAATAGGAGAAGCCCGATTTTTCTTGATCTTGACACCAAAAGTTCCTGCTTCTGCTTTTTCTCGTTTCCTGCGCTTTGTTCTACCGCTGGAATTCTTGCTGGAACAGCTTTGCTCCTGTTCTATTTGAAAGCCACCGTGACAGTCCTCCACGGTTAACCGATCATCCAAACCATTGAACGTGAAATCTCCCTCGTCATTCTCATCGACTTGCAATACCGTCTCCGGCACAAGCGGTAGCAGCTCATCGTCCATTTCATCCTCTTCCGCACTGCCCTTCCGTAATTCATCGAAATCCACTTCTTGTTCCACCTTGATGCTGACCATTTCCGAACTGGGCATAATTTGGAAGAAACTTTCCGGAATGCAATACGAAGAAATTATCCGGCGTCGACATTTGTCGCACGTTTGGTAACCTTGACCATCCGGTATCGGTGAGGAATCATCATTTAGTTCCAGTAATACCGCTCTTAATCCTTCATAATTCTCCCGGGAAACAGTTAGAATGTGGCGGAACGGCCCGGTACACTGGTGGGTGCAGAAACTGCATTCGTCTGTGCTGCGGGAGCGAAAAAAGTTGGCCATGTTTAGTTCAATCGATTTTAGCACTAGTCACAGTACGCCATGACAACCACGAACCCAGAAAAAACTGCGTAATAGTAGGCTGTCAGTTGGACGATTAAATTTCGTCATAGGCTACACAGACATATCACAGTAACAAATGTTCCCCAATTAATTTACCAATAAACATAGTCATTTAAAAGTACTTACGAGCTCATAGATGCAATGATCGTATTAACGATCTCTTCAGAACATGAGACTTTAAAAACTAATATTTAATTGGGCATATAGAAATCCAATCTCAACAGAATATTTTGTATAGGTACCTAAAATAATCTTTACCCGGCAGACGAAATTTGACTTCCACCGCTTTGAGAGTTGTTTATTTTCTTAAATTACATGTGTGTGTGCACACGGAGAAAATGAAATTTATATCATTGTTATTTTCGATATGAATAAAAATATTTACTCTATAAAGATATCGGATGACGTTAAGAAACCTCCATAAATGAAAAAAAAAAAATTAAAATAATTTATATTAATATGCGCTCCAAAATTTATGATCACGCTCATCATTTATTAAACTTTCTTTCTAATTCTCGCTTAACTTTTCAAAAGGACCTAAGTAACATTTTTTTCATGAATTAATTTGAATAGCGCAATCAACAGAAAAACATGAAAGCTTTTGATTGCACTACTCAAATTAATTCATGAAAAAAATGTTACTTAGGTCCTTTTGAAAAGTTAAGCGAGAATTCATTGGTTCGATTCGAATAAAGATTCGGTAGCATACTTTTACTGACAGTGTATTAGTATATCTCAAGCCATCAACAGTCGTGAAATGCGCACGATGGTGGTTTTTGTTTATTTCCAATCTGTCCAACGTGCAAGAGAAAGATGATAAACGTCAGATTGCCTTATGATTGGCTGTTTCAGCTACTCCCTACTAGGTGGCCTTTATGTTACGTTTAGACAAGGCAAGTGAATTGAGCAAGTCGCTTGAATCGAACGTGAATTGAACGTGTAAACACTTTAATTCAATTCACTTGAACGAAAAGAAAGTTGAACATGTTCAACTTTTGGCAAGTCAATTGAATTCAACTGAGTTGTTCAATTCACTTGCCCTGTCAAAACGTAGCATTAGATCATATATACACCCAAGTATAAACCATTGTTACAATTTGTTACTAATAAAAATTCTGGTACCTTTTTATGGAACTGATGCAAATCAAGATAAACCATCTTATGGCTCAAATTACCGTCATCCCAACATTGACGAGAAATACAGCCACGTGCTCGTACCACCCCCCAGTAATAAAACCATCCACCGAGGAGAAAAAGCAGTCTCCAGCTGGACGGGGGAAGTATGTTTGTTTCAAAACTACATCATCCAATAGCGAAAACATAATTATATCCGGTGAATGCTTCATTTGGTTGTATTTCGCTTTAGTTTTCAAAAAAAAAGCTGCCTTTTGCAGCATTTTTTCCCAAGAGGGGAAATCGACGATTTAGGGCCGATGCCCACGTAGCGGTTTTCCAACGCCACGTGCATGCAGCGTTAAAATAATGCTGGTGTGCATCGGCGTGGTGACGCTGCGCTACCGCTTTTTCCCGGTGCACACCTGCGTCTTTTTGACGCCACGTGCACTCTGCGTTGAAATCACCGACAAACCGACGTGCCTTCCCATATACAGTTCTTCAAATTTCTTGGCAATTACTCTCCTTTCATTACCTAGCTCCATCTGTGCGATGGTTTACACAACAGCTCTCTCAAATGTGCGGGCTAATTTGGTCATGCACTCTTTAATTTATTTCATCAGCTTCCACGTAATAATCAATATTCGATATTATAAATATCAAGAGTTTTATGATATAGGATTTGTTAGCCAAATGAAAAACATTCGATTTTCAAAAATGTGTGTAATGATCGTAAAGACTTAAATGTCGATTTAAGCATCGAAAAAGATTTTCTATTTCTTGGTTGTTTTTATCCTCATCGCTGTGTAGATTGTTTGAAACGTGCATATAATGTTTACGTCGACCAGCTGGTGGATTGCGCGCATTTTGCTTTTTCTTTTTCTCAACTTTTTCTATCTAAAGGACGTTAATGTCAGTATATGACAGAACGAGTTACTACACTCGGAGTAAAACCATTGACGAATACATAGACGGAGTGGTGGCCATTTTTTCGGGCACCACTATATACCCCTGGGGAGTGACGGATTACAATTATTACAATCACTCGACCATTGAGAAGCCCCTCAATTCAAATCACGTCAGTTTGACAACAGTTGTCATTTCCATTTTTGTGTACACTGTGCCACCAAAGTACTCTTTAATGGGTAAAAAAATACCCATTATGAAGTTAAATAGTTCAACTCATTAAAAGAGTGAACAGCGTTTACTCATTATTGAGTAAAAGGCCTATACGTCAAATCTAGGAGTAAATTTTACTCATTATTCAATACGCCAGGCTGCCGAAAATGGGTATTTTTTACTCTTGTTCATCTACAAAAAAATATTTATATTTTCAATTAAGTAAATATTATGTAATATTAAAACAAGCGACTCATTTACATAGGGTACATTGAATAATTCTTTATTTAAGCAAAAATTTTAATAGTAGTGAAGATATGGTTACCGAGCTCCGAGTCCCACACTATCTTATTTGTTTACATTTTTTTTGCCTTATGCCGGATCGCGTACCATATTGCATATAGATCCCAGAATATTCCCATAGATATTCCAGAAAGTGGTGGTCAGTGCGAAGGCTATTCCCGTCGTCATTCGATTGCTACACTGCCAAATATATATATATATATAAATATATATATAAGATATATGTGTCGCCGTTATAAATTTTTGCAATAGCTCCACCCTAATATAATCGATATAGAACCACACATAAATTAAATCATTGCTAATTCGAGACCACACATAAAGTTTATTTGGATATATATTTTATTAGTAGTTCGCATGGAGAATGGTTATGTGTGCGCTGATATACATCATAAGTTAAATCTATGAATTTTTGCCAATAAATATGTGTGGATTTTTAGTAGTGTATAGTATAGATAGTGGAATATATAGATGAGCGAAGATAAATCCTCTGTCTCCAAACGAACTGTCAAACGTGTCTCCAAACGAGCATGACGTCACGATTACAATGGAAACGTTAAGGGCTGTGACGTCATATGCGCGTGTGCACGGGCAAAAAAATCAACTCAGCCATGCTTTCGCTCATCTATAGATTCTACTATCTATAGTGTATAGTATATGGAAAATAATCAGTTAGATTAGAAAAGCATTAACTGAGAGTATCAAAATTACCTTGAAAAATTCATCCTCCGGATGTTGAATCACCGGGAGCCGGATGACTATAAACAAATGAGCACCGCACAAGTTCTCCAGATTTGGCACCTGTTTACTCTTTTAATGAGTTGAACTATATATTTAACTTCATAATGGGTACTTTTTCACCCATTAGAGAGTACTTTGGTGGTACAGTGTAGATCGCATCTAAGTGCATAAGTGCATAATCAAAACAAGTATTTTTATTTACGCCCAGAGACAGATTTATTAATAATTTGTTGTCTAAATTTCGATTAAGTGCATTATGATACGTAAGTAGTTCTAAAGAAAATAAATGGGCTATTCAAAATAGATTATATATTTACCTACGCTCGAATTTATATTTCTTGTTTTCCTATACATAGTTTGATTCTTCCTATGATCATCAACAAGAATTCCATCAAGGAGTCCAGATCCGTAATATTTCAGAACTAGGATTATAGAACCAAAAAAATATAGTGCTCCGGGATTTCACTCAACTCCGGGATTCATTCGGATTGATCGGTGAGTATTTTTTCCGGAAGTAATACGCGCAAGACTCTGGATTTATTTTAAAGCATGACTGTATTTTTTTATTTGTATTGCAGTTGGATTTTCCGTTCAAATCTCCATCCGATGCGAATTACTTTCGGAGTCATCAAGTGAACGGAAGTGATCCTGGTATGGAGCCGTAATTATATTTGCGTTGGATTGAATGATCAACGGCACCGGGCGGAAACGGATCGCTTGATGATGTTGCTACCTGAAGAATAAAATTCCGCACCGAAGTCAAAGTTGCCATCGTTAAGGCGTCAATTGATGGTTCGTTGATATTCGTGGCCTCAAGAGTGTAGCCGATTCACTATGGACAAAAGATACTTTAGTTACCAGATAAAGATTGTCGCTGTCGTCGCTGTCCGGAACTTTTGCTGGCTAAATGTCTAAGAAGAAAAATCCATACGTTTTTATAGCTTGGTACCCAACATGCTACGGACAGCAGAATAAAGGGAACCGAAGCGGCAATCTTTATCTGGTAACCAAAATATCTTTTCTATGGACCAATTTTGTTATAGCCGCAAGGCCTTGGCGGCATTTGTGTGTTGGAAGCAGGAACTGACAAGTGACGTTGGAAAGCAAAACAGTAACCTTGTTGGCAGCTATATGAACTAATTGTTGAGTGCTACCGGGCCGTCGATTTTTTAGTGCTTAAGAAGTCTGAGATCTTTAAGATCTAACGTTAACGATTGTAGATTCAATATGTTTTCTATGCAATGTAGTGAGAATATAAATTGGTATTTATGACCATATATGGCATATAAGATAGTTAAGGAATAGCGCCAGTGGGCGAATTAATGATGATCCCAGTCTAACCAATGACATTAAACTATAACTGAAATGTAAATCATAAATTATTATATTGTTGTAATAAAAACAAATAAAATATGTCCAATTAAAGCCCCTTTTTTCAAAACAAAATAAATACGTAAGATTATCTTAATTTGGATTGTAAAGATTCTCCCGATAAAATTAGTAAAAAATCACCCAAATATGGGTGAAATTTACCATTATATTTTCCTTGTAAAAGTAAATCAAGCAGCAACCAACCAACCCATCATCCAAATAACTAACCAATCAATCAACTTGTTTATTGGCTGGTTGCTTGATTGGTTGATCGGTAGCTTGCTTGATTGGTTGTTTGCTGGAATTGTCGATTAGTTGGATATTTAGTTGATTGGTTGGTTGATTAGTTGGTTGGTTGATTGTTGATTGGTTGCTTGATGCGTTGATTATTTGGTTCGTTGCGCTTGATTGCTTGCTAGGATTGGTAGCTTGCTTTTTTTTTAAAATCTTTATTAAGGTGTTTTTGAATTGTTGGTTTTGGATTGTTGGTTATTTGGTTGATTGGTTGGTTATTTGATTGATAGGTTGCTTGACTGGTTGATTGATTGGTTACTTGATTAGTTGGTCGGCTGGTTAGTTGATTAGTTGTTTTGTTGGTTGCTTGGATGGCTAATTGGCTGGTTGCTTGATTGATTGATTAGTTGGTTGGTTGCTTGATTGGAAGCATGCTTGAATGGACGGTCGTTTGATTGATTAGTTATTTGGTTGATGGGTTGCTGCTTGATTTGTTAGTTTGTAGAATGGTTGGTTGCTTAATTGGTTGGGTATTTGGTTGATTAGTTGGTTGGTTGATTGGTAGCTTGCTTGAATGGTTAGTTGATTGGTTGATTGCTGGGTTAGTTGGTTGATGGTTGCTTTATTGTTGATTGATTGGCTGATTGTTAGTTGGTTGCTTAATTGATTGGTTATTTGGTTGATTGATTGCTTGGTTGATTGGTAGCTTGCTTGAATGGTTGATTATTTGGTTGCTTGATTGGTTGGTCGGCTGGTTAGTTGATTAGTTTTGTTGGTTGCTTGAATGAATGATTGGTTGGTTAACTGGTAGCTTGCTTGAATGGTTGGACGCTGGATTGGTTATTTGGTTGCTTGATTGGTTGGTCGGCTGGTAAGTTAAATTAGTTTTTTTGTTGATTGCTTGATTGGTTGTTTAATAGCTTGCTTGGTTAGTTGTTTAATAGCATGCTTGATTGATTTGTTAGTTGGTTGAATGGTTGGTTGCTTGATTGGTGGGTTGGTTGATTGGTTAGTTGCTCGATTGATTAATTGATTGGTTAGTTCATTGGTACACTCAGAAATAAATATATACCAAGTAGTTTAAAAGTCATTCTAAATGGCTGTTCGCCTGGTTGACCCAAACACGTTTTCAATCCAACAATACGGAGATAGTATAACTTTGAAAAAATCGTTCTGTAGTATAAGTAAGCTTTATGACTATTCAGATTACTTTGGAATTGAAGATGGTTTCAAGGTTATGTTAGATTGTTTTTATTTTTTATAACAATTAAAAAAACAGAATGAAAGTATTTATGGTATAGTATAATTTCGGTTTTTGTTATAATCTTTATTTAAAAAAAACATGCGATAGAAATACTAATGTTGTGCGATCGATCATGGAGCACCCTGGAAGTACAGAATCGGGACCTAGTACTCGCTGAACCGGAGCTGGAAGTGTGCGGCTGGTGGTAATCCTGTGCTTGAGTGTCTTCCAAATAGGACGGTAGAGCTGGACGTGCTGGAACACACAGAATAGATGCATGCGGCTGGTTTTGACCCTATCTTCAACTGGCTGGTTTTGACCTTTGGCTTTCACCGACAATTATTCATTTAGTACCAAATAAATACGAGTTGTAGATCATTTTTGGGCGAGACTTTTTTGCTTTGAGCTATTCGATCTGAAAAAAATATGAATAATTATTGATTATAAAAAATCCTCCAAAAATTATGCAGGCTTACCAAAATAACATTCGCACGCCAATACAAGTGGGTAGATTCTTCCGATCGGATCATCCGCGGCGGTAAACATCACTAATTGTGATTATCTCGCGTTGTCGCAACATCTCAGGAATGATAGGGAAATTCAATTGTTTCCAAACGTGATACTCGTGTGCGTGGCAAAGATTCAAAACGGGGAACAACATGGCCAGAATTCCACAGTCATCATCAATGAGGAAAAGTTGCAGTTCTGTTTAGAAATTGGCCCAAAGAACGGTCGTAAACCGGGTACAACTTTCTTAATGCGGGTAGTAAAAAGGGGATGAACTCGCGGCGGAACCGAAACCGAAACGACGACGCAAGGCGAGGGAGAAAAACAAACAGACAAACTGTCAAAACGTCGAGAGGGGTAAGTCAGCACTCGTAAAATATTTATATAATGTAATCCGTCACCCACGAGGGGTATTTTCTTTAAAATGAAGAAGAAGACATGGTGCCTGATTTTCTGATGGCTTTGTACCGGACATTTCGGTCTATGTATTCGTCAATGGTAAAACGATTGAAATTTTGTTTGCCAATTTTGAAATCAGAGAGGCCCGTCGGTTTGTCGGTGTTGAAATGACGCTACACGGATAAAATTTTTAAAGCTAAATAGATTAAAGTTTAATCTAAAACCATATTCGGTCTATCCACTCATTGCAAGGATTATTTTTGATTTAATCTATTGAAGATTAAATTTGATTTAATCATTGGAAGGCTTTCTTGGGTATGCTTTTTAAGCAGCGGTGTGCATATTATTTATTTACAACCAAATGTCAATATTTTGAGAAAAATAAAAAAACTGCAAATCTGTAAATCAGAACCAACAAGGTAACTTTATGCCTCGGAATGCCAATTTGCAAAAAAATGCCGTTAAGCCGTGGTAGCCGATCGCACCAGAGATTTTGTGGTAAAAGACGGGATCTTTAAATGATTCGAAAATCGATTTAACCGTAAAAAGAACGAGTGCGAAAAGTGAGTGGTTACGATCAAAGAGAACGATAGCGGTCAAGGAGAACTGATTAATCAGCGACAAATCTGCGAAAATCGAACCGTAACAAACGACACAAGTTTTTCCAAACATAAAAATCCCGAAAAAGACGACATATCCCACTGCACGGATGGGATATTCCGTCCTTTTCAGGATTGTTCTGCTTGGAAAAACTGGTGCCGTTCGTTATGATTCGAGTTTTGCAGATTTATCGTAGACTAGAATAAACGTGCGTGTCATGAGAAAACCAGTTGTATTTGTGGGGTCGCATTGTTAATTCAGCTCCGGATTGTGCGCAAAAAGAGTTTCATTTGATGGATATTTCAATATTCACATTTATCGCTGACTGCGCAAAGCCATCGAACTGACCTAGTCCTACAAATAAGCTGGGAAAAATAGGAAGAAAATTTTAAAATATTTACGTGGCTGCAATTCGACCTACCTTGCTGAACGATGAAAGTACAATGATATTTTTTCTCAACTTCTAAGAGTAACAATGCGAGCTTGCTAAGCATTCCCAACATTATATTTCATTAAATCATTTCAATGCTTTAAAAGCAAGCTTAGCAAGATTTATTTATAATCATTGTAATGAATAAAATCGAAGAAAGCTTTAGAAAACATAAATAGTAAGCTATATCGCTTTTTTCTATTTATCCGTGTACGTGGGCATCGAGCCTTACTCTCACGCTCTCTTTTATATGGGAGACCGTGAGAGTAAAGCCCCAAACGCAATTCAACGGAACGGCGACGGAAACGGAAATTTTGACAGTTAGCCCATATATTTTCTGTCAAATTTGCCGTTTCCGTCGCCGTTCCATTGTATTACGTTTGGGGCTTAAGGCTCGATGCGAAATATACAACCAAATGAAGCATCCACCGGATACAGTTATGTCTTAGATATTGGATGATGTAGTTTGGGAACAAAAATACTTCCTCCATCCAGCTGGAGACTGCTTTTTCTCTTCGGTGGGTGGCTTTACTACTGGGGGGTGGTACGAGCACGTGACTGTATTTCTCGTCAATGACTGAATGACAGTAACTTGAGCCTTATGGAACCAAGGTTTAAGATGCTAGGTGCCGTTCCTAAGCAACGTGCGTCAGTGGTTCCCCAGGTCACGCCTCAGAAATCTGGACCGATAAAATGTTCAAAGACAAAATCTCTCAATCGAAATTTAATCCAACCATGCAAATTTGTTCAAACGAGCAGCAGCGTTCAGCTCACGCGCGCTCTAGTCGAATAAACGACATTATATCAGGAAAACAGATTTTTCCACAATCACCCAACAAGCACCCCTATACCAGCAGTCAGTGAAACATTTTTCAAAGAAGCAGCCTTCGGTGCAGAACATGGAGCTCAACTCATCGGTCCAAGCGATTGACGCGCAGCAGCCACCTGGACAGCAGTTTGCAGTGCAGCAGCCTCAAGTGCAGGATACAGTGCATCACTCCTCGATCCAGCAATTCGTAGCGCAGCAGCTTTCGACGCAGCATTTTTCAATGCAACATCCAAAGATGCGGGACGCAGTGTATCAGCCCTTATTCCAGCAGTTTGCAACTCAGCAGCCACAAATGCAGGATTCAGTGCAACAGCCCTCGGTCCAGCAGTTTGCAGCGCGGCATCCATTTAGGCAGCAGCCACAAGTGTAGGAATCAGTGCATCAGCCATCAGTCCAGTGGTTTGTCGAGAAGCAGCCGTCTATGCAGCAGCCACAGGTGCAGGACGCAGTGTGTCAGCCCTAATTCCAGCAGTTTGCAGCGCAGCAATCTTCGGTGCAGCCTTCTGTGGGGTTTGAGTAAAATGCCTTCAGCGTGTGTTAATAGATTTACACATCAGCATGCCAATCGGCGAGCAGCAAGCCATGACTTTTCCTCTTCTAGTCAGACCTCCGCGGCATCCACGGAGAGTCGCTATCATAAGTTCGTTTGGGCCATTTAGGGCCACACATTTTGGCGATCCTGCCAGTCTATTTTTTAGATCCTATGGCTGATTTCATTAGGTGAGCTGAATTCAGGCGGTTAAATTGTGAGGAGTGTTATATTTTGGTTTGCAAAATCACAAGACGCGCCTCGAAGTCCGTCGGAAAATGGTTTGTTGTTTGCTAAATCACAAGACGCGTCTTGAAGTCCGTTGGAAAATGGGTTGTGGTTTACTAAATCATAAGACGCGTCAAGGAAGCATTTTCCATCTATTTTTAAATTTCAAATTAATCAATGTTCCTTTGGACTTCCGAGTCAGAAAAAAATCTGACGCGTTCAGGACGACCAGCTTCATCCGATGCAACCGATGTTCAACTTCGTCTCATTTAAATAACCCCCAGGAGAAAAACAAGCATTGCATCCTATGTTAGAAGATTTTTTTTTGCGTTTTTTAATGAGAGAAGAAGGGAAATTTGGAGTTTGAGTAAAATGCCTTCAGTGCGTGTTAATAGATTCACACATCAGGGTGCCAATCGGCGAGCCGCAAGCCATGACTTTTATTCTTCTAGTCAGACCAGACTTCCGCGGCGTGCACACGCATCCACGGAGAGTCGCTGTCATAACTTCGTTCCGGCCATTTAGGGCCACACACCTTCGAACCAGACGTTTCTAGAGCAGCAACCTCAAGAGCAGGAAACTTCAAATCAACAGCATGTAGTGCAGCAGCCTTTGATGCAGCAAATTTCTGCATACCTGCGACATGTCCGAGCCATGCATCAACCTCCAGTGCAGCAGTTTCTGGTGCACCATTCTTCTCCTGGTGGTAACCAGGTTGGTTTTCAAGCTCAATCATTAAACCTGAATAATCAAGAGAAAGCAGTAGAGTCGATGATGCCTACCCAGCAGCAGTTGACATCTCGCCAGTCTTTAGCCCGAGATCTTCCAACTTTCACCGGAGAGTGGAGAACCGGCCAAATAACCGATATTCATTTCCAATTTCGAGTACACTACTGTGGTAGTAGCGGATTGTGTTAAAATAATAATCAAAGATACGAAATGGAAGCATGAATTATTTTTGATTATTATTTTAACACAATCCGCTACTACCACAACTACGAGAACCTGTGGATATACTAACGGGGAGAACATGGTGGGACTCTAAAGATGCGTGCGAGGTCGTGCGCTAAACGGCGTTTGAAGTCGTTTAGTGTTTCCGGCGGCGGTCCCACAAGTGATAGAAACATTATGGATGATCAAATATCTGGGCGTTCATTTGAATATTACTCTTTCATGGGATGTCCATATAAAACATGTTTGTATCATCATTGTGTGGAGTTTTATTATGTGTCAGTAGTTTTGTCCCTTAAAAAAATACTTCCACAATTCTATAATGTACATATTCACTCAATATTGAGCTATTTGATTTTGAATTGGGGCCGTGCGTGTAAATCGAAACTCAAAAGGTTACAAACTTTACAAACTTAGATGCATAAAAATATGCTACTCATACTTTATCCACAGACAAACAGACGTAAAAGCTTCAACATTTTTCTGAAAAATCCATCGCTCAACTCATCTACCACCATCTTGCGAGCATGTTACACGAAACAATGTTTCGTGCGACATTCTCACCAGAAGGCGCTGGAGTGAAGTGTCAAACTCGAAGGATTACGACTCCAGCGCCTCTAGTTGTGAAACGCGCAATCAATCAAATTCAAATTGATCGTTAAAGCCATGGTCGGTGGTAACACAGACAAACAGACATAACACTCGTCAAGTTTCCATCGTTCACTGATTTACTGGTCAATTCAAATAATCATTAGTTGGCCGATCGATAACTCGTGGCGCCCACATAGTTTTTGCTCGAGTTTGACGTTTGCTCACTATCGCCATCTGGTTCGTGATTTGCCCAACTAACTGAAAATAACAGATGTCGTTAGTGTTTGCACGACGATGAATTTGATGAGTAAATGTTCAATGTGTTATGTCTGTTTGTCTGTGGTGGTAATTTATCTAGTGTTACGTCTGTTTGTCTGTGCTTTATCCTTCAGTCAATCTATATTCGAACTTACCTCATAACTAATTGGAGTATGTGAACTACAAGCTCTTATGCTTGTTCATGATTTTATCAATAACACAACTATCCATCATAACTTTGCATTACAAACAACTTCACTTCGAATTCATAACACAAGGCGAGTAAACAATCTTGTACAAATTCCAGTTTTGGTCAGAAACGATTTTCAATTATTGGCCCATCAAAGTTTAACAGTCTTCCTCAAGACTTGCAGCGCATAAGAAATAGATACAGTTTCAAAAATAGTGTCAGGCAATATTTGAAAAATAACATTAGTATACTTTTGATATATATTACCAATGCAATATATTAACCCTCCAAAGATTTATTTATGTATAAACATTTGTATTAAATTAAATTAATGTGTTTTTTAAAAGGACTAATGTCCACTGAAAACACAATGGCAGTTTTCATGTCTTTTTGCTCCACTGCCTTTATTATTTTTGTTAATTTTAGTTCTCAGCAATAAGTCTAACTGTAAGTTTTTTTTTGTGTTGCCAATTTTCTGAGAACATAGATGCGGCCATTTTCAGGAGGCTCAATCATAGAGCTTTTGGTGTAGGGGAGAGTGGAGGGTCGCATAGGAAAAAAAAGAACGATGCCTGCTGTTCGAGGAGATAAGTTTGCATCCAAAGAAGAATGAGCAAATCTCTCACTATTATCATGTCTGTATACACTCTCGATAAGTAGCATACCGTGAGAGACGTTTTTCGGTAGCTGTTAGGATAATGAACTGATTCGGGGGCTACAACCCATGATACATTTCTTTCAATAAGCCTCAATTGCGGGGGCACGGCTTCTGATGATGCATTTCAACTTGTTTTACCCAGCTGTGTGAAAAAAATATGGTCCCCAACATGAAATGAGCGAGAACAAAGCGTTTTATCACAGACAAATAGACGTAACACTTCTCATTTCAACATCGTTCACGTGTTTAACGGTTGATTTAAAATTCATCTGTGTAACGCGATTGTGCTAAGAGAGGCGCTAGTGTATAATCGCTTTGACATTTGATTAGTGTATATGCTGCTGGCACGGCAAATGCTGGGTAAAGCGTACCATTGGTACTTCGCGTACCTGAAGGAATAAAATAGA
This sequence comes from Armigeres subalbatus, assembly GCF_024139115.2. NCBI lineage: Eukaryota > Metazoa > Arthropoda > Insecta > Diptera > Culicidae > Armigeres > Armigeres subalbatus. The sequence continues at coordinate 65,877,010 of NC_085139.1, read as the reverse complement.
CCCCATCTCGCGGTCCTTAGCCTCTTACCCAGCAACTCCTATCCCTACCTCCCCGCGGTGCTGGCCGGGATACGAGCAACCTTAGGGAAGATCGGGTAACCAACCCCGGTGGGAACTATGGTCGTATGCTGACAGGGAAGGGGTTTGCTCTTCCGGAGGTGCAAATCTTATTGAGCGTCTGTTCTCCATGTCAGGATCGGCTCACAACAGCGTCTGTTCTCTATGTTAGGGGCGGCTGATCATCGTCTGAGTGCCAGCGAGGGACTCTAAATGAAACTTTGCACCATGGTACACCGGAAATAAGGAGGAATGGACCTCCGGAAATTCAGGGATTTGGTGTCGGGCCCTGCAAGATAGCCTTAAAAAACTTACACAACGAATAATCAACAAGAGAGTACGGACCGGAACCATCGGCGAAGACCACTGCGACGAAAAGGGACTAGCGATTGGAAACTCGGTTCGTGGAACTGCAAATCTCTCAACTTCATCGGGAGCACACGCATACTCGCCGATGTGCTCAAGGACCGTGGATTCGGCATCGTAGCGCTGCAGGAGGTTTGTTGGAAGGGATCAATGGTGCGAACGTTTAGAGGTAATCATACCATCTATCAGAGCTGCGGCAACACACACGAGCTGGGAACAGCTTTCATAGTGATGGGCGATATGCAAAGGCGCGTGATCGGGTGGTGGCCGATCAATGAAAGAATGTGCAAGTTGAGGATCAAAGGCCGGTTCTTCAACTTCAGCATAATCAACGTCCATAGCCCACACTCCGGAAGCACTGATGATGATAAGGACGCATTCTACGCGCAGCTGGAACGTGAGTACGACAGCTGCCCAAGCCACGACGTCAAAATCATCATAGGAGATTTGAACGCTCAGGTCGGCCAAGAGGAGGAGTTTAGACCGACTATTGGAAAGTTCAGCGCTCACCGGCTGACGAACGAAAACGGCCTACGACTAATTGATTTCGCCGCCTCCAAGAATATGGCCATTCGCAGCACCTACTTCCAACACAGCCTCCCGTATCGGTACACCTGGAGATCACCACTGCAGACAGAATCACAAATCGACCGCGTTCTGATTGATGGACGGCACTTCTCCGACATTATCGACGTCAGAACATATCGTGGCGCTAACATCGACTCTGACCACTATCTGGTGATGGTTAAACTGCGCCCAAAACTATCCGTCATCAACAATGTTCGGTACCGACGACCGCCGCGGTACGACCTAGAGCGACTGAAGCAACCTGATGTCGCCACTGCATACGCGCAGCATCTCGAGGCAGCGTTGCCGGAAGAGGGTGAGCTCGATGGGGCCCCTCTTGAGGACTGCTGGAATACAGTCAAAGCAGCCATTAACGATGCAGCGGAGAACAACGTCGGGTATATGGGTCGAAGTCGACGGAACGATTGGTTCGACGAAGAGTGCAGACAGATTCTGGAGGAGAAGGACGCAGCGCGGGCGGTCGCGCTGCAGCAAGGTACCCGGCAGAACGTGAAACGTTATAGACGGAAGCGGAGACAGCAGACCCGCCTTTTTCAGGAGAAGAAACGCCGCCTGGAAGAAGCGGAGTGCGAGGAGATGGAACAGCTGTGCCGTTCTCAAGATACACGCAAGTTCTATCAGAAGCTCAACGCATCCCGCAAAGGCTTCGTGCCGCGAGCCGAAATGTGCCGGGATAAGGATGGGAGCATCTTGACGGACGAACGTGTGGTGATCGAAAGGTGGAAGCAGCACTACGAGGAACATCTGAATGGCGCTGAGAGTACAGGCAGTGAAAGTCAAGGCAGCGGAGGAGATGACTACGTCAGTTCAGCGGACGATGGAAGCCAACCAGCCCCCACCTTGAGGGAAGTTAAGGATGCCATTCAACAGCTAAAGACCAATAAAGCAGCTGGTAAGGATGGTATCGGAGCTGAGCTCATCAAGATGGGCCCGGAAAATCTGGCCACTTGCCTGCACAAACTGATAGTCAGAATCTGGGAAACCGAACAGCTACCGGAGGAGTGGAAGGAAGGGGTTATATGCCCCATCTACAAGAAAGGCGACAAACTAGAGTGTGAGAACTTTCGAGCGATCACCATCCTTAATGCCGCCTACAAAGTGATATCCCAGATCATCTTCCGTCGTCTGTCACCATTAGTGAACGAGTTCGTGGGAAGTTATCAAGCCGGCTTCGTTGACGGTCGCTCGACAACGGACCAGATCTTTACTGTACGGCAAATCCTTCAAAATGCCGTGAATACCAGGTCCCAACGCACCATCTGTTCGTTGATTTCAAGGCGGCATACGACAGTATAGACCGCGTAGAGCTATGGAAAATTATGGACGAGAACAGCTTCCTGGGAAGCTTACCAGACTGATCAAAGCAACGGTGGATGGTGTGCAAAACTGTGTGAAGATTTCGGGCGAACACTCCAGTTCGTTCGAATCGCGCCGGGGACTAAGACAAGGTGACGGACTTTCGTGCCTGTTGTTCAACATTGCGCTAGAAGGTGTCATGCGGAGAGCCGGGTGTAACAGCCGGGGTACGATTTTCAACAGATCCAGTCAATTTATTTGCTTCGCGGATGACATGGACATTGTCGGCCGAACATTTGCAAAGGTGGCAGAACTGTACACCCGCCTGAAACGTGAAGTGAAAAGTTGGACTGGTGTTGAATGCGTCAAAGACAAAGTACATGCTTGTGGGCGAAACCGAGCGCGACAGGGCCCGCCTGGGAAGCAGTGTTACGATAGACGGGGATACCTTCGAGGTGGTCGAGGAATTCGTCTACCTCGGATCCTTGCTAACGGCTGACAACAACGTTAGTCGTGAAATACGAAGGCGCATCATCTGTGGAAGTCGGGCCTACTACGGGCTCCAGAAGAAACTGCGGTCGAAAAAGATTCGCCACCGCACCAAATGTGTCATGTACAAGACGTTAATAAGACCGGTAGTCCTCTACGCACATGAAACATGGACAATGCTCGAGGAGGACTTGCAAGCACTCGGAGTATTCGAGAGACGGGTGCTTAGGGCCATCTTTGGCTGTGTGCAAGAAGACGGTGTGGCGGCGAAGAATGAACCATGAGCTCGCCCAACTCTACGGCGATCCCAGTATCCAGAAGGTAGCTAAAGCCGGAAGGGTACGATGGGCAGGACATGTTGCAAGAATGCTGGACAGCAACCCTGCAAAGATGGTGTTCGCTTCCGATCCGGCAGGTACGAGACGGCGTGGAGCGCAGCGAGCGAGATGGGCAGACCAGGTGCAGAACGACTTGGCGAGCGTGGGGCGTATCCGAGGATGGAGAGATGCGGCCTCGAACCGTGTATTGTGGCGTCAAATTGTTGATTCAGTGTTATCTGTTTAGATGTTAACTAAATAAATGAATGAAATGAATATGCTGCTGAATGTTTTCTGTGTTGATGCCGATGATGATGATTCTTATAGAAGTATGCGTTAGGAGCAAACGTCAAATAGAAAATAATTATGATCGACTGTGTTTCCCGCGATTCTGATAATAGGTGGCAGGAGTGTTTTCTGAAAAAGGTATGGCGATATTTTTTCGAACAATTTATATGAAGAGTTACGTCTGTTTGTCTGTGGTTTTATCAAACCCCATCGCCGCTAATCCGAATAACTTGTATAATGATTCGCAAAGGTTTTTGCCTTTTTTTTATCGTTGTTCGTTATCTTTTGAGAGCGATTTCTGCAAACCCTGCCCTTTTTGAGTATGGAATGGACGTGCAAGAGTTGTGTGATCACATAGAGGCAGCGAACGAAAGAACGCATTTGTCAAATCCTACTTTACTTCAGGAGTGTAAGAAGTGACTAGCTCAGGGGTTCAATACAGGGTCGACATTCTCGGGAGGACACACTTTCTATACCTTAGCTTTGTTACAACAGTGGACCAATACAAAGCAATTAAGACATTTTTTCTAATAAAAACAAAAGTTACAATTACATTCAGAATAAGATTAAACATATATTTATTTTAAGGAGATCGATATAAAGGGGGGGGGGGTATTTTAACGTTGCGGCCGTTCAGGATACGTCGATAGGCGAGAGAGGCATTATTGGCGGGTTACCTTGATGATGGCTTGATGTGGTATTGTAGCCGAACTGTTGGCCCTTGTTTCGTTTGAAACTTCATGTAGACGTTCCGCGTGCTCGCAACCGGCGCAGTGGCACATCGGATATTGGGTAGCAGCAAGCGGCTTCGAACCCACCGGGCCTTGCTGAACCCTCACCTCCATAGCTTTGTCCACTGCTTACCGGGGCGTGTGGTGTGACAATTACGGCGGCTCAGCAACCACCAGCACCAGGACTCGCCGATCTATCGAGAGGGGGGGGGGGTGTCGTCCGTTCGGGATTCAGTACTACTCCCTATACTGTACTGAACGATGGTGCACATTCCATACGGGGGCTTGATAAAACACGATTACTCCTACTATTTATACGGCCAACTCCAATCGAATTCCCTATTCTCGGGGGGAATTCTTCCGAAGAACTCCTTTTTTTTTGCACCACGAAAACTTCCGTCTCCTCCTGGTCTCCTCTTCTCTTTTTCCCTCTCTTCCTCCAGGCCTTCATATTTGCTCTCCTTTTCCCTTTTGCTCTCCTGTCTACCTCTTTTTCCAGGAATCGATGCTGCCAACTTTACGACATCCGATTGTCAATTAGGTGATTAAGCGGATGTTAACAGTATTTTGAATTTACCGTTCAATTTGTTTGTTAAGTTTGTTTTATAAATTCAATTTGGTAACATTATATTTAGTGTCTTGCTAACCTATACTAATCAAGTAATATTTACAACAATTTCTTCAAATAAATAGTTTGAAATTGAATCTAACTAATCTAGCCTTAAGTATTCCATATTGGATCGAACCATTGTTCCAAAGTTGTTGGTAACAGGAGCTAATAGCAAAACTATCCGCGGACCAGAAACTAATGTGGGCGGGTTTTCAAGCGTGGACGAGCGGTGGAAGATCTAAAAACATTCAGCAAATACTGGACTGGTGTTGTGCAGGATGCTGCAAGTGTTGTGTTGTATAAATCAGATTCCGGGAAAACTACTGGCACTGGACGTGAGAAACCGAAAGCCTATGTAAACTGACATGGGTTCAATGCTGACAGGTCATCCATTCCGATTGTAACGCAACAGAAGTCCAATGTTTGCCTACATTGTGACAAAAAAGGTCATAAACTGCGGGAATGCCAGTCATTTAAGGTCACTCCTGACAGTTCTACGGAGAGTGCTTCAAGGTCACTCCTGACAGAATCCAAGTTTCAAAGTGCTCGCGTTTTCGGGGGCACACCACTCGATACGGAAGTAACGCACAACTGTCATTTTCATTTTTTCACGCATGCTGCGACGCAGCAAAGCTGAATCAACAAAATTGACAGTTGTCCGCCGCATCCGTATCGAGTGGTGTGCCCCCGAAAATGCGAGTACTTTGGAACTTGGATTCTGTCAGGAGTGACCTTGAAGCACTCTCCGTAGATGATCAATGGCGAAGAGTACGCACAGATAGAAAAATCCACTGAAATTTACGCTATAAATCATGCACATAAATGGAACGCCATTATCAGCGTAATTATATGCGGGATATACCCTAAATGTATACAATATTTGACGTGAATCATCAATATTGTATGCAAGTTGTAAGCAATCTTGTTAGGAAGACGACCATTTCAGCTTAGAATAGCGTAAATTTGCGCATTTCAAGTTTTACGCGCTGTTTACTTTTCATTATTTTTTTCTGTGCGAGTATTGAACGTGTGCGATGCGGTAGCAAAAGTTTCTGGTGTATCGCTTCTGCCAACCGTAATGTTTCGTTTCCGTCTGTACGTCTGTCTTGGCAGTGAGTGCAGATAAAGAGAAAATGTTCCACCAATTGCGTATTCTTCCAGCTGATAGGAATTCACTGCGCTTCCTATGGAGCGAAACGCCAGATAGAGCAGCAGAGATCTACCTCATGGACGTTGCTACGTTCGGCGCAACGTGCTCGCCTGCATCTGCGCAGTACGTCAAATATCTGAATGCTAAAGAACTCATCCAGCGATTCCCTAGGGCTGTCGAAGGAATACTGAAAAGCCATTTTGTCGACTCTTATCTCGACAGTTTCGGGACTGAAAGTGAAACCATGAGCATATCAGCAGCGGTTCGATTAGTTCATCATAATGGTGGATTCCATCTACGAAATTGGAGCTCGAACAGTGAAAAGGTGATGAAGGAACTAGGGGAATCAGCCATAATAGATTGCAAGAATCTATGCCTAGAATCTGGCGAACGAGTGGATCGCGTGCTAGGAATGCTATGGATATCAAGTTCTGATGAATTGAGCTTCTCCGCTAGCCTGAGTGAGGAGGTGAGGAATCTACTGGACGACGGTTCTCGACCGACAAAACGGCATGACATTGTTTGTTTCTCTTGGATTACTCGCGCTGTTCATTATTCACGAAAAAGTGTTGATGCATGATTTGTGGCTAGCTTAAACCGAGTGAGATGAAGCAATAAGTGACGATGTCTTCGAGGATTGGGATGATCGAGTAACCTAGTAACCGTCCCCGAGCTACCATAGATTGTTTGCGCTTGCGCCGTGTACATTCGAAGTTACGCTGAAAATGGAACGTTCAATTGTGCTTTGATCTCTGGTAAGGCCAAGGTGGCTCCGCCTAAACCAATGTCTATACCAAGAATGGAGCTGCAAAGATGCGTGCTTGGAGCGCGACTACTCAAGTTTATCCAAAACCATCATCCAGTTGTATTCTGCAAAAGATTTCTTTGGGCGGACTACAGCGAGGTCATGGATCAGATCGCATCAACGGCGCTATAAACCCTTGATAACTCATCGTGTAGGAGATATATTAGAAATCACGGATGTCAATGAATGGCGATGGGTGCCGTCCTGAGGATCCTATTTTAGCCCTGATAATCAATGGTTCCATGAACCACGATTCCTGCGTTTACCAGAAGGAGAGTAACCGAAAGCAACCGAGTCCGAGGAAGCAACAACCAAAGATACGAGATTATCGGTGATGCTGATGCTACATTTCGTGTTCCAGCTAATTTTAGATTTTGAACGATTTTCATCGTGGACGACGATCATACGAACCTTAGCCTACGTCTTACGCTTTCTTCGCAACATCGCTAAGCCTGGGCGAAATAAACAAGCACTCACACAAGAAGAGCTGAATGATGCAGAGTGTGCAATTTTATAAATCGTACAGCGAGAGTGTTATCCCGGAGATACGGGAATCCTCGAATCAAATGGGTTCGCATCGAGCAAAAATCAAGTACCTATCGATCGGATAAGCAGTTCAGTCGGCTCGTTTGGCAACAAATGTTCGTCCGTTCAGCTATGTGGGTGTGGACTATTTTGGTTCGCTTCTTACGAAAGTGGGTCGAGCAAATGTGAAGAGGTGGATCGCACTCTTTACATGTCTCACATTTCGAGCCTGTATCTCCTGTGTCCTTCGATTCATCGGTCGTCGTGGCTCGCCGCTTGGATTAATTAGCGATAACGGAACTAATAATAATAACGGGGCCCTCCTTAGCCGTGCGGCAAGATGCACGACTACAAAGCAAGACCATGCTGAGGGTAGCTGGTTTGATTCCCGGTGCCGGTCTTGACAAAACAAATAAACAAATGAAAAATGGTAACTTGTCTTAGAAACCTCGCTGTTAATAACTGTGAAAGTGCTTAATGAACACTAAGCTGCGAGGCGGCAATGTCCCAGTGGGAGATGTAATGCCAATGAAGAAGAAGAAGGAGAAGAAGAACGGGACTAATTTCCAAAGAGCCGAGCGCATTCTACGTGAGCAAATTGGCAAAAAATGGGCCGACGTTTACGAGTACGACAACGAAGTGGAGCTTCATTTTTCCAGGAGCTCCGCATATGGAGGCGCTTGGGAGAGGTTAGTGCGGTATGGCTACCTATGAAAGACGACTACGTGCTGGTTGTCGAAATAGAGAGTATTGTCAACTCGAGGCCACACATACATACCGATAGACTCTGAAGATTCCGAGGCTTTGACACCTAATTATTTACTTCTGGGAAACTCTAGTGGAGCGAAACTAACTGGGGTCAACAAAGTTGATTCGCGAAAGATCTTGCGGGACACGTGGGAAGTAATTCAACGTCAGCTGAGGGTCGGAGATCTTGTACTGGTTGTAAACGGTGGCAGGCGTAGTGAGTGGGTACGAGGCAAGATATTGCAGGTCTTCGAAGGAGCAGATCGCCGGGTCCGTCAAGCCGTTCTTCAAACACGACAAGGGGTGTTCAGACGTCCTACAAGACCAAGGCTGACAGTACTCGACGTAGAGGGTCAAGGTGCTGTCCTAGGAGACGTAGGGTTAAAAGACGGACGGACATTAATAGAATTTCTCGTTTTTAAGATTTATCGTGGATATTCAAAAGAACTCCTTGATAAAATTCGAAACAATTTCTCGCAAAGTATTTGAAATGGAAGTTGTGAAGTTTTTTGCATGGAAACTTGAAACAATTTTCTATTGACATTGAGAACAAACTTTCTTTTTGGAAAATAAGAAGAATTTGCTCTACTAATTATTAAAATAGGTGTTTCTGTTGAATTCTCACATATTTTATAGGTTAAACACACAAATCTTGAAATCTCAGTTTAATTTCTAATTAATTGCACATTATTTGGCAGCTCGGCCATACGAAACTCATCTTGGCTATGCATATGCACAGCACATGTTTCGAAATGGACAAATTGATATAAAAAATGCGAAAAAGAATCCACGTGTCTTGGAGGGACTCGAACCCTCAACCTCCTACTCTCCAGATAACTCCTACACAACAAGACAACTTAAAGGTCACGTTTGCGAAAAGCAAATTGAATATCTTTCGGATGCTTGATTCGCCCAATCGAATGCCTCAGGGTCAGCGCACTAAAGTTACCGATCTTTGCAATTGAACTCAAATCTTTGCAATTGAAGCCAATTTTATCGGCTTAGCTCCTTCTTCTCCTCCCACTTTCTGAAACGCAAGCTAATACCAACTGATGGGGGCTGTGTGGCCTCGTTCCATCGAAAAAGGACCAGCCGAATACGTTAGGTAATTGTCGGGGACAAAATAATACTTACGTGTCGTCCGTAACTAATTATTTAGGGGCAAAACTGGTTGCTTTGCAAACGTATTTTAAGTCATGGCCTACTGACGCGGATGCGTATGGCGAGTCACGTGAGACGTAAGATCGATAAGATAGATATCGGCAATGGATATTATGCATATTACACACTGTAAAACGAGAATTCAAATAACTATAAATTAATGGCACACAGGGGCTTCAGTTGTTGCCGGGTAGATGAAAGATTGGTCTCCGAATCTTTGGCTTCAAGGTTCATGAAGCCCCGGCAGCATTTGCCAGCTGGATAATGCGTACCATTGATATTTCGCGTACCTGAAAGAATAAAATAGACCCCATTCCGTGGTGCCTAGCTTTTTACCCAGCAACTACTATCCCTTCCACATCGTGGTGCCGGCCGGGGTACGAGAAACCCTAAGGATCGGGTTACTAACCCCGGTGGGTGTCTATTGTCCATGATAGGAGCTGCTCACAACAGCGCCTGTTCCTCATGTTAGGGGCGACTCATCATTGTTCGAGTGCCAGCGAGGGACTCTATGCAAAATTGCGCACTATGGTCCTCCGGAAATTCAGGGGATTAGTGTCAGGCCCTGTCATCCAACTTAAAAAACCCAGATTAATCCACCTAGCGGTGATGATGCCTTTCTCGTGCGGTAAAAAAATAGTATTTCGGGCATTACTTCTAAGCCCATCGTCCGATCGGGCCAATTTTCAATAGGAAATAATTAGACAAGATTCTGCGTCTAATGCAACCTGTTGCGAGGAAATCGGTTCAGGGTAAGTGCATTAAAAGTGAGCTAGATTTTTTTACGCGCTTTTTTCTGAGAAAAAGTGTTTTGGCCATAACTACCAAGCCCATTGTCCGATCCGTCCAATTTTTAATAGGAAACAATGGGGCAGTATACTGCGTCGAATGCAGCATGTTGTGAGGGAATCCGTTCAGGGTAAGTGCATTAAAAATGAGCTAGATTTTTTTACGCGCTTTTTTATGAGAAAAAGTATTTTAGCCATAACTACCAAGCCCATTGTCCGATCCGTCCAATTTTCAATAGGAAACAATGGAGCAAGATACTGCGTCGAACGCAGCCTGCTGTGAGGGAATCCGTTTAGGGTAAGTGCATTAAAAGTGAGCTAGACTTTTTTACGCGCTTTTTTATGAGGAAAAGTATTTTGGCCATAACTTCTAAGAACATAGTCCGAACCGGCCAATTTTCAATAGGATACAATGGGGCAGTATACTGCGTCGAATGCAATCTGTTGCGAGTAAATTGGTTGAGGGTGAGTGCAAAAAAAACGAGCTAAACTTTTTGCTCTTTTGGTGCGCACACACACACACATACACACACACACACACACACGCACACACACACACAGACATCACCTCAATTCGTCGAGCTGAGTCGATTGGTATATAACACTATGGGTCTCCGAGCCTTCTATAAAAAGTTTGTTTTTGGAGTGAACATATAGCCTTTACGTATACTTAGTATACGAGAAAGGCAAAAAACAACGATTAATCTACAAGGGAATACGGACCGGAACAATCGACGAAGACCACAGCGACGAAAAGGGTTTAGCGATTGGAAACTCGATTCGTGGAACTGTAAATTGACATGCATATTAGACTGACTTGAAAAATATTTCTCACTAGTCGACCCAGCAGACGTTGTCCTGCATAGTAGGCGACAATGCGCGCTGTGAACTTCCCATGCAAAATTTCCATACAAATCATAGTTTTAGTTGTTCACTTTTTACTTAACTTTTCCCGTGATTTTCGCATGAGGAAATGTCATATAAACCCGTCGGAAACGGTAGCCAACATTCCTGCTGAAGGAATGAGGAAAATCCATCCAGCCGTTTTCGAGTTATGCGGATACGAACACAGACCATTTCATTTTTATTATATAGAAGAAGATAAAAGATAGATTATGACTACTAACAGCTTTAGTAGTCAGAAGTACTTTTTGGCCTTATTCAGGGCAGAAACATTGAAAACAGATTCATGAGCAAGGTGTATGTCTTTGAAAATATTAGCCTGAATATTCTCCATTTCAGCGCAATCTCAAACAAATAAATCCCGTCCAAAAATACATATTCTGGCAAGAGCACGAAACTTTCTTTTTTCGTGGCGAGTATCCGACTTCTAGTTCAGCAATATTGGCCACCCTCTTGTTGTCGGAAAAGATGGCGATCTACTCGGCTACTTCACCAGATTGCTCCTTATGATGTCATGGCCCTCTTCAAGAAATAAGACAACGACACTTCAGTAACAGAGCTATCAGTTAGATTAACTGTTGAAACGGTCAGACCGCATCGTGCTTTCGTGCTGTGCGGTTCTTTCTCTTTTTGCGGAAGGAGAAACAAGAACAAGGTTTCAAGACCGTCCTGCCAAAGCGCGGAAAAAATAGAAGGAAGCTGGAGAATTCAGATATTCCTTCTAACTCTAATATCGGAAATAATTCTTCTCCAATCAAACTGAGCAATCAGTTCGATTTGATTAATGATGAAATTGAGCAAATCGAATATACCTCTAGCCCAGGGGATTCGATTCATGCGAAAAAGCAAAGGATTCCGCCAATTGTGGTATCTGTTGCCGAGTTTTCTGGCTTCCGGAATGAGATTTTGAGTAACCTTCAGGGGATCAAGGTTTCATTTCAGATTGCTAGGAAGGGTGACTGCCGCGTTTTGCCAGGATCCTTTGACGATCGCAAACGTCTTCTTCAGTATTTAACTGAGAAGCGCCATAAATTCTTCACATACGACGACAAAACTGAGCGATTGTTCAAAGTCGTCTTGAAAGGTCTCCCCAGTGATGATAAACCACTGGATGAGATTAAAATTGAAATTTCTCAATTACTCGGATTTTCACCAGTCCAAGTAATTAAGATGAAAAAGAAATCCCACTGTGGTACTTCCCAGAGGGGCATTTCTCAAGAATTTTATTTAGTTCATTTTAACAAAAGTGAACTAAATAATATGAAAAGTTTGGAAAAGGCCTGTATTATGTCTCATGTCCGTGTTACATGGGAACATTTCCGCAGGCCTGGGGGAAATTTCCAAAACCCCACCCAGTGCCGTAAGTGCCAAAAATGGGGTCATGGAACCAAACATTGTCACATGGATGCTAAATGCATGATTTGTGGTGGAACCTCTCACGCCAAGGACGCATGTCCTGTGAGAGAAGATTCCAATAAATTTAAATGTGCAAATTGTAGGGGCAATCATAAATCCAATTTCTGGGAATGCCCTTCACGCAAAAAGTTTTGAATTCCCGTGCAAAATTGATGACGGAAATCCCAATCGGATCCCAGATTCGACGGGTAGAAATTTTCAAACGCTCAAATTTCGAAACCAGTTACCGGTCGAGCAATTCATACCCACCACAATTCACAAACAAATTTTGCCGCTCGTCAACGGGTAGCAAGCACTTCAGTGAATTCAATTTTCCAATGTACCTACGTATGCAAACATCGCTGCTGGTAGACCAAATTTCTCTTCTCAAAATGAGGTTCATACCCATGTCCCAACGGAAAATAACGGTCATGTTGCTGATTCAGGTAGCATGTCTGCTTCCGATTTTGATTTTTAACTGAACAATTGCATCACATGATTGATGCAATGTTCAAAGCAAATACCATTCCTGAAGCTGTTCAGGTTGGTATAAAGTACACACAAAAATTGTTATCGGACTCCGTTTCAATGGATCCAAATAATTGTGTGAAAGTTCTAAATTGAATGCCCGCTCTCTCTAAAGGGTAAGGAAGATGAATTATTCAACTTCCTAACAGTTCATAATGTGCATATTGCCATTATAACAGAAACTTATTTAAAGCCCGGACTCTCCATTAAAAGAGATCCAAATTATTTTATCTACAGAAATGATCGTCTTGACAGCGCCTGTGGTGGGGTCGCCATTGTCATTAATAGACGTATCAAACATAAATTATTTTCTTCGTTTGAAACCAAAGTTTTTGAAACCTTGGGAGTTTCTGTTGAAACAAATTTTGGTCAATTTTCCTTCATTGCAGCCTATTTGCCTTTTCAATGCAATGGGCAGCAAAAGAATTTGTTGAAAGCGGATCTTCAAATTCTGACTCGCAACAAATCAAAATTCTTCGTAATTGGTGACTTCAATGCCAAACACCGATCATGGAATAATGCTCAAAGCAATTCCAACGGCAAAATTTTATTTGAAGATTGTTCTGCGGGATATTATACCATTCAATATCCCAATGGCCCAACTTGTTTTTCATCCACTCGAAATCCTTCGACAATTGATTTGGTTTTAACGGATTCAAGTCAGCTGTGTCGCCAATTGGTAACTCATGCTGACTTTGACTCTGATCACCTTCCTGTGACATTTGAAATCTCACAAGAAGCCATTTATAACCCAATCAGCTCTACTTTCAATTATCATAGGGCTGATTGGAATTTATATAAAACGTATATCGATAGGAATTTTGATGTTGATATTCCTCTCGATACCAAAAGTGATATTGATAATGCTCTCGTGTCTTTGACAAATTTAATTGTCGAAGCCAGAGGTATTGCAATTCCTAAATGTGAAATTAAATTCAACTCCATTATTATTGACGACGATCTTCAGCTACTGATCCGTCTTAAAAATGTGAGGCGAAGGCAATACCAAAGAACTCGCGATCCCGCTTTGAAAGTTATCTGGCGAGATTTGCAAAATGAAATTAGAAAACGTTTCGCTATTCTGAGAAATACCAACTTTGAGAATAATGTCTCGAAGTTGGATCCCAGTTCGAAACCCTTTTGGAAATTAACGAAAATTCTTAAAAAACCTCAAAACCTAATTCCAGCGCTTAAAGAGGGAAATAAAATTGTATTAACAAATGGCGAAATGGCTCAAAAACTTGCTCAGCAGTTCGAGAGTGCCCATAATTTTAGTCTAGGTCTCACTAGTCCAATTGAGGATCAGGTTACACGAAGCTTCGAAGACATTCTCAACCAAGATAATGTTTTTGACCCTTCGTTGGGAACTAATTTGGATGAAGTGAGATCTATTACTAGAAAATTTAAAAATATGAAAGCCCCGGGTGATGATGGTATTTTCTACATACTTATCAAAAAACTTCCTGAGAGCGCTTTATCCTTTTTGGTTAATTTATTTAACAAATGTTTTCAATTGGCATACTTCCCAGATAAATGGAAAAACGCCAAAGTTGTTCCAATTTTGAAGCCGGACAAAAATCCAGCTGAGGCTTCTAGTTATCGCCCAATCAGTTTGCTTTCTTCAATAAGCAAACTGTTTGAAAAGATTATTTTAAATAGAATGATGGTTCACAATAATGACAATTCTATTTTTGCTGATGAGCAATTTGGTTTTCGCCATGGGCATTCAACCACTCATCAGTTATTAAGAGTTACGAACTTAATTCGGCTCAACAAATCTGAAGGATATTCGGCTGGAGTTGCTCTTCTTGATATAGAGAAAGCATTTGACAGTGTTTGGCATGAAGGTTTGATTGTAAAATTGATGAATTTTAATTTTCCTCTGTACATCATTAAACTGATCCAAAATTATTGATCAGATCGCTCACTGCAGGTGAACTATCAGAATTATAAATCTGATAGATTACCTGTAAGGGCTGGTGTCCCCCAAGGCAGCATACTGGGGCCCATTTTGTATAACATTTTTACTTCTGACTTACCTGATTTACCACCAGGGTGTCAAAAATCTTTGTTTGCAGATGACACAGGTCTCTCAGCCAAAGGGCGTAGCCTTCGTGTCATTTGTAGTAGATTGCAAAATTGGATATTTTCTCCACTTACTTACAAAAATGGAAAATTTCCCTGAATGCTTCCAAAACTCAGCTTATAATTTTCCCACATAAGCCGAGAGCTTCTTATTTGAAACCTTCTAGCAGACATATTGTCACTATGAATGGGGTTCCAATTAATTGGTCTAGCGAAGCTAAATATTTAGGACTTCTGCTAGATCAAAATTAACTTTAAAAATCACATTGAAGGCCTTCAAGCCAAATGTAACAAATATATTAAGTGTCTATATCCACTTATAAACAGAAAATCAAAACTTTGTCCTAAGAACAAACTTTTGATTTACAAACAAATTTTTAGACCTGCCATGTTGTATGCTGTGCCAATATGGACTAGTTGCTGCAATACCAGAAAGAAGGCACTTCAGAGGATTCAAAATAAAATTCTGAAAATGATTCTGAAGTTGCCTCCGTGGTATAGTACCAATGAACTTCATAGAATTTCTAATATTGAGACATTGCAACAAATGTCCAACAAAATAATTTCCAATTTTAGACAAAAATCGTTGCAATCTTCTATTGCTTGAGCTTGAGCTTGAACTTGATTGACTGCTCGTAGTTGCTACTCCATTATGACCAGATCAGCTGTTCTTGCACAGGGAACCAACAGATGTTTGCTTGGGACTAGCACACATCTTCAATGTACAAGTACTGGTGATCTCATTTGTTAGGTCATACTGGCGCCTGCCACGTCAGAATGCAAGTCAATGTAGGGAAGGGGGAGGAACTGATGATGCAATCACTCGCCCACTGCAAGCCGAATATACCTCTGCACTTGCCACGAGTTCATGCGAAATTTGTTGGAATTTCTAGGTTAGGTTGGAGAGGCAGAGGTCCGTCTTGGTTAACGAGCTGCCAATGTGATAGATAGGAGAAGGTAACTGATGGAATTTCTAATTGGATGTAGGAAACGAGCTCTATTAGTTCATTTCCAATTCTAGCAGATTACTGTTAGAATACTCAAGTTGAAGGTATAGGAATAGTAATGGAAACGGTATAGAAGTCCATTTCCAGTTCTCGCGATTGCTAGAACATGAGAAATAAAGAGAAAGATACAAAGTAGGAGAATGGAACGGATCTGGGATTGAACCCACGACCTCCTGCGTATGAGGCAGAAGCAGTAGCCATATGACTACCAAGCCCGCTAAAAAAATCGTTGCAATCTTCTATTGCAACGATTAACTCCTTGTACCCTTAGTATAAAATAGGTTAAGTTTAGTTTAAGTTGAAAACATTGTAATTCCTACATGGTTCAATTCAACCAGAGGAAAAATTCTAACTGCCAGAGGCAATTGAAATGTATTAATAATAACTAAAAATATAACATAGCAAATAAGGATGATAGTGTTAAGAAAACACGGAACACCTAGTCTAAGAGATGAATGCATGTATTAGATAATTAACAAATAAAATTAGTAAAAAAAAAAAAAAAAAACTGTTGAAACGGTTTATTCAGACTGTAGGCGTTAGTTCACGATAAATAATTTTGAATCTTGCTTCTCTATGATTTAACACCGAGTATTTGGATGCAATAGGCTTATACGTAGGCTGAAATAGTTGACTGAACAATCTGGGAAATTTGGTGTCAATCTGTTCAGCTCAGGTTGTTTCGGTATGGATAGAAACCAACAAACAAACAACATTTTTTAGCAGTTTAGCAGTTTATATTTCCACCTCTTTGGTAAATGTAGTTGTCTCATTTCGCAGCAAAAAAAAATCAATTAGTTTACTGAGTACATATTTACAACTTCTTAGCTGGACAGTTTGTGTGTCTTATATTTGCTTATATTTGATTTCCGGTTTGATTTTTGTTGCTACATCAAGTCGCACACTTATACAATCTCAATTGTTATGTTTTTGAGCCGTTACCATTACTATTCTCTTCGCAGAAATTTTACATCTATTATTTAGGTACGGAACATAAAACTTAATCACTTTTGCTCGCTTTTTCGCACTGTTATTCAATCGAATCAAATGTTGGCAGAACAGAAACCGTCTCAAACTATAAGTCTGTTTAATTGAATCATTTGATTCTTTATTTTTTTGGAAAACAACTTTCCTAAAGAACAATCATATAAAAAATCTATTTGAAATTTACTGCAAAAATTCGTCACGCACCCTGAAGATTTTTTTTTACTTTAACCTTAATTAAATTGTTAATTTCGATACATAGCGCCTGCTGTCAACGCGAGTGGTTTCTTTTCCTTTCAACCTTCCGACTTCAAAAACATAAAAGAACCAACTGTATCAATGAATGTTTTAGACGAAAAATATCCATTTCACATTGTATTGCATTAGAAAGCCTCTATTCCGAAAACATGTATTCCAAGTGACCTTTTCTGCATTCCCGGGAAAACATAGAACATACTCACACTCATAAAATGGTTTTACTCTTTCGTACCAATTCCCAATCACACGATTTCCTAATTTTACATGTAATCCTATGTAAGAAAAGTCTTAATATGCACAACAAATCGCATATACAGATTGCGAATTACACATGATCTCATCTTCATGTATGTTTATGGTTACTTCATATTTCCTAATCTTACAGCTACGGTAGTACAACTACAGCACTCTACAACCTTGCGATTTTGGGACTGCAGAAAGTTAGATTCTTGTCACGGATTAACAAAATGACAAATATAACAGCACGTGCGGCTACATAGATCTCCTAGAATAGGTATCAAATGAACGGCTTATCTAATTCGAAACTGAATCGAAATTTTCTTCGCGAATTTTGATTTCATTTTTGTCGGTAGCAATTTCCTTCCCTCCGCCCCATATTTTATTCATTCCGTAAACTAAATCTCAACAACACGTCCATCTCGACCCGAATTAGAGGTTCCGCTGCAGTCCATTCTTCGAAGCCAGTGTGCTGAAGCTGACGATGCCATGGCACTATCTCCACGGCCCGGTCTGCAATCGGCGCGGTTGGTGGTGAAGATGTTCCATCCGGCTGCAGCCGGTTACTATCACCGCCGCCGCCACCGTAGCTATCATCGCCAGGAACGAACTCAACCACGGAGACACCGGCGCGATTCGGTGGGATCCGTTCGGGGATGTCACTGCAAATGTGGAGGGAGAGAACGAGAACGAAACAGAAAGAAATGCAATAAATTAGTACCAACTCGTTTCCTTCCTGTTTCTGCGTCTGAAAAGAGCCACAACATGCACCACCCAAAACATCCATCGCTTTGCACTGCAAGATACAGGCAGTTTATTTCCGCCCTTTGGTCTTAAATTCTTGTAAGACATTCCTGTAGGTGCTGTTGTCTTATTGCATGGGAATAAAATGGAATTACATGACCAAATAAATATAGGAAAGTGTGAGGTTGAAGGGGTGTAGAATCATTTGGAAATGCCTTTAAATTATTGATTACACTGCTCATAAAAATTAGGTTTTCCGACAAGGATGGTCATAACTCTTAATTTTTGTTTGATTCGCTGAAGCCGTTAGCATATTTTATGTGCAAGTTGTTCATCGTATCTTTTCTAGTAGCTACCATCATCATCGTATGTTACAAACACATCGATGGAGACGCATGGTAGATGATTCGTCACTAATTTGTGCTTTTTGTTCAATTAAATAATTATGATAATATTGTCAAAATTACTTATTTCAATTTTATGTCGAAATATATATTAATGTTATTGGGCGGCTCACAACAGCATCTGTTCTCTATGTTAGGAGCGGCTGATCATCGTCCGAGTGCCAGCGAGGGACTCTAAGTGAAACAGTGCACCATGATCCACCGCACTATAGGATTTCGGGCGGTCATTAATCGAAAATGTCATGTCTTCCGAATTATTTTAAAATATTTTCTCTCCATTGTCAATACTCTAATTAAGAGAAATTCTGAATTTGAAGTCTCTAGGTGCACTAGTTCCAAAGATATAAGGTGTCAAAGTCAGAAATGGGTAAAAAAGTTAACAAATTTCCTGAAAAAATATTTTACTTTCAACTATTTATTGAAATATTTTCTTAATGTTTTTTCTTTAATGTTAATACATCATTACAAAGGTAATTGTATAAGCTTTTAAATGGTGTGCAAAAACTAATGGTTACATTGTGAAAAAAAATTTAAAAAATGCGGAAACAATATTTTTTCCAAAACGACGCTATTTTCAACTTTGATTGTGAAGAACTTTTTTCCCTCAGAAATCCCCGGGTTCTTTTATGATGCACATCAAGGACGAAGCTTCGACTAAAATTTCCCGAAATAATTTCTTGCCAGTATTTGCAATTAACAGAGTTAAATCACTTTGATTTTTTTCATTTATTTTTTTACTGTGTTTTGCCTCTCTCGTACTCCAAGGTTAATGCTCATTCCAAAACGAATGTTTGATAGAAGGCCCGGAGATCCGTAGTGGTATATATCAACTAACTCAGCTCGAAGAATTGAGGTGATGTCTGTATGTGTGTGCATGCGCGTCTGTATGTATGTGCGCAAATCGCCATTTAGACGCTTATTTGTGTACGATTTTCTCGCAACAAGTTTCATTCGTCTAGGAAATCTAGTCCCATCGTTTCCTATTGAAAATGGGCCAGACTGAACTATGGGCTCAAAGGGTATGGTCAAAATACATGTATTGGTAATAACTTCGACTTTATTTATAACATTTTTTAACTTTTCAAAGGAGTGAATGAATAAAACCCCCAATACAATGCAGCACAACGGTAACGGTAACGGAATTTATATATTTCCTGTCAAATTTTACTGGTTCCGTCGCCATTCCGCTGAATTGCGTTTGGGGCTTGAGTGGTTTGAGTCATTTCCCTAAACCTATTTTTCTGAGCTATTCATTAGCTACTGATGGAGAACTAAATATGAGGTTTCATAGTATGTAAATATTTATAAATCTCATGGAATCAATAATTCCCGACATGTTTATTGCAAAGTAAAGACGAACAATATCTTAGTTAGTACGGAGAGTATGAAATTCTTGCTAGTGTTCATGAATGTCTGGCTAAAGGTAGGGAAATATTTATTCACTCATCTACACTTTGAGGTTCACTGGCTGAACAACCAGCGGAAAGTCAATATAAAAAAAGAAGAAATTTAGAACTCATAATGCAAGAAAATGATCAAGAGAGGCAAATGTTGACATTTTCCTTCGTGCCTTACATGAATCAGATCCATTTTAAGCTCGATTTGGATAACGAGGAGACGTTGGAAAAAAATTTTTCACTTAGTTATTCTTATGCCATGCGTAATTTTGTAATATTTGAAGATTTTTAAAAGTTCTTTATCCTCTGATACTTTAGATGAATTCATGTCATCTTCCATCGTTGATGGAATTGAAGAAAATATCATTAAAGATTTAAACCTTCACACAGAAAAAGAATGATGCTATATATAACTTGTAGAAATCATGAAAACAAATCAAAAATAATTTAAATAGTGTTGTTATTCAAATTGAAAGAAATTTGCTTTTCGGAACAATGGAGCATTGTGGAATGAATGAATGTTCACATTTTTTGAGAATATATTATTCTCATTTATTTTTTGAATAACTTGTACAAATGTCATGGGATTGCGATTTCTAATTTGCTAATACCCTTTTTCAAAAGTTATTTCCAATTCTGATTCTTTAAGAAAATTGTTTAACTATTTTTTAGTGGAATGTTTTCACTGTCATAAGACGAGTTTAGTAAAATTCCATTTTATTCCACCAACTCGTATTAGTTCTACATATACGTATTTCGACCTGTTAGGACGTCTTCAGTGTCTCGTACTTTACTCGTTCTTGACTTCTGATTCTTTGATTAACATTTAATGCTTTAGGATCCTTCAGAACCTAGTACTTTGTCAAACAGATTGTTCTAAATACAAATTGTGAGGCATGAGAGTAAGAACAAAAAAATATCACTGAATGTCATGAAATTAATGTCTTTTAACATTAATTCGGTTCTCTCGCCGCCAACTTCAGATTTAGAGCAATGAAAAGTTATTAGATTTATTGGTAGGGGAGGCGTTTTGTTACTTTCTTCCCACAAAAATGATTACCTTCCGCAAAAAATATACAAAAATATATAGACGACAGTCCACAAATGAGGATGGAGAAGGGGAGGGTTCATGATGTCCATAAATTGCTGTACTTAGTTTTTGTACAACCCCCTTCCTTCTCCTCAAGAAAACATATAAAATTAAACTTCCTAAATTGGATTGCTTTGTCACGTTAATCGAATTTATGAAAAAAAATATTACGTAATTCATAGACGATCCCTAAAGGGGGGGGGGGTGTTAGAAATTATATATTCATGCTATTTCGACCATACACAGCTAAAGCAAAGTGGAAAATCACTTGAAAAGTCCAATTTTATTTTTGACCGCTCGCTTGTATGGGGATCCCCCATAGTGCACCGGGAATAATGAGGAATGGTCCTCCGGAAATTTAGGGGGTTGGATGTCAGGCCCTGCAAGCCAGTCTTTAGAACAAACATACGCAACGAATAATCAACAAGAGAATACGGACTTGAACCATCGGTGAAGAGCATTGCGACGAAAAGGGACTAGCGATTGGAAACTCGGTTCGTGGAACTGCAAATCTCTCAACTTCATCGGGAGCACACGCATACTCGCCGATGTGCTCAAGGACCGTGGATTCGGCATCGTAGCGCTGCAAGAGGTTTGTTGGAAGTGATCAATGGTGCGAACGTTTAGAGGTAATCATACCATCTACCAAAGCTGCGGCAACACACACAAGCTGGGAACAGCTTTCATAGTGATGGGCGATATGCAAAGGCGCGTGATCGGGTCGTGGCCGATCAATGAAAGAATCTGCAGGTTGAGGATCAAAGGCCGGTTCTACAACTGCAGCATAATCAACATCCATAGCCCACACTCTGGAAGCACTGATGATGAAGGACGCATTCTACACGCAGCTGGAACGTGAGTACGACAGCTGCCCAAGGCACGACGTCAAAATCATCATAGGATATTTGATCGCTCAGGTTGGCCAAGAGGAGGAGTTTAGACCGACTATTGGGAAGTTCAGCGCTCACCGGCTGACGAACGAAAACGGTGTACGACTAATTAATTTCGCCGCCTCCAAGAATATGGCCATTCGCAGCACCTACTTCCAACACAGCCTCCCGTAACGGTACACCTGGAGATCACCACTTTCTGATTGGTGGACGGCACTTCTCCGACATTATCGACATCAGGACATATCGTGGCGCTAACATCGACTCTGACCACTATCTGGTGATGGTTGAACTACGCCCAAAACTATCCGTCATCAACAATTTCCGGTACCGAGGACCGCCGCGGTATGACTTAGAGCGATTGAAGCAACCTGTTGTCTCCACTGTATACGGGCAGTATCTCGAGGCAGCGTTTCCGGAAGAGGGTGAGCTCGATGGGCCTCTTGAGGACTGCTGGAATACAGTTAAAGCAGCCATTAACGACGCAGCGGAGAACAACGTCGGGTATGTGGGAAGAAGTTGTCGGAACAATTGGTTCGACGAAGAGTGCAGACAGGCTCTGGAGTAGAAGGACGTAGCGCGGGCAGAACGTGGAACGCAATAGACGAAAACGGAGACAGCAGACCCGATTTTTCAGGAGAAAAAACGCCGCCTGGTAGAAGTGAAGTGCGATGAGATGGAACATCTGTGCCGTTCTCAAGAAACACACAAGTTTTGTCAGAAGCTTAACACATCTCGCTCCGTGCCGTGTGTGCAGGGATAAGCTTGAGAGCATCTTGACGGACGAACGTGTGGTGATCGAAAGGTGGAAGCAGCACTACGAGGTGTAGTGCTTGAGTAAGTTACCATCAGCGTGTGATTATATATTAATTAAGAGTGGCGACACTGTCAGAATTGGAACAAAATTCATTCATCATTCTTATACAAAATCGTGTTCCAAATGAGCAGGAGGCCTGTCAAATGCGGCACATGTCGCCACTCTTAACTACATACACTCTGACCTCAGCGTGTCAATCGGTGAGCAGCAAGCCTTGACTCGGCCTCTTTTTCACACGTGCACACGCACCCATGGAGAGTTGCTGTCATCGCATTTCGCTGTTGCCATTTTGGCGATATTGCCAGGTTATTTATTTTTTTTATACTGACGCTGATTTCAAAACTCAAAAGGTGAGTAGAACTCAAGTGGTTAATGTGCAAAGAATAAAATATTTGATGATTCAATGAAAATCGCAAGGCAAGGTAGTTCGTATTGCCAAAAAGAGCAACTGAAGTGTGCTGGAAAATTGGCTTGTGGATTAGAAAATCGCGAATCGCGTCTGGAAGACCGCTCGCAAATGTATTGTGGCTTTGAAATCTTCACAGCGCGTTGTGAAGATCGCTGAAAAATGAATTATGGTTTGAATGGATTGTTGAAAAATCATAAGTCATAACGGAAAAAAATTAAAATGTCGTTTCTGAAAATTAGCAAATTTGGAGTTGTGGCTGTATTACTCGAAACCGTCGATATGTCAGTGTCCTGTAAATGTATATAACTCAGTCTTATATGAATTTTGCAAATCATTCACCAAGCCGATCCCTACACAAACCTTCCCTAATCCAAACTCCCAATGAATACTCGTGAAAGTGCAGAGGATTCCTCGAGGATTTTCATCCCAACGACTTTCATTACATCAAATTCCTTCCCAATAACCTGCACAAAACACAAAAAACACAAAAAACACAAAGCGAGTCTGGAAGACCGCTGGAAAGGCCCTTACCTTGAGAGAGGTTAAAGATATGCCATCCAATAGTTCAAGACAATTAAAGCAGTTGGGAAGGATGGTATCGAAACGGTGCTCATCAATATAGGCCCGGAAAAGCTGCACAAACTGATTGTCATCTGGGAAACTGAACAGCTACCGGAGGAGTGGAAGAAAGGGGTCACATGACCCACCAAAGTAACAGAGTTTGTTGAATGAGAGTAAAAAAAAAATCATCTTTTCAACATATAAGTTCGGAGTCGATCCAGCCTCGGGCTGAAAGTCTCCCTAATAAAGACAATAAAAAAAACATATGTTTATGTTTTGGTATATAAACTTGTTTTATTACTTTCACACGACCGAAACAGCGCAAAAATTGATTAAATTTTCTACATCTTTCAGTCACACGAAAGAAATCGTAATACATTCACAAGACTAATGTTAAGTTGAAAGTGAGTTTTCAATAACATTCTCTCAACATCATATGATTTGTAAATTTAATATAACAAAATCTCAACAAGTTTTTGTTTCATTTTAAAAACAATATTTGAAGGATTTGAAGAAAAAAATGCATTTTTAAGTATGATTACCATTTAAATAAAATAAATTTAAATACACATACTTGATACTTGATGGGCTGCAGCTCTTCGATGAACCTACGCCGAACAGAGTATCCTTCTCAACTGGACTCGATCCTGGGCCAATCGCTTCCAGTCGCCCTGAACATTAAGCGCCCTCAGGTCCTCTTCAACTGTAAAAAGCCATCGTGTACGCGGCCTCTTCCGGGTTCTCTACTAAATATTATCTTCGCTTGACGTTCTTCCGGCATGCGAAAAACGTGACCAGCCCACTGTAGGCTGCCGTGTTGTATAAGCTCCAGCCCTTTATACTCCTGGTACAATTCGTGATTCATTCGACGCCGCCAGATACCGTTCTCCTGTTTACCGCCGAGTATTGTCCGCAGCACCTTACGCTCAAACACTCCGAAAGCTCTACGATCAGCCTCCTTTAACGTTCATGCTTCATGGCCTTATAAAGCCACCGGAAGAATCAAAGTAGTATACAGCGCGAGTTTTGTTTTCGTTTGCAGACTACGGGACTTAAGCTGGTTACGAAGTCCGTAATAAGCCCTATTTGCAGCTGCAATACGCCTTTTCACCTCGCGGGTAACATCATTATCGTACGTCACTAATGTTCCAAGATACACAATTTTTTCTACTACTTCAAATTTTTCACCATCCAGCACAATTTCGCTACCACCACGTTGATTGCCAGCGACCATGTACTTCGTTTTGCTGATATTGATCGTGAGTCCAATCCTCGCTGTCTCCACAGACAAACAGACATAACATTCATCAAATTTCCGTCGTTCACTGATTTACTGGTCAACTCAAATAATCATTAGTTGGCCAATCGATCACTCGTGGCGCGCGCATCATTTTTGCTCGAGTTTGACGTTTGTGCACTACCGCCAGCTGGTTCGTGATTTGCCCAACTAACTGAAAACAACAGATGCCGTTAGTGTTTGAACGACGATGAATTTGATGAGTAAACGTTCGATGTGTTATGTCTGTTTGTCTGTGCTGTTTCCCTCTTAAAAGGCACAAAAGCCTTATCCACGGCACGGTGTTCAATCCCGATAATATCGATATCGTCCGCAAATCCCAGGAGCATATGCGATCTTGTGATAATGGTACCGCTTCTTTCCACACCAGCTCTTCTAATCGCTCCCTCGAGCGCTATATTGAACAGTAGATTCGAGAGCGCATCACCCTGTTTTAATCCATCTAAGGTATCAAATGATGTCGATATTTCATCCGCAACCCTTACACTTGATTTCGATCCG
Organism: Armigeres subalbatus; assembly: GCF_024139115.2. Lineage (NCBI taxonomy): Eukaryota > Metazoa > Arthropoda > Insecta > Diptera > Culicidae > Armigeres > Armigeres subalbatus. The sequence goes on along the minus strand of NC_085139.1, from coordinate 65,851,585 downwards.
TCCAACGTTATACGAATCAGCCGTATCAGTTTCGCCGGAAAACCATGTTCAAGCATAATTTGCCATAATTCATTCCGTTTCACTGAATCGTACGCCAACTTGAAATCAATAAACAGATGTTGTGTCTGCAAGTTGTACTCCCGGAATTATCAAGGATTTGTCTTAGGGTAAACATTTGATCCGTCGTTGATCGGTCCTCACGAAATTCTGCTGGGTATTCGCCGACGAAGGACTCTTCAAGTGGTCTCAATCTGTTGAACAGAATACGGGACATAATTTTGTACGCTGAATTAAGGAGGGTTATTCCTCGGTAATTGGTGCACTCCAGTCTGTGGCCTTTTTTAAAGAGAGGGCAAATGAAGCCGTCCAACCAGCTAGCAGGCAATTCCTCGTCTTCCCATATTTTCGACATACTATGGTGCAGAAATTCATTAAGCTGCTCACTGCAATGTTTGAGAAGTTCAGTCGGGAGCTGGTCCTTCCCTGCAGCCTTATTGTGTTTCAGCTCTTTAACAGCTTTTTCAACCTGATCTAGTGTAGGAGACTCCACAGCTTGTCCATCGTCGCTAATATTTATTCTGTTCACCGATGCACCGTCGCTTCCACTATTCAACAAAGTCTCGATGTGTTGCTTCAACCTGGCAGCCACTGCGGTTTTATCTGTCAGCAAATTCCCTTGTTGGTCATTGCACATGACGGGAGATGGCGCTGTCTTTCTCATCACGCCATTAATAGACTCATAAAACCTCTGCATATCGTTCTGTTCCATTTTTTTCTGTGCCTCGCTAATCACATGTTCTTCATATTCTTTCTTCTTCCTGTGGTGGTTTCGTTTTTCAGGTGCTCTTGCTTCCTTGTACCGATCTCTATCCGATCGGGTACCCGAAACCAACATCCGGCTTCTGGCAACGTTCTTCTCGTCTGTCACTCTCTGACACTCCACATCGAACCAACCCGTCCTGGGTTGCCTCTGTGCAGTGCCTATCACTTCTCGTGCTGTTGTGCTCACCGCTCCATGGATCGAGTCCCATAGATCGTTGATGTTGTCGCTAACGTTGATTGCACTTATCCATTCGTCGAGCTTCTGGCGGTACTCAGCCGATATTCCTTCCACCGACAATCGCTGGATATTGTAACGCATCGTTCGCAGTGATCTTTCGTTCGATACAGTTGACAACCGTGATCGGACTTTACTGACAACGAGTTAGTGATCAGAGTCAATGTTCGGACCTTTGAATGTTCGCACATCGATAACATCCGAGAAATGGCGCCCATCCACCAGAACATGGTCTATCTGGTTGCAAGTTTCACCATTCGGGTGTCTCCAGGTGTGCTTTCGGATATTCTTTCGGGCAAAGTAGGTGCTGCTGATGGCCATCCCTCTAGCAGCAGCGAAATTTACTAGCCGTAGGCCGTTGTCGTTGGTAGCGGAGTGAAGGCTCTCCCTACCAATTCTTCTTCTTCTTCTTATTGGCATTACATCCTCACACTGGGACAGAGCCGCCTCGCAGCTTAGTCTTCATTAAGCACTTCCACAGTTCTTAACTGCTAGGTTTCTAAGCCAAGTTACCATTTTTGCATTCGTATATCATGAGGCTAACACGATGATACTTTTATGCCCAGGGAAGTCGAGACAATTTCCAATCCGAAAATTGCCTAGACTGGAACCGGGAATCGAACCCAGCCGCCCTCAGCATGGTCTTGCTTTGTAGCCGCGCGTCTTACCGCACGGCTAAGGAGGGCCCCCCTCCCTACCAATTATGGGACGGAAAAAATCCTCTCTACCGACTTGACCGTTAGCGTCTTCGATAACAATTTTCACGTCATGTTTTGGACACTCTCCATAGGCTTTATCAAGACATTCATAAAACGTGTCCTTCACGTCGTCGGATTTATCGTTTGTCGGTGCGCCTGGGAAGCAGTGTTACGATAGACGGGAATAGCTTCGAGGTGGTCGAGGAATTCGTCTAGCTTGGATCCTTGCTTGTGGCTAATAATAATGTTAGCCGTGATTTCGGTCAACTTCTTGTTGTATACTTAGCATTATTTATAGCTATAGTGTTGCCTCAATTAATTACCATTGTAATAGTTTTATAGTGAGCAGGTAGCTCATCACATGCTGACTTCCGTTCGATCTCTTTCCTTACCGACCGTCGACCGGTGCAGACGCACAATCACAATATTATTAATAAATAACCAATCCATAGTTTAATTGAAGTTAGTCTCGCGTGTGTTTCATTGTCGTCTTCCCACACTTCAAGTTGGCGACGAGGATAAAACGTGTTTAGTGTGTGCGAAAAAGAGTAAAGCTCGCGAGGTGAAAACGGTCGACAACACGTGTTAGTGTACCTAACCTCAAAAGTCAACAATCGTCATGCTGGAGCTTGGAGAAAACAGCAAGGGGGTTAAAGCGGAGTCAGGTAGTGTAGTTCCTGTCGTTCGTGCTGGCATGTTTGGCCAAATCGAGCAATACGTCTTGGGAGAAAATTTCGAAGAATACATCAATCGATTGGAGATGTTCTTCCTCGTTAACGAAACGCAAGAAAATCGGAAAGTTCCCGTGCTGGTGACAGTCGCTGGCCCTAGTCTGTACACAATTGCCACCAGATTGTGTGCACCTGATGATCCACGTGCAATGTCGTATGCGGATCTAATCAAATTACTGAAGGCACACCTTGGCCCCACCACTAACGTCGTCGCGGAGCGGTACAAGTTCCGAAAAAGTGAGCAACTGTCGTCCCAAAGTATAACGGATTTTATCATCAGCTTGAAAGCAACCGCTCAAACATGTGAGTATGCTACGTTTCTGTCGGACGCTTTGCGAGACCAGTTCGTTGCTGGTATTTGCGACCAAAGTCTTCGGAAAAAGTTACTCACCGAACCAGGGCTAACCTTCGAAAAAGCATGTTCGCTTGCTCGAAGTTGTGAAGCGGCCCTAAGTCAAAACAAGGAAATGTCAAGCCAGCTGCAGCAGAAAATCGGATAATTTCGGAAGGACCCGAACACACAACAGCTGAAAGTCAAGCATAGTAAGCCAGGAAAGGAAGAGAGCAAGTCTAGTCGTCCGAGTCAACAACCGTCGTCCAAACCATGCTTCCGGTGTGGTCGTCTTCATGACCCAAACACGTGCCCAGCGCGAAACTGGACCTGTTATTCGTGTGGAAAGGAAGGTCATGTCTCAACATGCTGTCGGTCGAAGAGTAAGCAAGTCAAGAAAGCCGGAGGTAATCGTGTCGCTGAAATGTCCGAAGCAGTAGAAGTGTTGCGTCTAAACATGGTCGGACTCCCTACCGATTCATTGGAGTCAAAATCGTCGTCGAAAGATCCAAATCCGTCGAACGTTAGTTTGGCAATACTGGAGCAAGCAATCATCAGTTCCCCATGCGGAGCGCTGAACAAGTTGGATTCACCAGAGTTCGTCTTGCTGGAATGCAATGGTCGTCAAATTGAATTTGAAGCGGATTGTGGTGCATGTCGCAGCGTAATCTCTGTAGATACGTATCACAAGTTTTTCCCTAAAAACAAGATCAAAAGTACTCCGTTGGAATTCGTTTCCGTTTCAGGGCAGCGAATCAAACCGCAGGGTACGCTGGAGGTAAGCGTAACTGCACCGTCTGGAATACATGGCCGGCTGGAGTTGGTCGTAATTCGCACCGACAGAGAAGTCAACCCATTACTTGGTCGTGATGGTCTCGATTTGGTATTCCCGAACTGGAGAGGAATATTTTCTGGCAAGTCTGTGGGTAAGTTCGAACATTCCTTCGAGTCTGAACTCAAACCACGTTTTCCAAAAGTAGTCAGCGAGTCCGCGAACAGTGTAATAACCGGTTTCGCTGCGGAAATCGATACTCAAACCCGATACTAGTCCCGTGTTTCATAAAGCGTATTCGGTTCCGTTTTTGTTACGCGAAAAGGTAGAGCAAGGTTTAGATAAACTAGTAGAAGATGGCATTTTAGTCCCCGTCAAATCATCTGTATGGGCGAATCCGATCGTAGTTGTCCCCAAGAAAGATGGTTCTGTTAGGATTTGCTTAGATGGAAAAGCCGCGTTGAATCGATGCACTACTGTAGAACACTATCCGTTGCCCAGAATCGACGATATACTGGCAAAATTAGCTAACTGGAAAGTTTTTTGCAAGATTGACTTGTCTGGAGCTTTTCTGCAGGTGCAATTGTCCGAGTCGTCTCAGGTGTTGTGTACAGTAAACACCCACCGCGGTCTTTTTAGATATACGCGCATGCCGTTTGGTTTAACTTCTGCCCCTTCAATTTTCCAGTCGATTATAGATCAAATCCTGGACGATTCTCCAGGTATAGCCTATATAGATGACATCATCGTTGGTGGACAAACCGTTGATGAATGTCGTCGTAATTTATTCATGGTTCTTCAAAAATTGAACGACCATAACGTGAGAATCAATGTCCTCAAATCGAACTTTTTCAAAAGTGAGATTGATTATGTCGGGTATAATATAACGTCTGATGGTATCCTTCCTAGTGAGACAAAAGTAAAAGCAATTCTGGATGCCCCTTCACCCTAAAATGTAAATCAGCTCCAAGCGTATCTTGGACTGCTGAACTATTACCACAGATTCCTTCCAAATCTGTCGATTCATCTCCGCCCGTTGTACGATTTACTACAGAAAAATCGAAAATATTTTTGGTCCCCTGAGTGTCAGAGCGCGTTTGAAAAAACAAAGAATTTGCTCGTTGATAACGATTTAGGGTAAACTGGGGTAAAACGCACCCCCGGGGCAAAACGACCTTTTGGCATTTTTGGCGGTGTTTCAGACATATTTTCAGGAATGTTTACTGCTGGACTGGTAGTTCGAGATCCGAACTACATGCGCTGTAGCAAATATGTTCAAAAAATTGCTGAAAATGTCCTCAAAAACGTCAAAAGGTCGTTTTGCCCCGGGAGTGCATATTACCCCAGTTTCCCCTACTTGAACCGTACGATCATCAAAAACCGATAACGTTAGCAGTTGATGCAAGTCCCTATGGTGTTGGTGCCGTTTTGTCCCATGTAGTCAAAAATGTAGAAAAACCCATTTGTTTCGCGTCATCTACACTCACCCCAGCTCAAACAAACTATGCTCAAGTCCATAAAGAAGCACTAGCGGTCATCTTCGGTATAACAAAATATCACAAATACCTATATGGTGCCAAGTTCAAGTTGATCACTGACAATACCGGTATCAAGGAAATTTTCAACCCGTCCAAAGGTACTTCTGCCATCGCTGCTGCACGATTGCAACGGTGGGCTTTGATACTTGCTGGTTACAATTACACTATAGAGCATCGCCCAGGTAAATTCATGCATCATGCGGATGCACTTTCACGTCTTCCTTTACCGTGTCTTGCCGATGTGGAGCATGTAGAATTAGGAATGAATAGTCTGTCTTCGAGTGGGTTGGGAGTGGTCAATATTGACGTTGTTAGGAGTCACCAGAAGTCTGATCCAATTTTGTCGAAGGTTCTTAGTTTTGTGTCACGTGGTTGGCCTACTGCCACTATCGATCAGTCAATCAAGTCGTACTTTCAAATAAGAAATCAGTTGGGTATCGATGGAGAAGTATTATACTTCAACGATAGGGTTGTTGTCCCGGATAGTCTAAAGCTCGTAGTACTAGAACAGTTACACTCGAATCACGACGGGGTTGTAAGAATGAAAATGTTGGGACGAATGTATGTCTGGTGGAAAAACTTCGATTATGAGGTAAACGACTATGTCCGCAATTGTCAGGTTTGTCAGAAGCGTCAACCAGTTCCAAAAGAGGTCGTTGAAACGAAATGGCCAAAATGCGTCCGTCCATTCCAACGACTTCATATGGATCTCTTCTATTTTGAAGGTCACACTCTACTCATACTCGTTGATAGCTACTCTAAGTACATAGATGTCCGTCTACTGAAAGGGTCTACTAGTCTACAGTTGATAGAGGTGGTAGAATCATTCTTTTCTTGCTTCGGAATTGCAGAAGAAATCGTCACCGATAATGGTCCACCATTCAACTCGGAACTTTTTGTCAGATTTTTGGAGGTGTGTCTGTCTTGAAATCTCCACCGTACCACCCCCAGTCAAACGGGTTGGCCGAGAGAGGAGTAAGGACTGTTAAGGATGTGCTAAATAAGTACTTACTTGATGATAAGCAACAGTCGCTTTCAGTGGGTAGAAAAATTAATCGTTTTCTCATAAATTATCGTAATACGCCGTCTACCGCTACAAATCGTACTCCGTCGTCAATGATCTTCTGTTACACGCCGCGTACTCTAACGAATAGCATCAACCCGCGTAAAGTAGAACTTGAATCCAAACCTGTAGTAAGATTAGAAGATCGAATCATTCAATCTCCACCAGAAATTAGCAAAACTTACCGTGCAGGTGATAAGGTACTGTACCGTAACCACTTTAAAGAATTAGTCCGTTGGATTCCCGCGATAGTGTTACAGAAAGTTAGTCCACTCACTTACTTAATTAGTGTAGAAGGAAACGTTCGAATGGTTCACATGAATCAGATCCGTAAATCAGACTTGTCCGATATATTCCATCCTACTGTACCAATCGCTCAGCCAACGCAACGACCATTCGATCAAAACAAAGATGTCAACACTCAAGTCGATGCGCCATCTATAGTTTCGCACCAGAACAAACCTCAACCAACGAACGAAAGCTTGCCAAAGCAAACGACCAGAAAGAAGAAAACCCACAAACGTCGACGAAGTGAATCAAAAATGCTGTCCAATGAGCAGCTCGAAGTAGCTCGAAGTTGTTCCCGTCCCGCTCGTTCTTTTTTGTTAACAAATGGGCATGAGCAGGACAGGGAGAAACTTCGAGCTACTTCAAGCTCTCATTGGACAGCACTAAAATCACCCAAGGTTCGACGTTCCAATCGTTTGAAAGGACAACCGAGAATGAAGTATCCGAAATAAGCTTTTGCGATGATCGATTGATCAATCCACCTAAATTCAGTAGTAGCTTAGCATTATGGAACAAGTATTGAAATCACAAACATATGTAAATGAAAGTCAAAGCCAGGAGAGTTGTTGTATACTTAGCATTATTTATAGCTATAGTGTTGCCTCAATTAATTACCATTGTAATAGTTTTATAGTGAGCAGGTAGCTCATCACATGCTGACTTCCGTTCGATCTCTTTCCTTACCGACCGTCGACCGGTGCAGACGCACAATCACAATATTATTAATAAATAACCAATCCATAGTTTAATTGAAGTTAGTCTCGCGTGTGTTTCATTGTCGTTTTCCCACACTTCACTTCTTTTATTTCTTTATTGAGGCTTCGCTGTCATGAGCCTCAGGGTCTGCCTCTGCTGCCATGTCCCACTGGTTTCCAATGTGACTGACCCAACCCCACTGACGATCCCGAATTTTCGTTGCTATCGGCCTCTGGTGACAACGACGATGAAGCTGGTTGTTTCAAATCCAGTTGTGAGGCCACCAGACCCGAATTATATGCCGCAGGCAACTATTGATGAACACCTGCAGCCGTTAAGTATTCTCCACTGATACACACCATGTTTCGCTAGCGTATAATAGCACAGCACGGCAGCCCTTGCTTTCTTGATCCGTGCGTTTATGTCGATTTTGGTACCACCGTCTGACGCCATTTGGCTATCAAGCTATTGGAAGCTTTCAACATTCTTCACTGAATGCCCGGCTACTGTGAAACTGGAAGAGGTCACCGTTACGTAGCTTCAGCCAATAAATTAATTGTAATTAAATTTTTAGTTTGATAGTTGCTGATCGCGTATGAAACGAACGGAAATCCAATATTCCCTCCATTTCGTCTCCTTCGTCGTCTTTAATGTGGTCTTGTTCTTGCTTTTTTCAGAGCTTCGTGTTACAGTGACGGGAAATGTCATATCGATGTCATGGGACTAATTTGTTAATAACTTTTTTCACAAGTTATTTACAACCGTATGTTTTATATAAACATGTAGCCCTTAAAGGATCCTAAAACTTGTTCTAATAGGACATTGCTCTAAACCTGAAATTGACGGCGTGAGACCCCAATTAGTGTCAAATGACATTAATGTCATGACATTCCATGCCATTTATTTAATATCGTTATCATGCCTCACACTTTGTATTTAGAATAATGGTCTGTTCTGTAAAGTTGATCCTTTAGGCCAGCGGTTCTCAACCTGGGGTACATGTACCCCTGGGGGTACCTTCGCTGGCCCTAGGGGGTACCTCGGACAAAAATGCCTAATGGCGGACGTATTACAATTCCAATCAAAACTCATTGATATAGTTTTGATAATTGTGTATTTTTATTTCAAAAATTTATATTGTACATAATATGCAATGCGATCAATAAATCCCAATTGAATTCTGCCTTCCACAACCAGCACAATGTATAAAGCGCTGCGGAACAAAAGATCGAACGAGCAAAACGTCGAATGAACAAAATGAGTTTTTTTTTCACTAATGCTCGGTTGCCTCGTTTCAAGAGGATTAGAAGCATCCTTCTACGCATCTCGGAAGCCTTCTTCCAAGCAGCTTGAAGGCCTTCTTACAAGAGGCTCGGAAGCTCCTGGGCACTTCAGAAGCCTCCTTTCAAGTGATTAGGTTGCCTCCTTTCAAGAGGCTCGGAAGCCTTTTTCAAGAGGCTCAGAAGCCTCCTTTCAAGCTGAAAAGCCTCTTTCCAAGAAGCTCGGAAGCCTATTTTCAAGACGATCGGAAGCCTCCTTTCAAGAGGCTCAAAAATCCCTTTTAAGAGGCCTAAAAGCCTCCTTTCAAGAGGCTCGGAAGCCTCCCGTTCAAGAAACTTAAAAGACTTCTTTTCTAGAGGCTCAAAAGCCTCCTTTTCTAGAGGCTCAAAAGCATCCTTTCAAGAGGCTCAAAAGCCTCCTTCTAAGAGGCTCGGAAACGTCCTTTCAAGAGGCTCGGAAGACTCCTTTCAAGAGGCTCAAAAATCCCTTTCAAGAGATTCAAAAGCATCCTTCCAAGAGGCCCAAAAACCTCCCTCTAAGGGGCTCTAAAGTGTCCTTTCAAGAGGCTCGGAAGCCTTCTTTCAAGCGGCTTGGAAGCCTCCTTGCAAGAGGCTCAAAATCCTCCTTTTCTACAGGCTCAAAATCCTCTTTTCAAGAGGCTCAGAAGCCTCCTTTTAAGAGGCTTAGAAGTCTCCTTTCAAGAGGCTCAAAGGCCTCCTTCTAAGAGGCTCCTATCAAGAGGCTCGGAAGACTCATTTCAATATCCTTTTAAGAGGCTGGGAAGCCTTCTTCCAAAAGACTCGGAAGCCTTCTTCAAAAAGGCTCGGAAGCCTTCTTCCAAAAGGCTCGGAAGCCTTCTTCCAAAAGGCTCGGAAGCCTTCTTCCAAAAGGCTCGGAAGCCTTCTTCCAAAAGGCTCGGAAGCCTTCTTCCAAAAGGCTCGGAAGCCTTCTTCCAAAAGGCTCGGAAGCCTTCTTCCAAAACGCTCGGAAGCCTTCTGCCAAAAGGCTCGGAAGCCTTCTTCCAAAGGGCGTGGAAGCCTGCTCCCAAAAGGCTCGGAGGCCGGCTTCCAAAAGGCTCGGAAGCCTTCTTCCAAAAGGCTCGGAAGCCTGCTTCAAAGGCCTGGAAGCCTTCTTCCAAAGGCCTGGAAGCCTTCTTCCAAAGGCTGGAAGCCTTCTTCCAAAAGGCTCGGAAGCCTTCTTCCAAAAGGCTCGGAAGCCTTCTTCCAAAAGGCTCGGAAGCCTTCTTCCAAAAGGCTCGGAAGCCTTCTTCCAAAAGGCTCGGAAGCCTTCTTTCAAAAGGCTCGGAAGCCTTCTTTCAAGAGACTCGGAAGCCTCTTTTCAAGAGGTTTGGAAGTCTCCTTTCAAGATCCTTTTAACAGGCTCAAAAACCTCCTTCCAGGCTCAGAAGCCTCCTTTCAAGAGGCTCAAAAGCCTCCTTCCAAGAAGTTCCCTTCAAAGGGCTCGGTATTAGTCTTTCAAAAGGATTGGAAGCCTAATTTTGAGAGGGGGTACCTCAATTAATGCAAAAGTTCCAGGGGGTACCACTCAAGAAAAAGGTTGAGAACCGCTGCTTTAGGCATTACATGGTAATCAAAAAATCTGAATTGTAAATAACTTTTGAAAAAAGTTATTAGCAAATTAGTATTAATAGCAGCCCAATGACATTTTTTTGACATTTCTCATCACTGGTGTTAATGAACCCCACACTCTGAGCTATCGAGAAGGAATCGACCGTTCAGAAGGGAACCTCAACCGAAGAATTGCTCTCATCATTCGACTGCCCGTGAACGAACAGTTGCTGTATAAATACAATGTAATACTTTCGAATGATCGACTGTTTATTGTTATTTTAACTTAAAACGGCTACGCAGGATTAAAACAAGATTTATATTTGTCCAACGTTTCGACACGGGGTTGGTGTCTTCATCACGGGGAAAATATTATGTTTGTTCCTTGTCTAATGTTTAGTCCGGTTTAGTCTTACAATAGGTTTACTGTTACTTAGGTTACTGTCAGGTTTGGAAATTTGTGGTACATTATTTTGGAAACACTTATTTTTAACATAGATGACACTGGCAAATAACACAGATTTTCTTTATCAAACCGCCTGATTGCAAATCAGGACATATATAAATCTTGTTTTAATCCTTAATGACTGCGTAGCCGTTTTAAGTTAAAATACAATGTAATAAAACTACAAAAGGGCAGCCTTATGGTCGGCCAAAAAGGGTGGCCTTATGGGAACTGTAGTCGTATGAATACGTAGACAAATAGCCAATAATATGAATTCATGCGTACATTTGTTGTAGGATAGCCTCAGTTATAAGGTTGACGGGTACCCGAAGTGATATCGATTGTTTGCACGAAGGTCTCTTATAATAGAGTGTTGTTAAATTCGTTTCTTATGTCTCCGCCTATTCAAGGTGGAGTTAACTGCTAAGACCAAACACATCATCACCGTTTCGATTGGTCTTTTAATATATTCCTGGACTTCATTTTGATTTATTAAAAGCATTACGCGCTCTAATGGCGACACTTACTCGCAAACCATTGCCGAACGGGAACAGGGGATGAATCGTCTGAGCTTTAGGACTTCTTCTCCTCCTTCCCGGAAAGAAATAGGGAAACCGAAAAAATAGCTCAATATTAAGCATACCGAGCTTTTTTTTTGTGTGTGCCTGCTTTCCGACAAACTTGAAAGTTGAACATTTACAGCTGGTGAACGAAAACAACGGACCATGGCCACCGTGGCATCTCCGTCTGCCCACGAGCACCGAGGAGCGAAAAATTATGGCCAATTAAATTTAATTAAAGACTTTCTCTGGGTTTTTACGGTACCGAAGATTAAGTTGATTTGATGACGGGTTTAAAATTAACTGAAAAGGATCGAGGGCGAAGCGTTGGCTGGAATGTTTTCGTTTACTTTATGAGAGTATTACGGCAAGCAACAGATACTTGATTGGATATGCAACAAAATGAAGGGGCATTATTCATGGAAAGCAGTTAATTCAGCAAAGCATATTATTTAGCCTTAATTTCATTGCTTAAAATAATGAAAATAAAAAAAAAATCGAATGCACACATCTTCGCAACATATTTCACAAACCTGCCATCTGTTGCTTTTCCTGTATATGCCTTCTTTCTTAGGAGGAGGATTCTAGCATTTGGTGAATTACCTTGCCCCACCATAAACTTGTAACAAAATTACCGTAACGATTGTTTATTGCCATAGTTTCGCAACTAACTATAAACCGATAAAACAGCTTATTAGGGCTTTCTTGTTGGCCATTTCACTCCCGGATATGGTTTGCCCATAAAGCACTTCCTTTACTGCAGCACTCACCGCTCAATCTCTGCTTTAACTTCAAACCAGCCGACTCCATTTTTTACCGTCGAATCAAAACGACCGTCTTGAAACGAGCTTTTCATCGTTTCCACTTACGGTGTCAGTCAGCCAGTAAGTGAGTCAGCCCAACCCACCCGCCGAGCACTGACTGGGGCGATGCTCATTTTTAAGTGAATGTCCTTTTTATGGTTCCCTATTCTGGCGGATTTGGCTGGTCGGTTGTTTAAGAGCCGCTTGTTAACTGCGCTCCGAGCAGGATGGTCTGGTCTGGCTGGACGTTCCAGCAGAATAGATTTACGAGCTGCCTTCAGCGTTTCTTTGCTCACCGATTCTCGATTGTCGTATGGGGCCCACTCCGATGCTACTCTTGGAGGAAGCGGAGTTTAAGCGGACTAGGAAAAAAAATGAATCGCCAGCATAGTAGGTATAATAAAACAGCTCGGTATCACCACACTCCGAACACTGACAAAAATCTCTGCACTGACAAAAATCTTAGCCAACTGGAAATCGTAGAGGTTGTTGTCGGTTGGTTGGATTTCTGTCTACTACATTCGGCGCAAATATGGGTGTTTAGCAGGAATATTCTGGCAATTCAAAATCATGTGCCTCTGGTTTTTGCATTATTTTATATTTATCCTCCAACACATCAAGTTCCGCGAATGATTATTATTATAAGTATTTATTTTTAGCACGTTTTAGTATCGGCACGAAGTGGCTTGTGCAGTACGTAAACATCCTCTCCATTCCACTCGGTTCTAAGTAAGACAGAGATGCAAATTGCTTTTACAAGCCTTGATAAACTTTATATAATCATTTGTAATACAAACTGAGGTCCAAACTACAAGTATTTTGATACTTGTAATAATCTCTAAGATACGCGGCTCGAATGGAGAATTCATCAAAAACTTCATCAATCAAGATTTCTATTGGTAGGCTATTTTCGTCAGTAATTTATCAAAACTTCACTTTGTTCAGTGATTTGTGGGCCCTTCTTAGCCGTGCGGTAAGACGCGCGGCTACAAAGCAAGACAATGCTGAGGATGGGTTTGGGTTTGATTCCCGGTGCCGGTCTAGGCAATTTTCGTTTTGGAAATTGTCTCGACTTCCCTGGGCATAAAAGTATTATCGTTTTAGCCTCATGATATACGAATGCAAAAAATGGTAAACTTGGTTTAGAAACCTCGCAGTTAATAACTGAGGCATTCCACGGAGGCATGCCAGTCGATCCTGAGCGACCATTTCGAAAATAACTGAAACTTTGCACAGTTTTTCAATTTAATCTAAATCGTCATTTTTCGATATCAAATCTTCATATTGAGTCACGACTAACTTTTCAAAAGGGTGTATGTGAAAATGGTTCAAAAATATTCAAAACGCTGCGCTGCACAGCAAAAACTGAATGTTCGATTGTTATGATTTTTTCAGTAAAGTTAGACAACTATATGGTGATTCTTAAGAAAATGTACAAAGCAAAAAAAATTTTTTTTTGCGTTAAAAAATATCATTTTTGTCACAAAAACTCAAATATCTCAAAACCCTATCTTTTTACGAACGTATTTTTTTAGGGAAAACGGTCCATTATATTAGCTATCTACCATACAAATTTGTGATGGTGATGGTAAACTAATAAACAAAAAAGTTATGACATTTCAATCATTTCACAATTTTCACATGTAGTAAAAAAGATGTCAGGCCATTAGGCCGAACGGTCATTAGGCCGAATTAATTAAAAGAAGCAAAAAGTTAAAAATGAGAAGTTTTTCCCTTTTCCATCATCCTTCTTCCTTTTTCCCCTAGCAGCACAATCTAGACTGATTTGGTTGTAGCAACTCAAATGTAACTAAATTTGGTTGCATATGGGTCACAGAGACTTTTATGCAACATGTGTGCTTCTCGGATCTTCCTTCTTCTTTTTTCTTCTCTCTTACTTCTCGCTTCTTCCTTCTTCCACCTTTCCTTCTTCCTTCTTCTTTCTTCCTACTTCCTTCTTCCTTTTGTCTTCTTTCTTCTTCCTTTTCTTTCTTTCTTTTTCCTTCTTTTTTCTTCAGTCTTTCTTCTCCCCTCTTCATTTTTCCTTCTTCTTTCTTCCTTAATTTTTCTTCCTTGTTCCTTCTACCTTTTTCCTTCTTTTTTCTTCCTAATTTCTTCTTCTTGCTACCTTCTTCATTCGTTATTCTTCTTTCTTCCTTCTTCCTTTTTCCTTTCTTCTTTCTGCCTTCTTCCTTTTTCCTTCTTTCTTCTTCCTTTTTTACTTGTTTTTTCTTCCTTCTTCTGTCTTCCGTCTTTTTTCTTCCTTCTTCCTTTTTTCTTCTTTTTTCTTCCTTCTTTCTTCTTCCTTCTTTCTTCTTCCTTCTTTCTTCTTTTTTCTTTCTTCTTTCTTCTTTCTTCTTCCTTTTTCCTTCTTCCTTCTTTCTTCTTCTTTCTTCCGTCTTTCTTCTTCCCTATTCTTTCTACATTTTTTCTTCTTCCTTCTTCCCTCTTCCTTCTTCTTTCTTTCTTCTTCCTTCTTCCTTCTTGCTTCTTCCTTCTTCCTTCTTCCTTCTTCCTTATCCCTTCTTTCTTCTTCCTTCTTACTTCTTCCATCTTTCTTCTTCTCTCTCTCTTCTACCTTCTTCCTTCTTCATTCTTCCTTTTTCCTTCTTTTTTCTTACGTTTCCTTCCTTCTTTCACCCGTCTTCCTTCTTTCTTTTTTCTTTCTTCTTTCTTCTGCATTCAACTGCATGATAGGTACATACCATCACAATTAGGAATGGGCAAAACGGATCACTTTGTTGAGCGGATCAGATCTGGATCATTCAGTCTAATGATCCGGATCTTTCATACGGATCGGATCTTTGGATCAAAACGTAGGGAGAATGCAAAATGGTGAAACGGTTGTCATTCAGGACCACAGTCTGACCCGTACAGACAATATTTTCACCCAGATCTCACTCACAAGCATATATAACATGTCTAGTGAACCTACAATAAACTTTTTATTTTGTCATTTTCTTACAAAAGGTTAGATAATTTGTAGATCTGGTGATTCGGATCTTTCAAAAAGTGAGCTTCGAATCATTCATTCACTTCAAAGATCCGGATCATTTCAACGGTTCCGGATCTGAACGCCCATATCTAATCACAATGCTCACGAAAAAGCAAAAAAAAAAATACTACTGCTATGGTTGTTAATGATCTTACAGTAATTTTTTTGTTCAGTCAAGCAAACGACACCAAACTAGTCAGTAAAAATTTAAAAGTGATTTTATTTATTAAAATATAACGAACAACATGAGTAGTCGCTTTCTCAACTGCTGTATGCCGTTTGCAGGAAAAAAGTGTTCAAAAGAGTTACGAAATCTCTCTGAAAGCACCAGTACAGATGGAACTGTACTGCATTAACAGATGAGGCAAAAGAAATAGTAGTTCAATATTTTGAAGATGATGAAGTAAGTCGAGCTATGCCTGGTCAAAAAAAGATGGAAAGCGTCAAGCAATCCAAAAACGATTAATGATGACGACTTTGAAAGAAGCGTACACACGCTTCAAGGAAATTCACGATAATATTAAAGTACGGTTTTCCTCATTTGCAAGCCTTCGGCCAAGGCAAAGCAAGCTTTTTTCCAATTCAGGAACACATAATGTGTGTGTGTGTGCACAACCCATGAGACTATTAACCTTATTTTACATAGTTTGAAAAGAATCAATTTAACAAATAATATTAAAATGTTAACTGGTAGTCTTTTGTGTGAAAATACAACATAAAATTACTATCTACGATCTTGTTAGGATTGTCCAGATTCTTCATCAAGAAATTCCTCTGGACAATCCTCAAGATATTCCTCCGGAAATGGCTCTGGGAAGTTCCTCCAGAGATTCTTGCAAAGGTTCTCTAGGGATTCCTGTGGAAGATCATCTAGAATTTCGTTTGAAAATTCCTCCAGGAATTTCTATGGAGGTTCCACCAGGAATTCCTGCGGAAGTTCCTCCAGGAATTCCTGCGGAAGTTCCTCCAGGAATTCCTGCTGAAGTTCCTCCAGGAATTCCTGCGGAAGTTCCTCCAGGAATTCCTGCGGAAGTTCCTCCAGGAATTCCTGCGGAAGTTCCTCCAGGAATTCCTGCGGAAGTTCCTCCAGGAATTCCTGCGGAAGTTCCTCCAGGAATTCCTGCGGAAGTTCCTCCAGGAATTCCTGCGGAAGTTCCTCCAGGAATTCCGGCGGAAGTTCCTTCAGGAATTCTTGCGGAAGTTCCTCCAGGAATTCCTGCGGAAGTTCCTCCAGGCATTCCTGCGGAAGTTTCTCCAGGAATTCCTGCGGAAGTTCCTCCGGGAATTCCTGCGAAAGTTCCTTCAGGAATTCCTGCGCTAGTTCCTCCAGGAATTCCTGCGGAAGTTCCTCCAGGAATTCCTGCGGAAGTTCCTACAGGAATTCATGCGGAAGTTCCTCCAGGAATTCCTGCGGAAGTTCCTCCAGGAATTCCTGCGGAAGTTCCTCCAGGAATTCCTGCGGAAGTTCCTCCAGGAATTCCTGCGGAAGTTCCTCCAGGAATTCCTGCGGAAGTTCCTCCAGGAATTCCTGCGGAAGTTCCTCCAGGAATTCCTGCGGAAGTTCCTCCAGGAATTCCTGCGGAAGTTCCTCCAGGAATTCCTGCGGAAGTTCCTCCAGGAATTCCTGCGGAAGTTCCTCCAGGAATTCCTGCGGAAGTTCCTCCAGGAATTCCTGCGGAAGTTCCTCTAGGAATTCCTGCGGAAGTTCCTCTAGAAATTCCTGCGGAAGTTCCTCCAGGAATTCCTGCGGAAGTTCCTCCAGGAATTCCTGCGGAAGTTCCTCCAGGAATTCCTGCGGAAGTTCCTCCAGGAATTCCTGCGGAAGTTCCTCCAGGAATTCCTGCTGAAATTCCTCCAGGAATTCCTGCGGAAGTTCTTCCAGGAATTCCTGCGGAAGTTCCTCCAGGAATTCCTGCGGAAGTTCCTCCAGGAATTCCTGCGGAAGTTCCTCCAGAAATTCCTGCGGAAGTTCCTCCAGGAATTCCTTCGAAAGTTCCTCCAGGAATGCCTTAGAAAATTCCTCGAGGAACTCCACTGGAAGTTCCTCCAGGAACTCAACTGGAAGTTCCTCCAGGAACTCCACTGGAGGTTCCTCCAGTAACTCCTCCGGAAGTTTCTCCAGTAACTCCGCCGGAAGTTTCTGCAGTAACTCCTCCGGAAGTTTCTCCTGGAATTTCCTCGGAAGTTTCTCCAGGAATTCCTCCGGAAGTTTCTCCAGGAACTCCTCCAGAAGTTCTTCCAGAAACTCCTCCGGAAGTTTCTCCAGAAACTCCTCTGGAAGTTCCTCCAGGAACTCCTCCGAAAGTTCCTCCAGGAATTCCCCCGAAAGTTCCTCTTGGAATTCCTTCGGAAGGTCAACAAAGAATTCCTCCAGAAGTTCATCCAGGAATTGCATCGACAGTTCCTCCAGAAATTCCTCCAGGAATTCCAGATGAAATTTTGGTTCAAATCCCTATAGAAATTATAGAATAGATTCATGGGGGAACTTCCTGAACTTCCTGGAGGAACTCTCGAAACAAAATTCTGAAAAGTTGGAGAGGATTTTCAGGAGAAATTAGAAAAGCAATTCTTTATTCAAATAAATGTTGACATTTCTAGGTGAATTCTTGAAATAATTACGAATGGATTCCTGATGGGCTTTAAAAATATATTCTCAAAGGAATTACTAAAAAAAGAAAGTTTTCAAGAAATAATTTTTTTTTTTGAATTTGTGAACTAAAGCAATTGAATTTTTAAATGAAAATATGAAATAATTTCAGACCGAAACACTTAAGAAACTCTGATTTGAATTAGTTTTAAAGTTTTCTAGAAACAATTCTTGAAATTCCTGAAATTGGTTTTTTAGGCTGCGTCTAATTTCCTGATGAAAAATCAATTCACACCTAATGGAACGTACACACGGTCAAGCAGTTTGACCAACATTGACTCCACCTCTCGTTTATTCAAACATCCATCAAGTTTTACCAACAGCGGCACGAACAATCAATTTATTCGACCAACAATATCACACACGAACGACTGAAGCGCCAACTTGAGCACCAACCATCAAAAAATATATGGGGTTTGTGCAACTTCACTACAAATGCTCAAACATGTTCGGCGAACCTTGACTCCACCCCCGACAACTCAAACCAAAATCAAACCGTTTTATTTTTTTCCAACCGAGCCGCCAACTGTCAAATGGTTGGTCGAACAACTTCACACACGTTCAAACAAAGCAGCAACCGAAGCGTTTTCTTGGGGGCGGAGTCAATGTTCGTCAAATTGCTTGACTGGTGTGTACGTTGCATAAAAGTGATAAGACCAAGATACACGCAAAAAAAGCGTTCCCGAATTCGTGAATCAGCAAAAATACACCGTGATTTAAATCATGGATTCGGGAACATAAGTCACGTTTTCCAGAACGTTCCAGAAAACGTGACTATGTTCCCGAATCCACGACTGTTCACGAAAAAAATACACCGTGAACTTGTTAGTTCACGAATTCATGAACGCTTTTTTTTGCGTGTATCTGTCAAAAACAATTTGATGTCTGTCAAAAATAATCTTGTTGCGTGAGCAGTGTTTCCAAGCATTATGGATCACATTATCAAAATTATGGATCATATTACTGAAATTATGGATCATCATCAGGATAAAAATTGCGCAATTTGGAATTTTGCGGATCAAAATATAGTTTTTTTGGATCATTTTCCAAAGATTTATGGATCATAAAATTATTCTTAATGGAATCTTCCGAACTATTTTATGGATTTATGGTAACGTTTTATGGAACATTCAGATGTTTACCAAAAGTAAGGGCTGCAGTTTTAGAACATCTACGCACTTTTTTCGGCTTTTTATTTTCTTCCAATGGGCGCACCACCGAGTTTCAACGAACATGATTTTTGTCGAGATCTCAGTAAAAGTTACGTTTCTAAAGTGTTTCCACAATGTTCTTTATCATTTTACACCAACCTCAAAATGTGACTGATTGGTAGTTCGCCTTAAATTATTATGCGATCAAATTTAAGGGAGAAATGAAATTTGTTGCTTTAATTTTTATTTTAGTTTTATTCAAGTACAGACTCCATTCGATTTGGCAACATTTAGTTTTAGCATCATTCGATTTTGTAAACAATTTTTTTTATATTGTTTATAATCCGCGTAAAACTTATTTTCCGCTTGAAAAAAATGCTTAACTAACAACACTAACGTAAGAAAAAAAAAATGCGTAAAAAGAACGTGTTGCCAAAATCGAATTGGGTCTGAATTGTTGTGTTTCTTTGGTGAAAGTCCATGCAGTATAATAACGCATTTGAGAAAATGATATTTCACACAATGAGACGAGCCAGCCTTGGGCTGAAAGTCTTTTTAATAAAGATATAAAAAAAAATTCACACGATAAAGATCCCTTGATGTCTATGTATTACTCATTGCTCAATAACTATATCAGCAGTAAAAATTAAGTTTTTCGAAACATCCTGTACTACAACAGGGAAGGAGGTTGAAGAGGTTGACTGGGAGCAAAATGTCATTGCAAAATACATAAAATTTTACTTGTTTGTAATTAACATGTTTGGGAAGAAGAACAAACGTTTAAAGTTGAATGAATGTCTTTTGATGGAAATATATAGCCTTTTAATAGACCATAGTTGACAATACAGGAAGACAAAACTGGAGTCCAAACATAACTACTAACGACGATAATAACTTGTTCTTTAACTCAGAATTTATGAAAACCGTTTATTATTTTGCTTCATCTTTTATTAACCCGAAGCACACTCAATTCATCCAACATTCCACCATTTCTGCCACGATGATGCAATCCGGATGATAGTTTCCACAAACCACTCATCCACTCTGACAGGGGAAAAAACCGACAAAGTCAAAGAAAAAACCTTAAGCATCCTTTCATCCGCTTCAAGTCACACCATTAAAAGGCAGGACTTGACTGTCTTCCTTCCCCCAAAGCCGGAGGAGCCCCGCACTACAGCACTCACTGCATGGCTGAACGCAGAACGCATTCTACCCGACCAAAAGCAGTAAAAGATATGATTTGATGCGGAAAATTTTGCCCGCCTCGTGAGCACCCTTGCCCGAGAGAATATTTACGATACAATGAGTTTTCCATTGCTTTTGGTTCCCTGACGCTTCACGGGCGACGGACAGCAACACAACGGCGACGGTGGCAACAACTAGAACCAGCCAGCGTGAGCATAAGCAACGTGCTGCCGGCTGGTTCGTTTGGTCCAGACATGCTCGGGGTTCATCTTTAACTTTCAACCGAGGGCTTTTGCAGTGCAAGCAACAGATGATTGACGCCAGATCAAAATGGACTGTTTCCGGGTTTTTAAGGCGATGTGATTATAATCGAAATTTCCACGTTTTGTGGAAAAGGCTCATATTGAGTGAACGATTGAATCTTTGTCTATGCGTCTAATGCGTCTACACTTATATCAACATAATGGCTGCTGCAATTTCCAACGCTTTCCAGGAAAGTTTTCTCGGACGAAGCTTCGAACATGGTTTCTCGCGGCCAAGCAATTTCCTGCATCCATTATCCATCCAAATGGAGCGATGGACTCTGGGACAAAGAGATTCAATAAACAAGTTAGTGTGAATCACTTTCATCGCCCATTTATCGTACGCATTGCGAAGAAGAGTTGGACGTGCTTTGCTATAATAGGGGTAATGAAGTAACTGGAGAAAAAGGTTGTCGCTGTCGTGATTGGTGTTGTAAATGTCCTTTGTTAACTAGAATAGGCTGATAGCTAAGTGTGTTATCGACAGTTAATGGCACCTTCAGTTTTTTCAGCATTAGTCTGATCCGTCTTTCAAATTGATACTTAATGTGATACGGTAGCACTCGTGCTGCATTTTTTTTCTAGCTACTGAAATCAGATAATCTATCAATTGTTTGATCGCCTGGTAGACCAGAGCGGATGACCAGCTTGGAGATAACTTTCCACGGAAATTGGATAATTTTGCTTCAGAACTCAAATTTGAAATTCTTCCGGAATTTGCATGAGAAATTTTTTCGGAATTTCCGTGGCAAGATCTTTGGAATTTATATGTCAAACAATTTAGAATTTTTTAGAGAAAATCCTAATTTCCATATATGTTTTTTTCAATATTTAATTTGCTTTGGAAGTTCTTCTATATCTTATACCGACGGACAGTGAATTTTGAAATATGAGTGGCCAACGCTCTCGAGGATAAGTTCGTTTGATTTCTTACTTACTTTCCCGAGGAGTACATTTTGTACAGGCTAATGCTGAAGCTACAGACGAAACCACTGCTTGTGTGTGGCGAGAACCATTCTTTACAGAAGTTTATTTATTGGATAACTTTTTTTCTTACCGCGCCACATGCCGCCCCACCTTGGAAGTTATCGCCGCTCTCAAAAGGTAACTAACGAAGACGGCGACGACATTTTTGTATGTTCGCATTTGTGCAGCAAGGCAACTAGCGGTTACCAAAGGGGTGACACTTTTTATGTCATGTTTTGCACTTTTAAAGTTTTACAATTCCCTGTCTGACCCGGCAGTGTTGTCGTTTACAATCTGCGCTGAAAATTGTTCTGAGCTGAGTGGCAAACAACTCAAACTTGCCAGATTCTTTCGCTTTCCGGGGTAGAGAATTTCGTTTTCTAGTTGAAGTGTCTGCTTTTGTCGGTCCCGGCAGTGGGGTATCGTTTCGAGATCTGTAAACAACTACCACTGGACAAAAGTTTGACACCCTAGTTCTGTCCTGTTAAGTTTCGTTCGCGGAACTACGTTTCCATTGGGGTTTAACTGTCTTTAAACGTATGGCACTTGTAATTATAAAAATATCTATTATTAGATTATGTAAATAATTGTATGACACAGCAAACAAACTAGCTAATAATCAAGATGAAAGATTCTCATCTGGATCCGGGCAACAATCGTAAACGGTTAAATGGAGCTTCAGTTCCACTTGCTTCTGAAGCTCCGTTTCATGGAATGAAGGCTTATACAAAACTGGCATGCAAAACTTCGAAGCGGTCCTTTCCGCGCGCTAACAACGAGAAGATGCATTGTTATGAGAAAGTTCGCTAACAAAGAGCTAACTTCCGCACAGAAAAATGACTTTCTGGAGTAGTGCGGAGCGAAAAACAAAATTCTGAACATTGTACATTTTCAACAAGCCTCCATTATCGCACAGAGCAAAATATCTCTTTGAACATCAGTAATATTATATTATCCTGTCATCGAGAACTTTTGTTTTGCTATCTAATTTTGATTGCATAGCAAACGAATGTTAGATTAAAATGCAGATAGGGGAACTGCTCCATGTACCATGTCCCCAAATCAATACCATTCGAAAATAAAGAATTTTTGCGCCAATTGTTTTATTTCTCATTTTTGTGATTTTTTTAGCAGTGAGCACGCCGGACAACAAAAAAAACACGACACGCTTATTTAGCCTGTTTTGCATGTTATTGATATAGGAGCATGTTATTAATAATGGAGCACTACCCTATGTGTGTATTTTTCAATGAATAATAGCTAAACGGAGTTTTTTTCTGCAGGAATCGATTATATGTAACATATGTAAATATGTAAGTATAAAGGGTAGTACCTTCTGAAACAGTAACTCTTTTGTTCTGAATGAAGGACAAGGAAGGTGAAATAATTTATGAGAATATATACCTGCGGTTGTTAGATTTTCTAACAATTCTGTATAAGAATCTACAAACACCTGTATAAGAACTGGGAATATGCGAAATTGTTGCTTACAAAACTGTTAGATTCTTATACAATATTTGTATAAGAATCTACAGTGAACTCTCTCTAAATCGATATTCTGTAACTCGATATAACTTGATGAAATTCAAAGTCCCTTGAATCTAGCATATTGCGCTCCCTCCGTAAGTCGATATCTCCCTTACTCAATATTTCCTAAGTCGAAGTAAATTTTCACCTCGCTAACTCGATGTTGTCAGAAACAGTACATGCACGACATAGTTAGAAGTGAAAAGTGATAAGCGAGAAGTGAGAAATGAGTTATTAGAATTAAGAAGTTAGAAGTGAAGAATATTATTATTTATTTAATCAGACTAAGGCCGAAGTGGCCTGTGCGGTATATAAGAGTCTTCTCCATTCGGCTCGGTCCATGGCTACACGTCGCCAACCACGCAGTCTACGGAGGGTCCGCAAGTCATCTTCCACCTGATCGATCCACCTTGCCCGCTGCGCACCTCGCCTTCTTGTGCCCGTCGGATCGTTGTCGAGAACCATTTTCACCGGGTTACTGTCCGACATTCTGGCTACGTGCCCGGCCCATCGCAGTCGTCCGATTTTCGCGGTGTGAACGATGGATGGTTCTCCCAACAGCTGATGCAATTCGTGGTTCATTCGCCTCCTCCACGTACCGTCCGCCATCTGCACCCCACAATAGATGGTACGCAGCACTTTCCTTTCGAAAACTCCAAGTGCGCGTTGTTCCTCCACGAGCATCGTCCAGGTCTCGTGTCCGTAGAGGACTACCGGTCTAATTATCGTTTTGTAGATTGTCAGTTTGGTACGGCGGCGAACTCTATTCGATCGGAGCGTCTTGCGGAGTCCAAAGTACGTACGATTTCCAGCCACTATGCGTCTCCGAATTTCTCTGCTGGTGTCATTTTCGGCAGTCACCAGTGAGCCCAAGTACACAAATTCTTCTACCACCTCGATTTCGTCACCACCGATGCAAACTCGCGGTGGGTGGCTCACATTGTCTTCTCTTGAACCTCTTCCTATCATGTACTTCGTCTTCGACGTGTTGATGACTAGTCCGATCCGCTTAGCTTCCCTCTTCAGTCTGATGTAGGCTTCCCCCATCTTCTCAAAGTTTCGTGCCATAATATCTATGTCGTCGGCGAAACCAAATAGCTGGACGGACTTATTGAAAATTGTACCACTCGTGTTAATCCCTGCTCTTCGTATTACCCCTTCCAAAGCGATGTTGAATAGCAAACACGAAAGACCATCACCTTGCCGTAACCCTCTGCGGGTTTCGAAGGGACTCGAGAATGCCCCTGAAACTCGAACTACGCACATCACCCGATCCATCGTCGCTTTGATCAACCGTGTCAGTTTATCCGGAAAACCGTGTTCGTGCATTAGCTGCCATAGCTGGTCCCGATCGATTGTATCATATGCGGCTTTGAAGTCGATGAATAGATGATGTGTGGGCACGTTGTATTTTTTGCGGCATTTCTGCAGTACTTGGCGAATGGCGAACACCTGGTCCGTGGTGGAGCGTTCGCCCATAAAACCCGCCTGGTACTGCCCCACGAACTCCCTTGCAGTTGGTGCTAGTCGACGGCATAAAATTTGGGAGAGTACCTTGTAGGCGGCGTTCAGCAATGTGATTGCGCGGTAGTTGCTACAATCCAGCTTATCGCCCTTTTTGTAGATGGGACACACGACACCTTCCATCCACTCCTGCGGCAAAACTTCTTCCTCCCAAATCTTGGTAATGACCCAGTGCAGCGCTCTAGCCAGTGCCTCACCACCGTGTTTAAATAGCTCTCCTGGTAGTTGGTCAACCCCAGGGGCTTTGTTGTTCTTCAGCCGGCCAATCTCCTCCTGGATTTCCTGGAGATCCGGAGCCGGTAGAATTATGTCCTGCGCGCGTTCTCCCAGGTCCATCACCATACCGCCATCTTCGTCTGCCACATCGCCATTCAGGTGTTCTTCGTAGTGCTGCCGCCACCTTTGGATCACCTCACGCTCGTTCGTAAGAAGGTTCCCGTTTATGTCCTCACACATATCAGGCTGTGGCACGTGGCCCTTACGTGAACGGTTTAACTTCTCATAGAAATTTCGTGTGTTATTAGCGCGGTACAGTTGCTCCGTTTCTTCACGGTCTCGATCTTCCTGCTGGCGCTTTTTCCTCCGGAAAATCGAGTTTTGTCTGTTCCGCGCCTGTTTATATCGTGCCTCGTTCGCCCTCGTGCGGTGTTGCAGCAATCTCGCCCATGCTGCATTCTTCTCTTCCACTAACTGCTCACATTCGCCGTCATACCAGTCGTTTCTCTGATCCGGGGCACCGTGCCAAGTGCAGCGGTTGCGGTGCTACCAATGGCGGATCGAATATCTCCAGCCATCTTCAAGAGACGCTGCGCCTAGCTGCTCTTCCGTTGGAAGTGCCACTTCCAGCTGCTGCGCGTATTCTTGGGCTAGTCTACCATCTTGTAGCCGCCCAATGTTAAGCCGCGGCGTCCGACTTCGACGCGTGTTGTACACCGTCGAGAGTTTTGAGCGCAGGCATACTGCAACGAGGTAGTGGTCGGATTCAATATTCGCACTGCGGTAAGTGCGGACATTCGTGATGTCGGAGAAGAATTTACCGTCGATTAGAACGTGGTCGATTTGGTTTTCCGTTTCTTGGTTAGGTGATCTCCATGTGGCCTTGTGGATATTTTTGCGGGGAAGAAGGTGCTTCGGACTACCATTCCGCGGGAGGCTGCGAAGTTTATGCATCGTTGGCCGTTGTCATTCGATACGGTGTGCAGACTATCCGGTCCGATGACCGGTCTATACATTTCCTCCTTCCTACCTGTGCGTTCATGTCACCGATGACGATTTTGACGTCCCGCAGTGGGCATCCATCGTATGTCTGCTCCAGCTGTGCGTAGAACGCTTCTTTCTCGTCGTCGGGTCTCCCTTCGTGTGGGCAGTGCACGTTGATGATGCTATAGTTGAAGAAACGGCCTTTAATCCTCAGCTTGCACATCCTTGCGTTGATTGGCTGCCACCCAATCACGCGTTGGCGCATCTTACCCAGCACTATGAAGCCGGTTCCCAGCTCGTTGGTGGTGCCACAGCTTTGGTAGAAGGTAGCCGCTCGATGCCCGCTTTTCCACACTTTCTGTCCTGTCCAGCAAATCTCCTGCAGCGCCACGACGTCGAAGTTGCGGGGATGTAATTCATCGTAGATCATCCTGTCGCAACCTGCGAAACCTAGCGACTTGCAATTCCATGTTCCAAGCTTCCAATCGTGATCCTGTATTCGTCGCCTAGGTCTTTGCCGATTATATCGAGTCGCATTATCTCTTATATTGTTCGTAATGATTGGTTTTCTAGGCGGCTTATTGGGCCAGCGCAAACCTCCTGTCTCGTCGGAGGGCCGTCGTGTCAGGGCTGTTTAGCGTCCCACCTAACACCAGGACTTGGGCTTGTGCGCTTTGAGCGGCACACGGTCGCTTTGGTGGGGCCTACTTGCGGATACATGCAGCTTTTTATAGAGGTTTAACAGGGCCCACTGTCAAACCCCACCACATCCTAGGCAAGCCCCACAACTCGCAGATGGCCTGGGGAGGGATCGTCAAGCCCTTGGACATAGTCCCTGCTGCCCGCAGAAGTGAAGAATAAGAAGTGAGAAATGAGAAGTGAGAAATGAGAGGTGAGAAATGAGAAGTGAGAAATGAGAGGTGAGAAATGAGAAGTGGGAAATGAGAGGTGAGAAGTAAAAGTGAAAAATAAGTAGTGGGAAGTAAAAAAATACAACGTGAGAAGTAAGAAATTTGGAGTGCGAAGAGAGTTATGAGAAGTGAAAAGTATGAAGGGAGAAGTGAAAAGTTAGAAGTTAGAAGTGAATTATGATAAGTGAGAAATGGAAAGTCAGAAGTGAGATATTAGAAGTTATATGTAAGAAGTGAAAAGTAAAAAATGAGAAGTTATATGTGAGAAGTCAGAAGTGAGATGTGCTAAGTGAGAAGTGAGAAATTATTAGTGAGAAATGAAAAATTAAAAGTGAGAAGTGAGAAATTCGAAGCGAGAAGTGTAAAGTGAGAAATGAAAAGTAAGAAGTGAGAGGTGAGTAGTGGGAAGTGAGAAATGAGAGGTGAGAAGTGAGAAGATAAAAGTACGAAGATCGAAGCGAATAGTGAGAAGTGAAAAGTAAGAAGGAAAAAGTGAGAAGTGAAAAGTGATGAGTGAGAAATGAGAAGTCAGCAGTGAGATATAAGAAGATATAAGTGAGAAATAAGAAGTGAAAAATGAGTTGTGAGAAATTAGATGTGCGAAGTGAGAGTTGAGAAATTAATAGTGAGAAGTGCAAAGTGAGACGTGAGTAGTGGGAAAAGCCAGATGAGAAGCGAAATGTGCGAAGAGAGAAGTAAGAAATAAGTAGTGAGAAGTGAAAAGTGAGAAATTAGAAGTGAGAAGTAAGTTGTGAGAAGGGAGTAATAAGAAGTGAGAAGTAAGGACCGAGGAACAAGAAGTGAAAAACGATATATTCTTTCTGTTTCCTTCTTCCTTTTTTCCCTTCCTTCTTCTGTCTTCCTTCTCGCTTCTCACCTCATAATTATCCTCTCTCCTTCTCACCCATTGCTTCTGTTTTTCACACTACTCACATTCTTCTTGTCACTTTGCAACTATCACAACTCACTTCTCACTTCTCATTTATCACTTTTCACTACTCGCATGTTACTGCACACATTTCACTACTCAATACTCACTTCCTTTTCTCAGTTCTCACTTCTCACTACTCTGTACTCATTTAAAAAATCTCATTTCTCACTTCCCAGTTCTCGATGTTCAACATTCACTTCGAACATCTCTCTTTTCACTTCACTTAATAAAAAAACACATTTTAACTATTGGCTAAATATAAATGTGTTCCCTATCTCGATACCTCCCTAACTCGATGGTCCCTTCGATATCGAGTAAGGGAGGGTTCACTGTAGCAATTTCGCATATGCCCAGTTCTTATACAGATTTTGGTAGATTCTTATACATAATTGTTAGAAAATCTAACAACCGCCGGTTGGGTGATACATAAAAATGAATTTCTGTCTGTCTGAACCTTATAGACTCGGACTGAACCGATCGATGTGAAAAGTTGTATGCAGAGGTTTTTGAGGCCAGGGAAGGTCCTAGAGATGATTTGAGACCCCTCATCGCTTTGGAAGGGGGGGGGGGGTAGCTCTTATACAAATGAAACATCAATATCTTCATAACTAGAGAATTAATCAAGCAAATAGAACCAATTCTGGCATGTGGAGGTTTTGGAAGGGAGGATATGTTTCTGTAGTGGTTTGAAATGCAAATGAAAATTCTTCATAATTCTAGAACTAATCAGAGAATAAATCAATTTTAGGCGAAACGAAGTTCGACGGGTCTGCTAGTATCAAATATAATCTAACAATCGAAAATCTAAATTAATTTATTGGCTTTTTTCGATGATAATTATACTTCTCAAAGCGAAAGGGAGTAGATGAATGTAATGAAGATTCACATTCGATTGA
The DNA here is from genome assembly GCF_024139115.2 of Armigeres subalbatus. NCBI lineage: Eukaryota > Metazoa > Arthropoda > Insecta > Diptera > Culicidae > Armigeres > Armigeres subalbatus. The sequence goes on along the minus strand of NC_085139.1, from coordinate 65,823,519 downwards.
CACCGCAAGCGAGCGGCAAGTGTGAATTGAATAGAAACTGAAGATTAGCAGAGGGGCCATATGAGAAAACAAGCTTTGTTAAAAGTTAAAAATAAGTTAAAAAGTTAAAAATAAAAAAGTTTTAGCGGAAGCAATTTTTGGCTCATTTTTTAAACAAACACTTTCTCCAATTTTATTCAATTTTGAACAAAAATGCTGTTACACTCAATCCTCTTTTTACGGCAGTTTTTTTCATACGTCACTTCGTTTTACGGCCTTCTTTTTACGGCACGTGACGTAAAACGAATTTGAGTCATTATTGACATCCAAAAGTAAGCCTATAAGAAGGCACTCTTAGAAATCCAAAAAAAAAAACAAATTAGATGCTTGTATATTCATCATTTGCCTTCAATAATTGTTTCATTCCAGGTCATCCAAGAATTTCCTGGAGTCTACACGCGTAACCAAGGACCTAAGGTCTACAAGCGTAACGAAAGACCTGTTATCTCTTTTTAAAAATGGTTCATGCCCTATTTGGTAAATTGAACCAAATTCCGTTCCAGGCCATCCAAGAATTTCCTGGAGTATAGGTCTTGAGGTCCGCTCGCGTAACCGAAGGGCTGTTATCTCTATTTTTAAATGGTTCATGGTATATGATCTAGTAAACCAAACTCAATATGCCTTAAGCAGCCGTTCCTTTCCAAGTCATCCAAGAACTCCCTCCTCAGCCGCGGTTTCATCCCAAATATGTCCTCCAAGTGGATAGTTATGGACGAGAACAGCTTCCCTGGGAAGCTTACCAGACTAATCAAAGCAACGGTGGATGGTGTGCAAAACTGTGTGAAGATTTCGGTCGAACACTCCAGTTCGTTCGAATCGCGCCGGAGACTAAGACAAGGTGATGGACTTTCGTGCCTGTTGTTCAACATTGCGCTAGAAGGTGTCATGCGGAGAGCCGGGTGTAACAGCCGGGGTACGATTTTCAACAGATCCAGTAAATTTATTTGTTTCGCGGATGACATGGATATTGTCGGCCGAACATATGCAATGGTGTCAGAACTGTACACCCGCCTGAAACGTAAAGCAACAAAAGTTGGAGTGCGCCAAAGACAAAACACATGCTTGTGGGCGGAACCGAGCGCGATAGGGCCCGCCTGCGAAGCAGTGTTACGATAGACGGGGATACCTTCGAGGTGGTCGAGGACTACATCTACCTCGGATCCTTGCTAACGGCTGATAACAATGTTAGTCGTAAAATATGAAGGCGCATCATCTGTGGAAGTCGGGCCTACTACGGGCTCCAGAAGAAACTGCGGTCAAAAAAGATTCGCCACCGCACCAAATGTGTCATGTACAAGACGCTAATAAGACCGGTTGTCTTCTACGGACATGAAGCATGGACAATGCTCGAGGAGGACTTGCAAGCACTCGGAGTATTCGAGAGACGGGAACATCTTTGGCGGTGTGCAAGAAGACGGTGTGTGGCGGCGAAGAATGAACCACGAGCTCGCCCAACTTTACGGCGAACCCAGTATCCAGAAAGTAGCAAAAGCCGGAAGGGTACGATGGGCAGGACATGTTGCTAGAATGCCGGACAGCAACCCTGCAAAGATGGTGTTCGCTTACGATCCGGCAGGTATGAGACGGCGTGGAGCGCAGCGAGCGAGCAGACAGGCAGACCAGGTGCAAAACGACTTAGCGAGCGTAGGGCGTATTTGAGGATGGAGAGATGCGGCCACGAACCGTGTATTGTGGCGTCAAATTGTTGACAAATTCCTAGATCAATTCCCAAAGAAATCCTGAAAGAATACCGGTGGAAACTTCAATATTTCCACTGGGAGATACTCCAGAAGTTTCTCGGAAAATTACTCCGGGAGTTTCTCCGGGAATTCTTCCAGGAGTTCCGACAGTTCCTCCATTCCTCCGGGAGTTCCTCCGAGAAACATTCCGGTAGTTCTATCGGCAGTTCCTACGGGGGTTCCTCTGAAAATTCTTCCGGGAATTTCTCCAGAATTGGAATTCATTTAGGCTTCTTCAGGAATTTATATAGAAATTCCACCAGAAGCTCCTCCTTTCTCTGGGAGCTCCTCAGGGAATTCTCCGGGAGGTCCTCTGATGATGATGATTATGGTCCAGCTACATACCCCTATAAAGGTTTCAGCTAGACGAGATTTGTCCAAGATTTTGTTCCGAGAGTTCTTCTGGTAGTTTCACTGCCAGTTCCTCCGGGGGTTCCTTTGAACATTTTCCAGGGAGTTTCTTCAGAAATTCTCCCCTTCGAGAGTTCCTTCGGGATTCCATCGGCAATTCATCCGGGAGTTCCACCTGTAGCTCTTCATTCAGGCTTTTTTTTTTTTTCAGGAAATGATGTAGGCTTTCTTCAAAAATTTATCTGGAAATACCTCCCGAAGTTCTTCCGATAGTTTCTCTGGGAATTCCTCCTGGAGGTGCTCAAGGAATTCTTCTAGGAGTTCCTCATGAAATTTCTCCGGGAGTTCTTACGGGAGCACCTCCGGCAGTTCCTTCGAGGAATCCTCTGGGAGTTCCACCGGCAGTTACTCCGGGTGTTCCTCTGAGGAGGAACTCCCAGAGTAATTTCCGGAGGAGCTGCCACAGGAATTTCTGGAGGAATTCCCGGTGAATTATCAGAGGAATTCTCGGGGGAACTGACGATGGAACTTCTGGAGGAATTACTTGAAGAACTACAGTAAGGATTTCCGGAGGAAATCCTGGAGGAAATATTGGAGGAACTCTCGTAAAAAGTCCTGGGTGAACTCTCAAATGAATTTCCATGAGAATTCCAGGAGGAACTCCTGGAAGAATTCTTAAAGAAATTTTCCGAGGAACCTCTGGAGGAATTTGTAGATAAATTGCCGGAGGAACTATTGGTGGAATTCCCGGAGGAATTTTCAGAGGAACATCCGGTGGAATACCCGGAGTTGAATTTCTAGAGGAACTTTCGAAATCCCATTTCCCGTGAAATTCCTGCCAAATATCCTCCAGGAATTCCCTGTGAAGTTCCTGGAGAGATTCCCGGAGGAACTCTTGGACAAACTCCCGAAGTAGCTCCCGGAGGAACTCCCACAAGCACTTTCGGAGTAATTTCGTCAAGGAAATCATGAAATAATTCTTGGAGAAGTTTCTCAAGGAATTTCCGGAAAAATACCTAATACGGAATTAATCCAGAAATTCCCAGATGAAATCTTGAAATAATTCCCAGATGAATTGCTGAAGAAATTAGGGGATGAATTCCCGGTGGTTTGTTCTGAGGAAATTCCTGTAAGAACTCTGGTAAGATATCCTGGAGGAACTCCCAAATTAACGGCCCCCTGCCCCCCTCTGGCTACGCCCTTGCTCTTGCAATAGCGGAAAGTAAACCTCGGCATCAACATTTCCAAAAAAGCTTCTCCCGTCGCTGGTGGGCTAATTTGTGCCCACTATCGCATCGCAATCCCGCGCCATTCAATGAAAGAAGAGATGTTGGATTGCGTGGGTGGGCTCAAATGAGCTTACAAGCGTCGAGAGAAACACTTGCTTACAAAAGCAGTATCGTCCTTTTAAAATGTTGGAGCCGAACTAGCTTATCTCGTCATCTCGGAATTGCAGTAAACATCAATAGATTGATGCAGGGTTCGTAATGCTCACTCAATCTCAGGAGCACATGATGCTCCCTCACGAACATTTTCGGGGAGAAATCGCTTTTCGGGAAAGAAAAACAGCCTGCAGAGTGATAACAATTTTTCGCTCACTTCGATTGCCGCCAAACGTTGGTTTGCTCTTTTTCCTTCATATTCGAGTCTTTTCGAGGCATCATAAATGCAAATGGCAGTAGCTTATGTGGAACAAATAGCTTAACGCTTTTATACAGATAGCGTGGTGGTGTGGCTAGAGTAAGCGCATCCCCACAGCTATTGTTCTTACTATTCTGGGTTCGAATCCCGGCGCGGCCAAACAATTTTGTAATTGGTCTGCGATAATTCTCGCGAAAAGTGAGTGAGAGGTGAAAAGTGATGAAACGAAAAAGGATTTTCATTGAATATGCAAGATTTTCGTTTATCTTCTAAGGGTAAGTCTATGGAAAGGTTGATGGGTGAAAGATGATTCTCAACATAAACAACGAAAAAAGATTTTCCCTTGGCCCGAAAAACGCTTGCTTTGGTCTCATTGAAACGAAAAGTCGAAACCCTGTTGATAAGACATAGGATAGAGAACCATTTGGGCAGCTCCCTCTATTCCCGTCAGCAACGTTCATTACTAGAGCGCATTACAACCGAACTACTTGTCTTTTAGTACATGGTCAGTTTCTGTCGATATCTAGTGATGTACAAACAATCAAGCCAGTTGGTTGGAACGCGGTCGAGTTATTAACGTTGCGGACGGGAATAGGGGATGCTGCCCAAATAGTCCCGCTCCCTATTCACATTTTTCCAAAAGTTGTTATATTCTAAAAAAAACACACTTTTTAGCTGACAACAACACTAATAGGCATCAGTGCGAGGAAGCGCGTGGTTAATCATAGGTGTGTGTTGCTAGGGCATTTTGCTTCGCCAAATCGTTAGTTGTTCCATCCAATTGTTGAACATTTCAATTTTCCTTACTTTCGCATCCATTATTTAGACAGTTTTCTTTTACCCAATCTACATAATTTTCAGCCTATTTATGCTACGACCATCTCAACCACGATAAATATGAGGGAATACCCAAAATGCGTTCGGCGTAGGAGATGGTGATTCGTAGAGGAGCCTTGTCCCCTACATTTCAACTCAATATTGTCTTTGTCTTTGTTTCTGCAGATGGGGACAAATACCGGATCGCGTTTTTTGTGTTGCATGTTTTTGTCACTTTTCAAAGACAGTACACGCCTCCACCAACCATACCTAGCATCCGTCGACATCGCTCTTTCTCAATCCAAAAAGCAATGAATCATTCAAGGAGTTGAATTCTTGAACTTTGATTGCAATCCTAGCCCTCCACCATTGTTCCCACTAAAATGTCACGAAAGCGTGGATTAGCTCCGGAGAACAACACATTTCGTTGTAATTTTTTGCTGGTACGCAAGTACACATTTAGTTACCCAAAAACCAAAAACTTTCTTGATTATGGTGGAACGTCATTGGTGGGGTCTCCATCCCGTGCATATCCGCTCCTATCTAGCTGAAGATGCATTAGAAGCCTGCAGAGCAACTCCCGCGTAGCGCAATCTCATCACCGCGAAAGGTGTCTGTACAAATGACACCGTCGTCGTTCTTTGGATGCGCATTGTTGTAGGTATGCAACGGCAGCCATCAGTCTTGGTGACATTCAAACATGTTTTCTAGAGACAGTGAAACTTCCGTAGGTGAGCCAAATGAACTGTCGGATCAGGAAATGGAGCCGCTGGGTGCTCTACTATCAAAATTAGCGAAACGCACTGCAGTGGAATTTTTTAAACATTCAGTTTCTCGTTGCAACTCGTCAAATTCTGAAGTCCTGCAGTAGTTGCCGAAATTGTTGTTATCCCGTGAAAAATAAAACAAATAGCTAAAAACATATGCGCCTATCTATTGGATTTTCTGTTTTTACAATATTTACTTGCAAACGTTGGAATTGGCTAGGTTGATGTTCCGCACGCCCTACCAACATTGTACTTTATTTATGTCAACTCTCAACCATCGCATCGGGCGAGAGTTTCTTATATAGCAACTGACGGCAACAGCGACACTGATAGCTCCCTGACGACACCAGCTTCTTCATGAGCTCTTTCGCTCTTCAGCCGCGTCGTCGTCGTCGTGTGGTTTGGTTGGATGCCCAACCACCATCCGCCGCGACGCACGGTCGCCAAGACCTTTGTATTCGTCCAAACGAGCAAAGTTTTATGAAAAAAAAAAACATTCTGGAGCAGGTTGTCACCTGGTTGGATGCTCATCCGTGGTAGAGCTGACAGCGAAGTGTGGCGAACAGATGGTGACACTTATCACAGCGAGATTGAACTTTTACAATCAAACGTGGTGAAATGCGATTTTAAGGTGAAGTTTGGTAAGGAAAAAATAATGAGATGATGGCCGAACATTTGGATGGTGATGATTTGAATATATTGAACCTTGCTTCTAGTTTCAAGGCCAATAAAGTAAACTTAAGTTTTCATCATGTTCTAGCAGTTTTATGATAAACACGTTGCAATAGTCGAAAAAAGAAATCGTCGAAAAACATTCTTTATTCTATAAATTGCTCATAGTGTATCCTTAGCCTTTATGTTCTACTCGGTATTATATTTGCATTTTTCATTATTTGCTTTAGGTATAGAGTTGTTTTGAAATAAAATTTAAGAACATTATTTCTTAAGCTCTGAATATTTCAGTTGTTCATTATGGAAGAAGACAGCTTTAAATAATTCATTCACTCAAAACGTGCTCTAAATTTTGCAAATCAATAATTGACATTTACATCAAATCTAATTGTTAATTCCGGACCTTCAAAGAGATCAATTGATGGATTTCAGAATGCGTGCTTAAATATTGGAAATCATGAACACATTGGCAAGCCGGGTGTGAAATTCAATCATCATAAATGAATTTGCAAGTGCAGCATTACTGTAAAATTCCGAAACCACAAGAAACGCAGTTTATTATTCATCAAAGCCTATCATTATAAATCGCACAATATCAAATTAATCAGTGGCACACATTTAAACCACAGCCGGCCATCAAATATTAATTTCCGGCGGCATTAAATGGAACATACGCCGGCAAACACTTAGTCAGATGTGTTACGATAACGCTTGGAGCCTTTTCGGTGCTTACAATAATTGCTTCACGTTTGAAATTATTTATCATGGAATGCATTAGTTTGGACCATTAAAGAAGAAAAAAGAGTGAAGGATTCACGGGTTTCATCCTTGAACTGGAAATAATTTGTTTGACATTACAATTTTTCTAAGAATACAGAAGATCTATGTCGTAAAATCTCCAACGTGGAACAAATGATGTACGCTTTGTAGAGGCTGCAGCAAAATCTACATTGAAGTGTTGAATTGGAATAATTTCTGTTTAGCTTACAGCTTATCTTGATGTAGATTCACAAATGACAAACGATTAAACCTAGACATTTGACAAATTATAAGATATTAGCTACAATAATAAAAAAATATTATTTGAGAAATTCTAAATTAGGTTACTAGACTCTAACTAGCACATTAGAGCACGAATGTTTTTAAGACGACATATTCGTATATTCAGCCCATGACATTTCACAATCATGTCATCAGTCCTTTTACTCCGCACTTTCATTCGTAGGCATAGAGCTGCGATGGTTAGTGCAGAACAGCCGAAGGGTCCTGCGGTTTCCTACCTGTACCAACAAATCCATGGGTAACGGCTGAGTTTGTTGAGTTCTCGATGTAGTTTCATTCTTGTCTCATACATCCAACGCAGTTAGCTTCTTTGGCTGCCACCCTAAGCTATTGATTTATTCTCCTAAATATCAACCAAGTGTCTCTAACTTCAATATCTTTAAAGTCTTTTAGCCATTTGCATCTATGCATAATAAATGGAACCTTGTTAGCTCATAGCTACGGGGAAGAATAGAGCGAATATCTGTGAGGTAATTTTCTGCGCAAGGAAATTTTCTGCTTCTTGATCGGCCGACTCAAGTGATAAATAAAAGAATCTTCTTATTCTTCTTGGAATTACATCCCCAACTGGGTTGTTGACGCCTCGCTGCTTAGTGCAAACATCCTCAAATATTTCATGTTTCATGTTCTGCAAATATTTTTTTCGCATATTTAATAAACCCAAGTATAGAAAGTTTCTTCTGTCGTTTTCCCCTTCCCACAATCTTTTCGATTAGTTTTTTTATTCTCTCGTCTTTCCCCTGTATTTCAAATCATTATTTTTGTGTTAGTTGTTTTTTTTTCTCTCTCCCAGTAATAAGAGTTAATTTTAAATAGTGTGTGCCTCGCTCCCGCCGGTCACTTCGTGTCCGCAATGAGCGAAGGCGAGAATGGCGGGGGTATATTGTACTCCCAGTCTGATGGTACAATGTTGCATTCTGGTCTCCCGGAAAATAAGAGAGTAGACACTAGCAACGCTGTTTCCCCTACGATTCCCCGCCACAAGGCCTACCCTCCCAACTCTAGTGGGCCATACGTTGTTTTTTTTCCGATCCAAAGGCAAACGATTGAATATCAGTCAGATCAGTAAAGATCTGGAAAAGCGATTCTCGTCTGTCACGACCATTGACATGGTTGGGCCTAGTAAGCTGCGCGTCACTTGTTCTGATCACAAACAGGCCAACGAGATTGCCACCTTTGAGCTCTTCACTCTAGAATATAAGGTTTATCTTCCATCAGCAGTGTGTGAGATCGGGGGAGTGATCACAGAGGGGAGCATGACTTGCGAAGATTTGAAACAGGGTTGCGGCCGTTTCAAAAATGCTTCTCTGCCTCCTGTTAAGATACTGGACTGCAAACAAATGTATTCAGTGTCGCAGGAGGGGGAGAATCGAGTTTATTCGCCTTCAGACTCCTTCTGTGTGACCTTCTCCGGGTCCGCACTGCCTGATTATGTGGTGATTGGAAAACTTCGTCTACCTGTTCGGCTGTATGTACCGAAGGTGATGAATTGTGTTAATTGCAAGCAGCTGGGCCACACCGCTCAGTACTGCTGCAATAAACCTCGCTGTGCATCGTGCGGAGAGAAGCATGTGGATGGCGCGTGCAAGACGGCGCCGAAATGTGTTTATTGTAACGAAGGCCCTCCGCATGCTCTCGAAGCTTGCCCAACGTACATACAGCAGCGAATTCACCAGAAACGGTCTCTTCAGCAGCGTTCTCGTCGAAGCTACGCCGAGATGCTGAGGAAGGCCGCTTCACCGGTTGTTTCTGACACCATATACTCGTCTCTTCCTTTGGACGATCAAGGCAGCTCTGACTCCGAAGTTGGAAATGGGGTTCCCTTTGTTTTCAAAGGCTCAACGAGGAAAAGAGTAAAACAGAGCCAGCGACCCTCGAAAAAGCCTAGAAAACAGCCTCAAAGTGAGTCCCATTCCAACATGGTCAAATCGCAAGCGGCTGGAAATGCTCAGAAACGTTCAACTTTTGTGGTTTCACATCAGGATGAACGAGAGTTTCCTCTACTTCCGGGAACATCAAAAATCCCTGATGTCCCAAGTTTTCCACATTTTCCACCAGAAATAGAGCATAGAGAGCGAACGGGACAACATCCGAGCGCTCCAATGTTCACGCTTTCCGGCATCGTGGAGCTCATCCTCAACTTCTTTGAAGCCTCCGACCCGTGAAGAACATGGTCAAAGCCGATCTTCCTACTCTGACTCCTCTCCTGAAGCAGCTGTGTTCAAAATGCCCCTCTTCGAGTCATTCGTATCCTTCGATGGCAGACTTAGTCAATAAGGGTAACATAATTTTGATTCTACAGTGGAACTGTCGAAGTATTCCTCCCAAATTAGATATTTTCAAATTTTTAGTTAACAAATTACAATGCGACGTCTTCGCTTTGTGTGAAACATGGCTAACACCAGATGTAAACCTTCATTTTCCGGATTTCAACATAATTCGTCGCGATCGGGCAAATCGTTATGGAGGGGTGCTGTTAGGGATCAAAAAACAGCACTCCTTCTATAGAGACGATCTTGCTCCGATGTCTGGCACCGAAGCTGTCGCATGTCAGGTGACTATTCGAGGAAAAGACCTCAGTATCGCCTCGATATATCTTCCTCCAAACACCGCGATATCTCGCAGAGATCTCTCGCACATCTGCTCGGTTATGCCCGAGCCACGGTTGCTCCTGGGAGATTTAGATTTTAACTCCCACGGAACAGGCTGGGGGGAACTGTACGACGACAACCGTTCATCAATGATATACGACCTCTGCGACGACTTTAATATGTCAATTTTGAATACAGGAGAAGTTACACGAGTGGCTCCTCCAGCAAGAGATAGCCGTCTAGATCTTTCCATTTGTTCGAGCTCATTATCGTTGGACTGTACTTGGAAGGTGGTCCAAGATCCCCATGGTAGTGATCATTTGCCGATCGAAGTCTCGATTTCCAATGGACGTAATCCATCTGTTTCTATCGACCTCTCATATGACCTCACAAAGCACATCGATTGGGGAAAATATGCGGAGGCCATCATTAATGGCGTACGGTCGATAGATTCGCTTCCCCCGCGAGAAGAGTACGAGTTTCTATCATAGTTGATCTTTGACAGCGCTCTTCAGGCACAACGCCGGCCGGTGCCAGGAGCTTCGGTTCGTAGGAAACCACACAGTCCGTGGTGGGATGTCGAGTGTACACAACTTTATCGCGAGAAATCTGGCGCGTTTAAAGAATTTCGGAAACACGGTTCGATCGTACTTCACAAACGATATATCGCGCTCGAGATCCAGTTCAAGAAGCTAGTCAAAGTGAAGAAACGCGAATATTGGCGCACTTTTGTTGAAGGTTTATCGCGCGAAACTTCAATGAAAACTCTGTGGACCGTCGGGAGAAGAATGCGCAACGCGTCGTCCGTAAACGAAGATCGCGAAAGCTCGTCGCGGTGGATACTCGACTTCGCAAAGAAAGTTTGTCCGGATTCGGTGCCGGTGAAGAAAGAGTCACGTGATTCTTTTGCTAACAGGGATGATATGGATCGCCCGTTTTCGATTATTGAATTCTCGCTTGCTCTCCTTTCATGTAACAATTCCGCTCCTGGGATGGATAGAATCAAGTTCAATTTACTCAAAAACCTCCCAGACGTCGCGAAGAGGCGCTTATTGAGCTTATTCAATCAGTTACTGGAGTACAACATTGTTCCGGATGATTGGAGGCAAGTGAGGGTAATAGCCATCCAGAAGCCCGGAAAACCCGCGTCGGATTGTAACTCGTATCGCCCCATCGCGATGCTGTCCTGTCTTCGGAAGCTGTTGGAGAAGATGATTCTCTTCCGGCTAGACAAATGGGTTGAATCGTATAGTTTGTTGTCAGATACACAATTTGGTTTCCGCAGGGGCAAGGGAACGAACGACTGTCTTGCGCTGCTTTCTTCAGAAATTCAGATTACTTTCGCTAAAAAAGAGCAAATGTGCTCAGTATTTTTGGACATTAAGGGGGCTTTTGATTCAGTTTGCGTCGATGTCTTATTTGACAAACTCCACTCGTGTGGACTTTCAACACTTTTGAACAACTATTTGTACAATTTGTTGTCAGAGAAGCATATGAGTTTTTCTCATCGTGACTTGACAACTTCACGAATTAGTTACATGGGTCTCCCCCAGGGCTCATGTTTGAGCCCCCTTCTTTACAATTTTTATGTCAGAGACATTGACGAATGTCTCATGGAAAATTGCACGTTAAGACAGCTTGCGGATGACTGTGTTGTATCCGTTTCGGAGCCAACCGCAGTTGATCTGCAAGAACCATTGCAAGATACTCTGGACAATTTGTCTACTTGGGCTACGAAGCTGGGTATCGAATTCTCTCCGGAGAAAACTGAGATGGTGGTCTTTTCTAAAAAACATAAGCCGGCAAAGTTCCCGCTCCAACTGATGGGTAAGACAATCACTCATAGCATGTCTTCTAAATACCTCGGGGTCTGGTTCGACTCGAAATGTACCTTCGGGAAGCACATTGTGTATCTGACGCAAAAATGCCAGAATCGGATCAACTTCATGCGATCGATAACCGGAACATGGTGGGGAGCGCATCCCGAAGATCTTATAACGTTGTATCGAACAACCATTTTGTCGATCCTCGAATATGGTAGTTTCTGCTTCCAGTCCGCGGCTAAAACACACATGTTGAAGCTTCAACGGATTCAGTATCGCTGTCTCCGTATCGCGTTAGGATGTATGAATTCGACTCATACGATGAGCTTGGAAGTACTCGCGGGAGTACTGCCTCTGACAGATCGTTTCGCGGAATTATCGCTCCGGTTCCTCATCCGCTGTGAGGTTCTCAATCCATTGGTCATTGACAACTTCGAGAAGCTGCTCGAACAAAACCCTCAATCTCGATTCATGAATATTTACCACTGGTACATAACGCTGGAGGTAAGCCCTTCTTCGGTAGATACCAATCGTGCTCACTTCTTAGACTCCTTCAGTTCCTCTGTAATTTTTGATCTGTCCATGAAACAGGAGGTTCATGGAACACCAGACTTCCTTCGTCCGGAGGTCATACCTCCATTATTTGCAAGCAAATACGGGCACGCTAGCGAGGAGAGAAGCTTTTTCACAGACGGGTCAAAAATGGATGACTCCACTGGTTTCGTTGTTTTTAACGTTTTTCATAGCGCCTACTTTAAGCTCAAAGAGCCTAGCTCCGTGTATAGTGCTGAGCTAGCAGCTATACACTATTCTCTCGAGCAGATCGCATCCCTACCTCCTGACCACTTTTTCATCTTCACCGACAGTCTAAGTTCCTTGGAGGCTGTTCGGTCAGTGAAAGCGGTTAAGCACTCAGCGTATCTCATGAATGGGATACGGAAAGCTTTGAGTGCTTTATCACAACGGTCTTACACAATCACCATGGCATGGGTCCCTTCTCATTGCTCGATCCCGGGAAATGAGAAAGCGGACTCTCTGGCTAAGGTGGGCGCTATGGAAGGTGATATTTACGATCGGCAAATCACCTTCGATGAATTTTTCTCATTAGTTCATCAGGAAACCTTGATCAGTTGGCAACAAAAATGGACAAATGGGGAGATGGGTAGATGGCTGTATTCAATTCGCCAACAGGTGTCGAAACTGCCATGGTTCAAAAAATTGAAATTGGGTCGAGACTTCATTCGAACCATGTGTCGTCTAATGTCCAATCACTACTCTTTAAAAGCACATCTTTTTCGAGTGGGGCTCTCAGAATGCAATCTCTGTGTTTGCGGCGCAGATTATCAGGATATTGACCATGTCGTGTGGGAGTGCGAGAAGCATCGTGGCCCCAGATCCGCGCTAACTGAACATCTTCGGGTCCGAGGAAAGCAGCCAAAGCCTATTAGGGAAGTGTTGGCGGGTCTTGATCTCGAATACATGTCCCTTGTCCACCAATTTTTGAAAGTTGCTGATGTTAGATTATAATCGTCGTCCATCCATCCCTTTGCTGTCGTAATTCCTTAAGAATGTCTTCCTCTTGTTGTACATCTCTCATCGTTGTCTCCCAAAAAAAAATTTATCTCGTTACAGATTTGAAACATGCCCAGGATTTCAACTTTGTAAACATCAGCATTGTAATTAATTAAGCATCCTAAATTCCCTTCCTTTCCTATTGTATAATTGTATTCCCTAACCTCGACCAAACCGCGAGTCTTTCGGTTCCCCAAAACTAACATTATTGTATAAGAATCATGAAAAACTGTACTCTAAAACATGATTTCGGCTCCGTAACGCTTAACGGCAAATGAGCCTTCCAAATAAATGATAGTTAATAATAATTTAATAAACGAATATTTGACAAGTCAGTACACACAAAGCAAATATATTTGTTGACATTTGGCTAATATTTGTCGATTAGACAAACAGTGTACTGAATGTTTTATTATAGGGTAAGACAGAGTCTACTATATAGAGTTGCGCAAAGAGAATCTTCTTACACTTATTCTGAATGATGATCTTGTTATTCTGTTGAAAACTTTCATTTTTGTTCAACCCTTCAAGTAACTTGACGGGAGTGTTCTCTTCTAAAGCTTTTTAATTCGATAACCTAGTCACCCACAGAGTGCAAACACATGAGTTTCTTGTTGCTACTTTATTGGGGAATGTACTGAAGTTTTTTGAAGATGTTTCTAGATCAAATCTAATACATTTCAATTCATATGTTTTTATTCGCCATTCACTCTTTGCGCAACTCTATATATAATAGACTCTGGGGTAAGACGGTATAATGTGCCCAACCTGGTCAAAACGCCCTCCTTTGATTTCTAGAAAACTATAAATAACTAAGGGTCAAAATCAGTTGGTACCTTCAAATATTTGTAAAACCATAATGCTATGTGAATGTGGAAGTATTTTTGTGTTACATAATGTAAATAAGGCCGATACAATTATTAAATTTATTTTATGTCCGACAGCTCTCGGAAGGTACGAGATGGGAGGGGGGGGGGTTTGGGTTGTGTTGTGCGGAATAAAAAAAATAACAAGGAAACAAAAAAAAAAAAGTTCAAATGTAATTATTAGAGTGGGGCGTCATGGTCATTTTTTCAAATCAATGGTTTTTCGAAGCCATTCTGGGTCCTGTGCAGAATTTGGGACCGATTGGTTGCTTCTTCGCTTTCCGCATCGTGTTTGAAGTTTGAATGAAAATTAGTATGGGAGAACGTATATTTTTGCATTTCTACTACTAGAGGTTTCAGTTCATCGTAAACCAAGTGGCACATTGCGTTAAAGTATAACCCAAAGGATGCCGAAAAACTTTGCTGAAGAAGGCACGTTGCTGGAACGTCCACGAAAAAAGTTATAACGCTTCGAACCTTGAGTGTTGAAACCAAATGCAAAAAATCGTTTATTCTGCCAGCACGGCCGTACTACGTAGACCAATAATTTAACTGAGTGTTATTTCAAAATAATTGATCTTATAGGGCTCTAGAGCTAATGGGAGCTATCCGGAATTATTTCACAAAGAAAAAAATCCGACAAGAAGGAAGATGGGTTTTGCTTTTCGATAACCATAGGTTGTCCGGTAGTGCTGGCAGAAACATTGATTTCTTGCATAATGTTTAAACAATCAATTTTCGAAACGTAATAACATTTTTTGTAGACCTTCCAGCTACGTACCTTCTTCGGCAAAGTCTTTCGGCATCTTCCAGACTTTATGCTAACGTAGTGAGTCACGTGATTGATGATAAATTGAAGCCGCTTCTAGCAAAAATGTGAAAAAGTACGTTTTCCCATACTAATCTCCATGTAAATATAAAACGCGATGCGGCATGCGAGGTTGCAACCAATGGAGCCCATATTTTGCACAGTTGATTGGGGTACCAAAACGATTCAGAAAAACATTGATCTCACTTGATCGGACGAAGTTTGCGTTTTTCCATACAACTGCGCCCCACTGTAGTAATTATTCCATGGAAAATTTAAATTTTTTATGGAAAACGATAGCAAAGAACGTTTAAATAAAGCAAAGAATATGAATATTTGTAACATATTTATCCAGTAGTGAATATAGCACAAGCTTATAAAAAAAATACTGGAACATATCTTTGCAGATTTTTTTTTCCTTTTTAGGAAAGTGCTGTTTTGCTGATGGACTCTTAACTGTTGAATCAATAACAACAAAATTTTTAGTACTACCAGAAATATATATTTTTTTAAAATCAAGTGTGAAACTCAAACTGGTTGAATAAATGGGGGCAATGGTCAGATGTACTTTTGAAATTACAGGCGTGTTGTCTGAACATAACTATTTTATGAAGTTCTCTTCGGAATTGCAGACTTCCCGGACTATACGGAATACATGTGAAGTGTGAAGTAGAATCGGTGGAGCACGACATATCAGCATGCCCTACTACGTGTTAGCGGACGGACTGCGGGGATTTTTTTTGTATAGTCGTACGGAGGTCATTTCGCTTCCCAACCCCCACACGATCTGAGATGTCTTCTCAGGTGTCTGGTTGCAACCTTGCTTATTGGGAGTTACAGTTTTATGAAAAATAAAACATTCTTCCAAACAAGTTCTAAAATATTATTTCTTTATAAAAATAGCTAATCAAAATTACATTGGCTTTACGACACCGGGGTTGGTTTCCTTCTCAGCACCCATGTACGTGTGGCATTCATTAAGTGGGATCCAATTCTCAAACACTCACTCTTGTGTTCTGAGTACCAGTACCATGTACCTGAGGTACATGGGGCCAACGTAAAAGATCTCCATCTTTGACTTCGGCCCAAGTCTGATTCGTATCGAGTTCGTTTATTTCTCTGTTAAGGTTTCGTCGCCAGGAGATCCTAGGTTTGCCTCTGCTACGATGTCCTGCCGGATTCCTGTCCAGCGCTTGCTTGCCGATTTCTTCTCCGCTCTTACGTGGTGTGTGACCGGCCTACGTCCATTAACATTGTAGAGATGCTGTTGATATCGGATTTCGATGGACGTTGACATTATAGATAGTAGAATCTATAGATGAGCGAAAGCATGGCTGAGTCGATTTTATGCCCCCGCCCCTTCAACGTTTCCATTGAAATTGTGATGTCATGCTCGCTTGGAGACACGTTTGACAGTTCGTTCGGAAACACAGGATTTATCTTCGCTCATCTATATATTCCACTATCTATAGTTGACATCGGTTGATGAATATTCGCAAATTTATGTGATTTTTGCTAATACACACAGGGGCAAGTTAGGGGCAAGCCAGAGTAAAAGTGACGTGCGATGCGACGCGACGCGACAGTGCAATTTGACAGCCTGTTGATAATGATTGTTATTCTTTTACGTGAGTCGCGTCGCGTCGCGTCGCTCGTCGCGTTTACTCTGGCTTGCCCCTAAGAATTGCGTATTCGGGGTTTGGTGCATTACCTGAACCGATTGGATCTCCATGTTCAATGTTGATCTTGGTCCGCCGCCCGTTGTTGGCTGGTTTAGGTTTTCGACCTTCTCCACTATTTGCTCGGCAACCGCACAGTTGAAGTTGTTCACATCCAACGATTTGGTCTTGTTGACGTTGATGAGTGGGAGCGTACGGCCAGGTCATTCAGTTCACTCTACATGGTAGAGCACTGTTGCGTTGATAAGGCAGTATCATCATGTGGGTTGAGGTCGTTCGATTGCTCTATGGTGGTGGGCTGCTAGAGTGGTCCATGATTTCGTCGATTTCGATGGGCAACAGCAACAGAGATATAATACATCCATCCTTGCCTCACTCTAGCGATTCCATTGTGCAGGACTCTGTGGTCAATCAGTACCAACTAGCCGAATTAGGATAAGTCGTCAAAACTTAAAGAAGTTGTTCTAAGTGGTCAAGCCAACGTTTCAGCTGATCAGTTGGTTCGGTGAGTGACTTACAGGTTGCGTCTTTCTCTGGCATCCACAGATTTGTCCTTGCTCCAATCATGCGTCGTGAAATATCGTAGAAGAGGCTATTATTGACGGTTGTTTCGGCTTTCCTTCCATCGTCGACCGTGGAGCCCACCTGCGCCCGTTTCTCCCGTATGCAGCCAGCAGCGTTTGACTTACTTCTCTGAAGCCGCTTTTAGTTGACAGGTCTAGTATTTGGCTCCTCTGGTAATGGATCAGCTGAAAATGGAGACGGCACCCGTAATAAACGCAGCGCTGAAATCGCATTTCATTACCATCTTTTAATTGGGGAGATCCGACAACGCATTGCTCGGATTCAGCAGCAGGAGGATTTTCAGATTTTCAGATCGGAGCTTTGTCTAGACCCATTAGGATAGTCGCTAAAGTGAGGCAAGGATTTCATCTTCCCTGTTAATTCTCCGCGTAATCGATAAGATCTTGATGCGTGCGATTGACTGTGTACCATACCTTGAACTGTTTTGACAGTTTATTATTTTATAACATCTAGACGACTCTTATTTGAATTGGCTAATGATCATGAAACGCTATATTAGTACAACGAGCTAACCGTATGCTTCTTTGCGGCGGGTCTCATCATCAACGTCAGAATGACGAGGTGGCTGAGTGACACCGGAAACAGCCTCTCAAACTTTGCAGTAGCCGGACGTTCGGAGGATTTCAATATCCTGGCAGTCTGATATCATCAGACGGCGAAATTAAGATCGACATGGAAGCATGAGTCAGAGAGGCTGGGGCTACCTTCGCGAGTTTTCGAAATATTCGGAAACCCAACCGGATTGATCCACGCACCAAAATTCGAATGTACTACTCTATCGTGAAACATGTTGTGTAAAGGCAGATATATCGCAGATAATGTCTAAAATTCATAATTCTGACGGCCTTACAGCTGGGTATTGTATGCCGAGCAACATAAAAGCCATCAAACACCGATAACAATAGATGCTGGAAACGTGGATGGGAATGGCCACATGTTGCAAGGGCAACTGTAAGCAAGAGTCCCCTCGGGACCTGTTAGGATATAGAATATTTTCGTAGTTCAAATTAAAATAGTCTTGGCAACAAATTAATGGTCTATAAATGATATATATCATATCATTTGATATCGTATATATCAAATTTTTTTTTTGCCCTTGGGGGGGGGGGGGTGTTGGGCGGTGGTTTGTTTGACATAAAATAAATTTAATATTTGTATCGGCCGAATAGCAAAATACAAAAAGTTACAGTTTTGATGGAACTTTCAATGTTTGTTTGCTCAACATTCTGGACCGACGCTAGCATACTGTCCGCAAAACTTGCACTGGAACACTCAGTTGTGCAACCAAATAACTTTTCTCAGTGGTTAATTTGATATAAAATTGCTTCCATCTTCAAAAATGTAACGATTTTCGAAAATATGTTTAACTGGCCAAAACGCCCCAGTGTAGGCAGAAGGATATGCCCTTACCAACTGGACACAAGCGCAGTGAGCCTGCAGCAGTTGCTTCCAAATTGTATGGTTCAAACCTGATTAAATGGACTTATGTTGGTTTTTTAATGTCGAGCACATAAGGATTTGTAACCTTTTTATTATGGGATTGATAAAATACTAATGAAGGGCTATCAAACGTCTTTGGCTAAGGTGGGGCTACCCAGGCACTTTTTGAAATCCATTTTTTCACGACTTTTCAAAAAAGCTTTATTACGTATTCTCTGTAATATTTTTATAAGACTACTCACAGGCAATGCATTTGCGACTTAATGGACTACCAAATAAGACAAAGTTTCCATAAATTGCTTTGAAAAGTAAAAAGTTATCATAGGTTGCCTTAGGGGGGGCATATTATACCGTCTTACCCTACATAGCTGTGCGGTCCTCTACACAAAATGAGCAAGAACAAAGCGAGAATCATCACTTCTCTGGGAGGGCTACCAATCTGATTCTGTTTTTTTCGGACTTGTATACAAGTTTGATAAATTTGTTATCATGGCTTGTCATGGTTCGGAACAGTCTTTGCCTTTCTTTTATCGTTGTTCGTTATCTATTGAGAGCGATTTCTGCAAACTCTGCACCCAGCACACCAGCTTTCAGTTGAAGTCTCGGGATTTCGGAAGTTTTCGCCTCCGTCATTGCACCAACAAGTGATAATGAGAACCACCGCCTGTTTCTAGCCGGAAGTATACGACGCATGCATAAGCAGGTTGGCTTGTGTCAACAAATGAATGAAGTCTTTTGTCGTCGGGAATTGCGAACGAAAGTAGCATCGAAATATGCGAAGTTCATTCAATGTTGTTGCTTTCTAATTTCTATGAAGTGAGAAAGAGATAAAGCTTGCCCGTGCAGTGACTAATTATGCGAAACGTTTTAACCGTTGCTGCCAGCGTTCTTTGATATCTTCTGGTATTCCCACCGGTGCTTCTTGTTCAAGTATCTTGCAGCAGGACCTTGCCATGCACAGGGAAGAAAGCTATGAATCCGAGTGGGTTGCACAGGCTCATCACGACGATGGTGATCTCTTTCTTGCAGCAACATCCATCAATAGGGGAAGGAGGGGCAATATGCCCTAGCTAAGCATAGACTGCTTTTATGCCTTAGCTATAACGATTTTCATGGGTGTTTCTACCTCACGCAACAGTTGAACAATATAGCTAGCTGATGCCATATTAAAATTAGAAAAAATCTCAATCATATTGATAATATTTATAATTGATAATTCACATTTAAAAAAAGTGGTGATATTTCGTAGCCGGAAAATTCATGAGGTAAAACGCCTTTTAGCAGGCAGCTCTTAGGGAACAACGTACCATGCGTCGGCACATCAGCATTCTGGTATGGACAGTGCGTGGTATGGATATGCCCTACCTAAGTAAAGACTGCTGTAATGCCTTAGCTGTAACGATTTTCATGGGCATTTTTACCTCGTGCAACGGTTAAAATGTAGAAGATTTTGATTTACCATTTTATTCTAAACTTTATTAAGTTATGTTTTTTTAAATTAGGATTAAGTTCAACACCAAATTCAATATGAGCAGAATTTACCGATTAAGAAGAACTTCAAAACGGAAATCATCCCAGTTTGTCCCTGCAAGCCCCTAAGGCTCTCGCATATTATATTGGTTTGATGTGGATGTTCTAGGTCAGGGCTGCCCATCGTACGGCCCGCGGGCCGGATGCGGGCCTCGGCTCCATGTTTTGTGGCCCGCGGTATGTAAGAAAAATATCCTCATAATCGGCCCGCCAGCTTTTCTATCCGGCTCCAGAAGTTTTTTTTTAAAATTATTATTCATTAGTCAATATGGAAATTTTAAATCAAAGCTCGCACTGCAAAACCATTCATTTGAATTTGAAACAATTTTTTTTTTCATAGCTTGAAAGGAAAACGCGATGTTTTACATTAACCCTTTGTATCTTGGCATTCGAGTTCGGGACACTGTTCTATCACCAGAGCAATCGCGTCGCGCTTGAAATTCGTTCGTTGTTTGTTGAGTTTTTGCAATCGGATCGTTAATCCAAGTGGTTCTCTGCTTAGTTGCTGGTGGTTACTAGTGGATTGGCTAAAAATCCGATCAAAATCGATATTAGAATGACGAAAATAGAGTGTATCGAAGTGAGTTTGAAGTGCTTCTATCGTGCGGGTACGGCAAAACAACAACTCGTCGGCATTGTTCATCACTCGTGCCGAGGAGAGCCCATTGAGCTTTCTTCCATATGTAACCCGAGTAGGAGAAAGTGCTAAAGTGCGAACATACCATCGTTCTGGTTTTTAGTTCGAAAGTTTCACATTACACATAAAGTGACAAAAAGTGGTTCGGGTTCGACGTTGAAGGAGCATAAGGTAGGAAAATTGTATTTTCACTATTTTATTAGCTCTGGGGTAAGCAACGGGTGACCGTTGCTAACATTTTTGCGATTTTCCAACGTCTACGATGTATTAAAACTGGTGTAGTGTAGGGTAAGGCGGTCATGGCAGCCGCGAGCAGCGGCGACCCTGGCGGGTCTAGAGAACTGTGGCCGGGCTTAGGAAACTCGTTAAACGGACTTGGAGGGCTGACATACCTGCAACTGATTCCGAAGCATGAGACGAAACCACTGCCGCAGGTTCCTTTCATCATAGGTGCTTCGGTGGAAAAGGCTGCAGGTGGAGCAATTGAGGGAGCATCAACAGAAGCAAAAGGAACTCGATATATGTTAAAAGTTAGGAAGCAAGTACAGGTCAGAGCGCTGCTGAAGTTGTCTATGCTTATGGACGGCACTGAAGTTGTTGTCCAAGAACATCCAACTATGAACATTAGTCGTTGTGTTATATCCTGCTTTGAACTCATCCATATGGAGGAGCAGGATGTTCTACACCATCTTACAAGCCAGGGTGTGATCCGAGTCCAACGGATCACTCGTAAAGATCACGGTCTGATAGTTAACACGTCCGCCTTAATTCTAGCGTTCAACAAATGCAATCATCCGTCATATGTTAAGGTTGGCTTACTACGCGTTGCTACTCGCTCATATTATCCAAATCCGCTTCTATGCTACGGTTGTTTTCGTTTTGGCCATCCTCGTCTCCGCTGTCCTGGTCCTAAGCGTTGCTTCAACTGTTCAAAGGAACACGAATTAGCAGAAGAAGAATGTACGACACCTGCCCATTGTATTAACTGCGGAGGAGCACATCGACCAAACAACCATCAGTGCCCGGTTTTCAAAAGGGAAGTGGAGATTGTCCGTTTGAAAGTGGATTACAACCTTACTTTCCCGGAAGCTCGTAAGCGAATCGAAACAGGAATCGGCAGCTATGCTGATGCCGCAGTCCGGCAATCAACCGAGAATAAACTGGATGAACTAATGAAGAAAATGGAGGCAAAAGAAGCTAGAATCACCCAGCTTATGGATGACATAAAAAGAAAAGATGACAAAATGGAAAGAATGATGGTCCACATCAGGGCGAAAGAATCGGAGCTCCGTCAAATCCAAGCAACGATGTCAAGTCAAATGAGTCAACGAAACGAAGAACCTAAATCATGTCAAGTGAACCAACAATCCCAAGCGAGCCAATCGGGTCAACAAAGCCAGCTAAACCTATCGGAGAATCTCCAGTAATGAGGCAACTTAGAAATAGATCACCGGCGATAACTGAACCCAAAGGCAACGGAAGCAGCAAGAAGCAGAAAAGAAAAGAAAACCGGCACAACAACACTTCGCAAAGTCCACCTCCGAAAAAAACTGCCGAAAAAACCGCCACTTCAGATCAGGATGTCGAAAGCGTTGACGAAGACTATGAGGTCGAAGGAACACCCCTTAACCATCATGTTCGATAGGAAGCAATCCCCCCTACAACTATCGACCAGCAGTAACTTCCTGATAAACGAAATAGACAGTGATACGAATCGACTTGAAGGGAGGGAAAGTGTAGTACCCCCTTCACTTTTACAAGTAAGAGCGCAACAGGTTGGAAGATCTGTCCGGGACGTTTTACCCCTACCCGTTGATAGAGAATCCTCCTGTGCGGTCGATCATAGAACAGATCAATGTACCCTCTACCCACCTACTAAGAAACCGTATACTCACGTACCGTACACATTCGCTGCACCTTCCACAAGTACTGTAATTAATACAACCCTGTCCTGCGACGCCGCCGGCGCCACAATTTCTAGTAATTGGTTTGGGGAAGAAGAGATGAAAGTAGCTTCTCCACTTCCGAGTATGGAAGGGTCTGTTCGGGGGGGAAGAGGGCGGTACTCACTCCAAGAATATTCGGCCCTCGCAATTCTCCTCCCGGCTTTCCGCCAGTGAAGCCTGTAGTCATCATGAGACCCGAATGAACGAGCTAGTACCTGTATTATCACCATCAACATCAAACCACTGCGTTTCTATTTCGACGTGCCACAATCGATGTGGGGAGGGAGAGCGTGAAGTAACCTCCCCCCTCCCAAGGGTGGGAGTGGATGTCCGGGGGGATGTAGGTGAGACCAGCCAAGAGCGTCTTGCACCTCCTTCTTCCTCCTGGAATCCGGTCGATTTTTCTACATCGTCATCATCTGTAACTTCTTCCGACGGATCCTGCAATGAACCTACTAAATGCTTCGCATTGCAGTGGAATATACGCGGCTTACGTTCTAACATTAGCGAGCTCAAGTTGTTAATTAGTAGGTATCAACCATGCATAATAGCTCTACAAGAAACCAAAGTAGATAAACGAAACGTCACACCAGACTTTGCCGGCAAGAACTACACTCTACTTGTTGAAAACGGAAGCCGTCGGTATTGGCAGCAAGGTGTAGGGCTTGCCATTCGTGAAGGTGTTCCTTTTGAGCGCATTGATGTAAACTGTAACCTCCAAGCAATCGCAGTTCGGGTACAGCTTCCGACTCCAATGACGATAGTGTCACTATACATTCCGCCAAGTGATCAGCGTTGTCAAACCGAATTAGCCAAATTACTGGATGGACTGCCAACTTCATTATTGCTTCTTGGTGACTTCAATGCTCACCATCCTGCATGGGGTTCACTTACAACAAATTTACTCGGACGGTACATTGCGGAAAAAACATTGACAGAGCAGCTGATTATCTTGAACAATAGGTCGCATACACGTATTGATCCAGCAACGGGTTCCACGTCAGCTTTAGATCTATCGATATGCTAGAAGATGTTAGCCCCAAAATTTATTTGGAGGACACTTTTGGACACACATAATAGCGATCATTTTCCGATCACAATATCCGCTCCCAATTGGTTACGAGTACCGACAAAGACACGACGATGGCTTTATGATCAGGCGGATTGGACAGCATACGAGTGGTTAACGGCAAGCAGCATTAAGCCTGGAGACCAAATCGAAGTCGACGAATTTGTGAACCGAATCCTATCAGCGGCAGTATCCTCCATACCTCGAACATCTGGCCATATTGGTACAAAATCGGTACCTTGGTGGTCGACAGAAGTAAAAACAGCGATTAAGCTTCGCCGAAAAACATTAAGAGCATTGAAGCGCATCAAAGCAGCCGGTCTAGACACATCCGATGCACTTGGAAAATTCCAAGTAGCCAGAGCAGAGGCGAAGAAATCAATAAACGAAGCAAAAAGAAAATCGTGGGAGGAGTTCGTCGGGAAAATATCAACGAATAGCACTGCCGCTGAAATGTGGCACTCAGTTAACACATTGAGAGGAAAGAGGCAACACCGTACAGCCGTTCTCAAGCGGCCTGATGGGTACACTGATAATGCGGAAGAAGTAGCAGAAGAACTGGCCAAGCATTACTGGGAAAGATCAGCGTCCTCGAGCTATCCTCCATTATTTCAAAAGGCAAAGGAAAAAGCTGAACGAGTTCGCATACAACTCCTACCTGATACAGGCAACACGTACAACTCGGACTTCTCCTTGGATGAACTCCTGTACGCACTTGATAAAGGCCGAAGTGCCTCTACAGGCCCAGACACTATTGGATACCCGATGCTACAAAGACTACCTCTATCCGTAAAGACGGCATTGCTAGAACTTCTAAACCGAATATGGCGCAGTGGCGTTTTCCCATCCAGTTGGAGAACTGGAATAATAATACCAATCCCTAAACCGAATACCACTGAATCCGGCCCCGCTGCCTTCAGGCCAATTACTCTCACAAATTGCATATCGAAAGTTTTTGAGCGTATTATAAATAGAAGGTTAACAACCGAGCTGGAGTCAAATGGTAGGCTCGACAAGAGGCAACATGCTTTTATTTATTTTTATTTATTTCGTCAAACATAATGTAGACTACATTAAAAAACTTATAACTATGCTCTATTGTAACTAATGTTCCTAAAATATTTTCTTAGGCTCATACGAGGCATGGCTAAATCAATTGCTTCACAATACTGATTGTAAACAGACATCATTTGATTCATTGGACTAAATTTTGCATAATTTGTTCGATGATGACAGGTGGCAAACAAGTTTCGATTTCTCAATTGCCGAGTAGGAGTGTAAAAATTTAAACAAGACAATAGTTTGGTGGAATCAATGCGGTGCGAAACAATATCATTCACAAATGAGATCATGGCAAACTCACGACGCTTTTTCAATGATTGGATATCTATAAGCATACATCGCGCCTTGTACGACGGAAGTGGGAATGTTGTCCACCCTAATTTGCGTAAGGCATATAAAAGGAATTGCTTTTGAATTGATTCTATTCGATCAACATGTGATTTCATATACGGAGACCATACAATACTACAATATTATATAATTGATCTGACATACGCAACGTACAAAGTTTTAATTGTATAAGGATCTTGAAAGTTATAACTAAATCTTTTAATAAAACTGAGAATATTTGTTGCTCTTTAGAGCTGGTCATGGCATCAATACGTACTTGGCGGAGTTAGACAGGTCGCTACCAAACAATGATGAACACTGTCTCATAGCATCGCTAGACCTCTCGAAAGCTTATGATATGGAGGTACATGGAGGTACGGTATTTTACGCACACTGCGCAAGTGGCAAATCAACGGGCGAATGTTCAACATTTTGAATAGCTTTCTCGATGGTCGTTCTTTCCGCGTAAGTGTCAACGGAGCATACTCACAGGAAATGTCTCTAGAAAATGGTGTACCGCAAGGGTCTGTGTTGTCCGTCACACTATTTCTAGCAGCAATACAACCGATTTTTCGTATTGTTCCGAATAACCTCATCGTACTCCTGTACGCGGACGATATATTATTAGTAGCGCGAAGGAAAAGGAGCAACCTATGTTTCGTGATTTACAGAGAGCCGTGAAAGCTGTCGACAAATGGGCTAAAAGCGTCGGATTCAGCATATCGGCAGATAAATCTAAAATTTTCTACTGCAGTCCTAATGCCCGCCGAGAGCCTGGGGGCAATATATCTATTGACCGTGTTATTATACCAAAGACGAGACAGTTGAAAGTCGTCGGCGTAACCTTAGATAGGACCCTAACATTTAAACCTCACTGTAAACTGGCAAAAAGAAAATGCGATTCACGGCTAAGAATCATGAAAATGATAACCGACAGGATTCCCCGAGGCCAGCGAGCTGCACTGTTACGAACCGGTTCAGCAATAATAACAACACGCCTTCTTTACGGCATAGTTCTGTTTAGTAGAGCAAAAAACGAGGTTATCCATTCACTTGCGCCTATATATAATAAAATGATCCGAATGGCTTCTGGTGCATTTGTTACCAGCCCAACTCTAGCGATTATGGCAGAAGCTGGCACAATACCATTCAACCTCTTGACTGTCCAATCTTTAGCACGTGCTGCTATTCGCGTGATGGAGAAAGACCGATCTAATATCGACCTCCCAGTTGTTCGGAGAGCATCTGAATGTCTCATGGAAGCAGTAGAGATGACATTACCGAAAGTAGAAGTGCGCTCGCGGCTTAGCACTCGAAAGTGGCATGAACACAAACCAGGAATAGTATGGGATGTGAAGCATAAGGTCAAAGCATATACCGATGGATCGAAAAGCGATAATTCAGTTGGAGTAGGAATATTCTGTGATAATCTTCAACAATCGATAGCCATACCGTCATTTTGTAGCGTGTTCTCAGCGGAAGCCTATGCGATCAAACTAGCTCTCGGTACATGTACATCGAACAATTTAGTGATTCTCTCGGATTCAGCGAGTTGTCTTTCGGCCATAGAAAATGGCAAATCACAACACCCATGGATCCAAGAAATAGAAAGAATGCTTCGAATACGTCCAGCTCAGTTATGCTGGATCCCTGGCCATGCCGGAATTCATGGCAATGAAGAAGCAGACCGGCTTGCCAAAGAGGGACGAGACAGGCTACCACATGAGATCGCAATTCCAGGAGTAGATGTGATAAAGTCTATCAAGCAATCAATCCGTATAAGATGGGAAGATCAATGGTCACATGAAAGAAACGTCAAACTAAAGGAATCCAAACCTAGCACCGTTAAATGGATAGACCAGGAAAATCCTGCCGATCAAAGGATGCTCACGCGACTACGTATTGGTCACACTCGACTAACTCACGAGTTTTTAATAAAGAAGTCATCCCCACCAGTTTGTGAGTGTTGCGGAACAATCATTGACGTCCGCCATATTATTCTGCAATGCAGAAAATACGACGATGCTAGAAAAAAATATCGACTAGATCAAACAAGCTTGTGTGCGGCTCTACAGAATGATCCTGAAAGTGAAAAACGTATGCTGGATTTCCTACAAGAGACAGAGCTGTATCGGCAACTGTGAACAATACGAAGAAATACAGAAGAAGAGGAAGAAGCAGTAAAAGAAGAAGAAGAAGAAGAAGAAGCAGATTATTGGGGAAGATGAAGAAGAAGCATACTATTGAAAGAAGAAGAAGAAGCTGATTATTGGAAGAAGGAAAAGAATAGTGTTAGTAAAAGTGATATGAAAGAGAAGTTGACGCAAAGTGATGCACAAGAAAACGGAAGAATACAAAATGAAGAGGAAGTTGAACAGAACGAAGAAGACGAGATATGTGTATGAAATTGTAAAATCAAGCGAAAAGCAACAAAAAACAAAAAAGCAGTAAAAACATTCAAAAGAAAGTGAACTAAATGAAAGAAAATAGAAATCTATGCAAATAACTGGAGAAATACAACGAAAGCAGTACCACGGAATCGGCGAACAGCAGCAACTAATATAATACATAAGCTAAGTGAATTTACTGTACCCTTACCATATATATATATTTTTTTAATTACTCTAATTTATCAGACACGAATTCACGGATAGTGTAAAGTGTCACTAATAAACAACAACAACAAATTTGTATCTTGGGGTCGCTTACCAAAGATACAAAGGGTTAATGTGAAACATCGCGTTTTCAATGAATATTGGTCAAAGTAGTTAATGTTCACAAAGGAAAGCCGGTTTGCTTAGATTGTTCGGAAAGTTTTGCTTTATTGAAGGTATAAAATCTGAATCGCATCGTACCGCAAAGCTAAGGAGCATATCCATACAAGTCCTTTATGCCTTTGACTATTATATGCAGTAGTTTGGTGCAAATGTTCTAGGTTCTCCAAAATGTTCGGGAGTTCGGGAAATCAACCCAGCATGTATACACAAGTCTGAAATCAACCCACGATGTCCATACAAGTCCCTCGAGTCTTTGTGTATTATATGCAGCTCAAATTAGTTTAAAGGGGCAGCAGGGACTATGTCCAAGGGCTTGACGACCCCTCCCCATGGCCACTGCGAGTTAGGGGGCCTGCCTAGGATGTGGTGGGGTTTGACAGTGGGCTCTGTTAAACCTCTACAAAAAGCTGCATGTGTCCATAAGCAGGCCCTATCAAACCCAGTCAACACATGAACGTATATGGTGTCGTGTAGGATGCTGAAGTGCAGGCGATAGAGATACTTTTCCACACAACATGTATGTATATCGTCTCCAATTTAGCATCTTGTATTGCACCATGTGCGATTTTATGTAGACTGGGAAGCGACCAAGTGCCGCTCAAAGCGCACAAGCCCAACACGAGTGCCAACCGGCACATCAGGATTAATACCAGTGAGATCCTGATTACGGTATACTGGTCAAGGCAAGTGACACACACGCGCGCGCGAAAGTAATGCAAAATAATTTATTATTTATTATTTAATCAGACTAAGGCCGAAGTGGCCTGTGCGGTATATAAGAGTCTTCTCCATTCGGCTCGGTCCATGGCTACACGTCGCCAACCACGCAGTCTACGGAGGGTCCGCAAGTCATCTTCCACCTGATCGATCCACCTTGCCCGCTGTGCACCTCGCCTTCTTGTTCCCGTCGGATCGTTGTCGAGAACCATTTTCACCGGATTACTGTCCGACATTCTGGCTACGTGCCCGGCCCACCGCAGTCTTCCGATTTTCGCGGTGTGAACGATGGATGGTTCTCCCAACAGCTGATGCAATTCGTGGTTCATTCGCCTCCTCCACGTACCGTCCGCCATCTGCACCCCACCATAGATGGTACGCAGCACTTTCCTTTCGGAAAACTCCAAGTGCGCGTTGGTCCTCCACGAGCATCGTCCAGGTCTCGTGTCCGTAGAGGACTACCGGTCTAATTAGCGTTTTGTAGATTGTCAGTTTGGTACGGCGGCGAACTCTATTCGATCGGAGCGTCTTGCGGAGTCCAAAGTACGTACGATTTCCAGCCACTATGCGTCTCCGAATTTCTCTGCTGGTGTCATTTTCGGCAGTCACCAGTGAGCCCAAGTACACAAATTCTTCTACCACCTCGATTTCGTCACCTCCGATGCAAACTCGCGGTGGGTGGCTCACATTGTCTTCTCTTGAACCTCTTCCTATCATG
Organism: Armigeres subalbatus; assembly: GCF_024139115.2. Lineage (NCBI taxonomy): Eukaryota > Metazoa > Arthropoda > Insecta > Diptera > Culicidae > Armigeres > Armigeres subalbatus. The sequence continues at coordinate 65,794,282 of NC_085139.1, read as the reverse complement.
TACTTCGTCTTCGACGTGTTGATGACTAGTCCGATCCGCTTAGCTTCCCTCTTCAGTCTGATGTAGGCTTCCTCCATCTTCTCAAAGTTACGTGCCATAATATCTATGTCGTCGGCGAAACCAAATAGCTAGACGGACTTATTGAAAATTGTACCACTCGTGTTAATCCCTGCTCTTCGTATTACCCCTTCCAAAGCGATGTTGAATAGCAAACACGAAAGACCATCACCTTGCCGTTACCCTCTGCGGGTTTCGAAGGGACTCGAGAATGCCCCTGAAACTCGAACTACGCACATCACCCGATCCATCGTCGCTTTGATCAACCGTGTCAGTTTATCCGGAAAACCATGCAAAATAAACGACATGTAAAATGAACGTAAATTTAGATTCTTACTTAACGTCAAATAGAGATAAAATAAGGGTTGCTGAATAACATTAGCTTTCCGATTACTACCAATTATTTTCAATCCCGTTTCTTTTTTACTTTTCTTACGTTAATGAAATGATAACGCGGGCGCCTAATCCGAAATTCAAATGAACAATCGCTCGCTTTGAGCGATTGATTGTTTATTCTCGCGAAGAATGAACAATTGAACAAATAAGGAAATGCTAATACTGCTGTGTAGAAGTTTCATAGGTCACATCACTTTCCATGGTGAATCCCGATCTATGTTACTGATTACCCCACCCAACTAACACTACTTCCTTCCCGTGGTAAATGTGGAGATGCAGAGGTATTCTCGGTCTCTAGTAGCAACAATTACCACACACTCACATTCCCTCCGTTTCCCAACTGACTGTAAGGACTTGGCCGGCGCCGTTATTGATCAATATTTGCGAGCTGCTGAAACGTGCACTTCGAGAATAGTTGGTAAATCCCAACCACTATTTACTTGGATCGTAGTGCAATTTGCACCAGTTCTGATCAATCACGGAGTAGCAACCATTGATATGTACAGTCAGTCTAAGCTAAGCTAAGCTAAGCTAAGCTATATGCAGCTCAAATTAGTTTAATGCAGAAGTTCTAGACTCTTCAAATTGTTCTACAGTTCAGATCAATTGGTGTACAAGGTCAACTACGCCTGATATCCAATCGAAATCAATTCAGAATGTCCATACAAGTCCCTAGGAACCTTTCGTATTATGTGGAGTTCTAATTAGTTCAGATGTTCTGGGCTCTCCAAATTGAACTGGAATTCAGCTCAACTGGTCTACAAAGTCCACTGCTCCTTGCATTAAATCGAAATCAACCCAGCATGTCCATACAATTATGAGAAGTCCGAATTAGTTTAATGCAGGTGTTCTAGGATCTCCAAATTACTCTGGAGCTCAGATCAATTGGTCCACAAGGTCAACTACGCCTGATATGCAATCGAAATCAACCCTATATGTCCATATAAGTCCCTAGAGCCCTTGTCTATTATATGCATACCAAATTAGATTAATGCAGATGTTCTTGGTTCTCCTAATTGTACTGGAGTTCTGATCAATTGGATCGCCTGTTTAACTGAATTTGGTGTAAAGTTGAAATAAATTCAGCATTTTCATATAATTTTCTAGGGCCCTTGCATAGTATTTCCTGCTTAACTTAGTTTAATCCAAACGTTCTAGGTTCTCCAAATTGTTCTGGAATTCATATCAATTAGTTTACAAGGTCCTCTTTAGCCGCGCGGTAAGACGCGCGGCTACAAAGCAAGACCATGCTGAGGGTGGCTGGGTTCGATTCCCGGTGCCAATCTAGCGAAAATTGCCTAGATTGGAAATAGTCTCGACTTCCCTGGGCATAAAAGTATCATCGTTTTAGCCTCATGATATACGAATACAAAAATGGTAACTTGGCTTAGAAACCTCGCAGTTAATAACTGTGGAAGTGCTTAATGAGCACTAAGCTGCGAGGCGGCTCTGTCCCAGTGTGGGGATGTAATGCCAATAATAATAAGAAGAAGAAGTTTACAAGGTCAGCACCTTCTGGTATCCAGTCGAAAGTAACCTAGCACGCCTAACAAACAGTCAGTGTTGGGAAAAGTACAGTAGAATATTTACATTTTATCCGATTAAATTTCATATACTGTACACATCAAGACAGTATGCCAAGGAATGTACGGCAACATTATCACACTATTTTTCTTCATACGCAGACTGTTTGTTCGTTGCTGCTTGAGAGTCTCGTGTCGTTCAGCCACACAGTATTTGCATAAACTTCTTTTTTCCAGCTCGTTTGTAGCGCCGATTTTGGTTTGAAACAAGGATTTGATTTTGGTTTGAAACCAGGCGAAGTTGGCCTGCTAGATCCAATGATTTAAACTCCAGAACTATTGGGAATTCGACTGTATATTTTAATTCGATTTTAAGAACGGCTACGCAGTCTTGAAGATTGAAACAAGATGTATATTTGTCCGACGTTTCGACACGGGGATGGTGTCTTCATCAGGGGAAAATACTGTGTTTGTTTCTAGTCTATTGTTTAGTCTAACGTTAACTGTCTGGCGTGGATTTTACTGGTACATGATTTTGGTTATTTCGTTTTCCTCCCTTAATCTCTTCTATACTCTTGATGTGGTGCAATACAGAGAGGTATGTTGAGCTCAATCCATCTACGTCTGTCCAAGACCACAGATTATTAGGTGGGCTTATAATGTCTGGAACAATCTATACTTAGTTCAGTCAGAAAAACCCAATTAATAATTTGTCTATTATAGCCATGTCAAACTAAGCCGCAGAAACAGACCCTGAAATTTGACATTTGAAAGCTTGTGCGAACAAATTTTTTCGCTATTGACTAGTTAATAAACAAGGGTAATAATACCCTCAATGTCTTCTGCCGAATGTATTACGTTGAACGAAGCCGTTGATTGGCAATAACAACCTGGATTAGTATTTGATTCGTGACACCTACATATACCAATGGATATGATAAGACACGCAGCCGTGGCTGTACAACAATATACAGAAATGAAAGCAATTTTAATTAAATTACAAGCTTCATTCTAACAACTTTGTTTAAGTCGTTAAGCATCCTCTGTGCAGCGCGACCGCAGTTTTATCCGTTGAATGAGAGTTATTGTTGTATATGCGTATACCCGAGCAAAAAACGTATTTCGGAAAGAGATCTTTTTTTTTCGTTTCTTTATTAAGGAGACTTTCAGCCCTAGGCTGGCTCGTCTCCGCCAGGACAGAGATCTCAATTTGATTATATTTGAGCTTTGCAATCCACATGTAACATTAGGCAAAACGTGTATTTCGCCACGTTTGAAATAATGAAAATATTATTAATGTTGTTCATTTTGGCTGTTACGCCCTTTTCAAATGTTAGTCTAGTTATAACAAGGCTTTCACGTCACTAGACTAAACTGTACCATGGGCCTCCATGTGAATAAACCACATTATAATATCACAATCTGCGAATATGATCATTAGAATTGGGATGTTTTTGCCCGGGTTGTGGCAGCGAGGCGTTTCCACGCGAAGTAGTATCAAACAACACCAGCAGCAGTGTTTGCGGCAACGTAGCCGATTTGTGGCCATAACAAACGACCCCCGCACAGTGCTCCTCTACAACACTTTGTCCGCGCTTACCCTTGGTTGACTATCATCGGCGGCGCAAATAATTTATAATCCTGATTATCCGAGCATTAATGCAATTCATTTTCAATAACCGGCAACATGGGAATAGCTGATACGGGCCGAAGAGTGGTACGGAGGATGCTGCGTTGCTACTGGCTGCAGTCGGTTCGGAAAACGTTCTTTGCTGGGTTTCTCTTCGCTACTTTAACGCTGCACTGGCTACGGCAAAGTACAATGGAATGTGCGGCGGGAGGTGGGTGGGAACGTTCGCAACAGGTAGCACTTTTCTTGTTGAACATTAAGCAACAATAGTCGTTCGTAGCAGTTGCCCGTGATGAAGTTGAACAGCGCTAGTGGCGTGGTTAGGTATCAGATTCGTGAAAGTAGATTTCAATTTGACCTAGTGTACTATGTAAGGTGTGAGATTCATATTATGTCATGTCCATGTAACTTCACTCCGAACGGAATCCTAAGGGATTCCCGTCGGATGTAATTCTTCTGGCATTCCTGAGGGAATTCTTCCGGCATTCCGAAGAAATGCTTTCGGCATTCCGGAGAAAATCTATCTGGGATTCCAGAGGAAATCCGACCGGGATTCCGGAGGGAATCTGTAATAATTGGGTAAGTATGGCCTGAGCTATGCTGAGACTCCCTGAATCAATGGCCTCAGGGTCGTCACGCACACCTCAAGCTACTCGCGGGCAGGGAACTCTCGCAATCAAAATGTAGGGAAAACCACAGAGCTTCACAATGCGACACTTTATTTTCTCCACTCTCTTTCACTTTCTTAAGTCTAGCTAACCTGTCTTCCTCGGGGCCCCTCTTCCTGGCAGCACTCCACCACTTCACTTCTACCTTTTTCAGCTCCTATCCTTCCTCATCCTCTGCCTAGCTTTCGTTCCGTCCTTCCTTGTCTTTAACCTTCGATGCAAGGGCATTCACGCCGGCGACGGCGGCTTTCTTCCTCCTCGGTACGGAATCTCTACTTCCTTCGCCCTTCAATGGCCTACGTAGCGTCGGTGGCTGACACTTTCCTTCTTCTGTTGCCGACGACTCGGCTCGCTGCGGCTTACCGGTGGTAACGCCGGGGTGGCTTGGGGATCTCCCTCGCTCCTTGCCATGGTCCAAAACGACCAATAAGATGGCCGAACGGCGATCGGCGGAACTTGCCGAATCAGGCCGACAATGGAACCTGGGTACGATGGCGGTTCTCGATGGGGTTTAACCAAGGGTTTAACCATAAAAACGGCGGGGTTCTGACGTCCTCTACGCCTGGTCTTCTTCCACAAACTTCCTTCAAATTTTTCAAACTCGTTAACTTTTGCTAGCTTTTAATCTTTCACCCGTTCACTTCGAAATGCGTTGGATAAGTCACCGGTTTTGGGCTTGTTTCCCGCATCCAAGGGTCATGACCTCCTTTTTCAGGTCAGTCACCTCGCATCATTGCATCACCCGATTACGCCACCCCTTCATGGCTGCTCGACGATGGTGCTTCTGGCCCTCTGGTGTTGGGTTGGAGGACTATGGTGAGTGGTTGGCTGCGGTATTCTAGGGTGGTGGAGGCTATTCACGCCCTGCTCTACTGCAGTCGCTATTGTACATGGAAAACCTACACATGAAGACGAGTTTTACCTGCCATTCACAAACAATTCGCGCATAACACTAAAATTCCACGAATTTCTCGGCAACACTCATCACATAACATAACCAACACTTACAAATCCTTACGGGATTCCGGAGGGAATTCTTACAGGATTCCGGAGGGAATCCCGGAATCCTGATTCCGGAGGGAATCCTTACGGGATTCCGGAGGGAATCCTTACGGGATTCCGGAGGGAATCCTTACGGGATTCCGGAGGGAATCCTTACGGGATTCCGGAGGGAATCCTTACGGGATTCCGGAGGAATCCTTGCAGGATTCGGAGGAATCCTTACGGGATTCCGGAGGGAATCCTTACGGGATTCCGGAGGGAATCCTTACGGGATTCCGGAGGGAATCCTTACGGGATTCCGGAGGGAATCCTTACGGGATTCGGAGGAATCCTTGCAGGATTCCGGAGGAATCCTTACAGGATTCCGGAGGAATCCTTACGGGATTCCGGAGGAATCCTTGCAGGATTCCGGAGGAATCCTTGCAGGATTCCGGAGGGAATCCTTACGGGATTCCGGAGGGAATCCTTACGGGATTCCGGAGGGAATCCTTACGGGATTCCGGAGGGAATCCTTACGGGATTCCGGAGGGAATCCTTACGGGATTCCGGAGGGAATCCTTACGGGATTCCGGAGGGAATCCTTACGGGATTCCGGAGGGAATCCTTACGGGATTCCGGAGGGAATCCTTACGGGATTCCGGAGGAATCCTTGCAGGATTCCGGAGGAATCCTTGCAGGATTCCGGAGGAATCCTTACAGGATTCCGGAGGGAATCCTTGCAGGATTCCGGAGGAATCCTTGCAGGATTCCGGAGGGAATCCTTACGGGATTCCGGAGGGAATCCTTACGGGATTCCGGAGGGAATCCTTACGGGATTCCGGAGGGAATCCTTACGGGATTCCGGAGGAATCCTTACAGGATTCGGAGGAATCCTTGCAGGATTCCGGAGGAATCCTTACAGGATTCCGGAGGAATCCTTACAGGATTCCGGAGGAATCCTTACAGGATTCCGGAGGAATCCTTGCAGGATTCCGGAGGAATCCTTGCGGATTCCGGAGGAATCCTTGCAGGATTCCGGAGGAATCCTTACGGATTCCGGAGGGAATCCTTGCAGGATTCCGGAGGAATCCTTACAGGATTCCGGAGGAATCCTTACGGGATTCCGGAGGAATCCTTGCAGGATTCCGGAGGAATCCTTGCAGGATTCCGGAGGAATCCTTACAGGATTCCGGAGGAATCCTTGCAGGATTCCGGAGGAATCCTTGCAGGATTCCGGAGGAATCCTTACAGGATTCCGGAGGAATCCTTACAGGATTCCGGAGGAATCCTTGCAGGATTCCGGAGGAATCCTTACAGGATTCCGGAGGAATCCTTACAGGATTCCGGAGGAATCCTTACGGATTCCGGAGGGAATCCTTGCAGGATTCGGAGGAATCCTTACAGGATTCCGGAGGAATCCTTGCAGGATTCCGGAGGAATCCTTGCAGGATTCCGGAGGGAATCCTTACGGATTCCGGAGGAATCCTTACGGATTCCGGAGGAATCCTTACGGGATTCCGGAGGAATCCTTGCAGGATTCCGGAGGAATCCTTACAGGATTCCGGAGGAATCCTTACGGATTCCGGAGGAATCCTTACGGGATTCCGGAGGAATCCTTGCAGGATTCCGGAGGAATCCTTGCAGGATTCCGGAGGAATCCTTACGGATTCCGGAGGAATCCTTGCAGGATTCCGGAGGAATCCTTACAGGATTCCGGAGGAATCCTTACAGGATTCCGGAGGAATCCTTGCAGGATTCGGAGGAATCCTTACGGGATTCCGGAGGGAATCCTTACGGGATTCCGGAGGGAATCCTTACGGGATTCCGGAGGGAATCCTTACGGGATTCCGGAGGGAATCCTTACGGGATTCCGGAGGGAATCCTTACGGGATTCCGGAGGGAATCCTTCCCTAGCAGCACACATATTCCATATAGGTTACTGCAACTTTTATGCGACCGGATTTAGTCACAATCAAGTTGCTGCAACCATATTTGCCTTACTTGTGCTGCTCGGGTTACGGGATTCCGGAGGGAATCCTTACGGGATTCCGGAGGGAATCCTTACGGGATTCCGGAGGGAATCCTTACGGGATTCCGGAGGGAATCCTTACGGGATTCCGGAGGGAATCCTTACGGGATTCCGGAGGGAATCCTTACGGGATTCCGGAGGGAATCCTTACGGGATTCCGGAGGGAATCCTTACGGGATTCCGGAGGGAATCCTTACGGGATTCCGGAGGAATCCTTGCGGATTCCGGAGGAATCCTTACGGGATTCCGGAGGAATCCTTACAGGATTCCGGAGGAATCCTTACAGGATTCCGGAGGAATCCTTGCAGGATTCCGGAGGAATCCTTGCAGGATTCCGGAGGAATCCTTACGGGATTCCGGAGGAATCCTTGCAGGATTCCGGAGGAATCCTTACAGGATTCCGGAGGAATCCTTGCAGGATTCCGGAGGAATCCTTGCAGGATTCCGGAGGAATCCTTACGGGATTCCGGAGGAATCCTTGCAGGATTCCGGAGGAATCCTTACAGGATTCCGGAGGAATCCTTGCAGGATTCCGGAGGGAATCCTTACGGATTCCGGAGGAATCCTTGCAGGATTCCGGAGGAATCCTTGCAGGATTCCGGAGAGAATCCTTGCGGGATTCTGGAGGGAATTCTTGCGAGATTCTGGAGGGAATCCTTGAGGGATTCCGGAGGGAATCCTTACGGGATTCCGGAGGAATCCTTGCAGGATTCCGGAGGGAATCCTTGCAGGATTCCGGAGGAATCCTTACGGGATTCGGAGGGAATCCTTGCAGGATTCCGGAGGAATCCTTGCAGGATTCGGAGGAATCCTTGCAGGATTCCGGAGGGCTTCCTTACGGGATTCCGGAGGGAATCCTGACGGGATTCCGGAGGAATCCTTGCAGGATTCCGGAGGAATCCTTGCGGGATTCCGGAGGAATCCTTGCGGGATTCCGGAGGAATCCTTGCGGGATTCCGGAGGAATCCTTGCAGGATTCCGAAGGGAATCCTTGCAGGATTCCGAAAGGATTCCTTGCGGGATTCCGGAGGAATCCTTGCGGGATTCCGGAGGAATCCTTGCGGGATTCGGAGGAATCCTTGCGGATTCCGGAGGAATCCTTGCGGGATTCCGGAGGAATCCTTGCGGGATTCCGGAGGAATCCTTGCGGGATTCCGGAGGAATCCTTGCAGGATTCCGGAGGGAATCCTTACGGGATTCCGGAGGGAATCCTTACGGGATTCCGGAGGGAATCCTTGCGGGATTCCGGAGGGAATCCTTGCGGGATTCCGGAGGGAATCCTTGCGGGATTCCGGAGGGAATCCTTGCGGGATTCCGGAGGGAATCCTTGCGGGATTCCGGAGGGAATCCTTGCGGGATTCCGGAGGGAATCCTTGCGGGATTCCGGAGGGAATCCTTGCGGGATTCCGGAGGGAATCCTTGCGGGATTCCGGAGGGAATCCTTGCGGGATTCCGGAGGGAATCCTTGCGGGATTCCAAAGGGAATCCTTGCGGGATTCCGGCGGGAATCCTTGCGGGATTCCGGAGGGAATCCTTGCGGGATTCCGGAGGGAATCCTTGCGGGATTCCGGAGGGAATCCTTGCGGGATTCCGGAGGGAATCCTTGCGGGATTCCGGAGGGAATCCTTGCGGGATTCCGGAGGGAATCCTTGCGGGATTCCGGAGGGTATCCATGCGGGAGTCGGGATGGAATCTTTGCGGTATTCCGGAGGGAATCCTTGCGGGATTCCGGAGGGAATCCTTGCGGGATTCCGGAGGGAATCCTTGCGGGATTCCGGAGGGAATCCTTGCGGGATTCCGGAGGGAATCCTTGCGGGATTCCGGAGGGAATCCTTGCTTGATTCCGGAGGGAATCCTTGCGGGATTCCGGAGGGAATCCTTGCTTGATTCCGGAGGGAATCCTTGCTTGATTCCGGAGGGAATCCTTGCGGGATTCCGGAGGGAATCCTTGCGGGATTCCGGATGGAATCCTTGCGGGATTCCGGATGGAATCCTTGCGGGATTCCGGAGGGAATCCTTGCGGGATTCCGGAGGGAATCCTTGCGGGGTTCCTGAGGGAATCCTTGCGGGATTCCGGAGGGAATCCTTGCGGGATTCCGGAGGGAATCCTTGCGGGATTCCGGAGGGAATCCTTGCGGGATTCCGGAAGGAATCCTTGCGGGATTCCGGAGGGAAACCTTGCGGGATTCCGGAGGGAATCCTTGCGGGAATCCTTCCGGCGAGAATCCTTGCGGGATTCCGACGGGAATCCTTGTGTGATTCCGGCGGGAATCCTTGCGGGATTCCGGCGGGAATCCTTGCGGGATTCCGGAGGGAATCCTTGCTGGATTCCGGCGCGAATCCTTGCTGGATTCCGGCGGGAATCCTTGCTGGATTCCGGCGGGAATCCTTGCTGGATTCCGGCGGGAATCCTTGCGAGAATTCTTGCGGGATTCCGGCGGGAATCCTTGCGGGTTTCCGGAGGGAGTCCTTGCGGGATTCCGGAGGGAATCCTTGCGGGATTCCGCAGGGAATCCTTGCGGGACTCCTTCTATATAACCAGCCGTACAGCCATTGAAGAAGAATAATAAGAAAATAATGGAGAAGAGAAGGGGGAGGGGAAGAAGAAATAGAAAACGAATAAGAAGAATATGAAGAAGAAGGGGACTAAGAAGTAAAAGTTATTGATGACCTCCGCCCTGTGTACTCGTCCAGTTTTTCATCATTAAACTAACTTGTTATGTTTAAAGTGGTAACCCCTGATTATCGCTTATTGGCTTATTCTGATTTTTTTTTCAATTTTGCTTACGGAAGGTTCCTACATTGGACCATATGGACGTTGATTTCAAGTACTCCCTGGCTAAATATATGACAAGTAAAGAACTGAAATCATTTTAAAATTCACAAAAATTAAGAAAAAGAAAATAATTCGTTGGATGAATGAAGCAAATTTTTTGCGAGTTATTAAACAGTTTGAATAAATATCTAAACGATTACAAAATACATCTTTTTCAACTTCTAGCTGTATAAACGAGACTGCTTTGAGGAATTCAGAATTCACTAATCCTAATAAATTAATTGAAATCAAAATGATGAATATTAACTAGGTGGCATCATAATCATCTCACCAAACAATAGTTCTGTAAATATAAAAGTATCATTTTTTGATATTTTTATATTAACCGGAAAATTTAACTGGCAATTGTCAAAAAGTCGGTGCATAAGCAAACAACTATGTAGAGTGACAACTTCAATGAGGCTGAGTACTTTGCACATTTAACGCAAATTTGCAAAACATCCGACAGCGTTACGAAACTGCTCCTGGGCGTGTTCCACTCGAGATTCAAACACGACCTTCCGCTCCTTAATCCTGCTTGTAAACAACGACAAAGGTACTTCCCGAACTAGTTACATCCTCATTAGGCTTCCGCTCACATTCACCTTCTTCAGCGGTAGCCATCGTCACCCGCCACCCTTACCATGCGCGGCAGCCAAGCAACGATTGTTTGAATAGAAAACCAAATAAAACCGAAGACGATGCTTACAAAAATGCAGTGCAGCGAAAACTTTTCGAATAATACACCAGAACTCGAACGGCTGGAAATCACGGAACGCGCGCGCTGAAATCCGAACCCACCATATAAGTATCGTTCGTGCATGGAACAGCAACGAACTGCGGCCCAACAACGTACATCTACAGCATTCCAGTAGACGGCACAACCTCAGCAAGGGGGCTGAAGGCACTGAAGACTTATACCGAGTGTGTAATTTGCTGTGCACACATGAACTCGCTTCCATGGCTCTTTCGTGATGTCAATGCCGCGCACGGTGGTGAAAAGTGACGAAAAAACGATATTTTTGACGATTGGACGAAGAACGTTCCGCACATTACCAAACAAAACAACTTTATTGCAAAAACAAAGTTAACTGAGCGAATAATGAATTATTTTTCGTTCATTCGACTGGCAGGCAGATTGAGAGATTTTAGGATATGTGTTTTTTATGTGAATGCTTCAATGCTTCATTTTCAGTATTTCCAAAAGTTGTTTCTGAAATCCATCCCCTTTCTGTATTAGATTTTCATAATCGGGTTGAAACTGTCGATTTGCCTTCTATCGTCAGTCTGATTTGTGCAAATATTTATTCCTGTTATAATCGAAAATATCATAAGTTATGGCAACACTATTTTTTTTTTAATATAAAAAAAATGTTACAACATTATTACATTTTGTAAGCATTTCCAATGTGTACAAAACCAACAATATGTTGTGGTTGTATCGCACTCTTTACCGTTGTCCTGTCGATCTCAGAACTAGTACCACTGGCTGTGTGTGCATTCCGGACTTCCTACCGACGAGAACATGTTCAAGTCAGATCACGAATACGGCAATTGAGAGCGATACACCCGAGTTAGGTATATGTGTACACTGCACTCTGCAGAGTTAAGGATTATCTGCTTCCTGTTTGAAGAAGCAGCGAGTTTTATCCTCACGATAATACATGTATAGAATTACTTTCGATTTTTTCTCCTTTTTCGAATGAGAAGTTTGTAGGGTAGATCAAGATATGTATTAGAAACTGGAAATCACTCACAAGTGTAAAACGATGTTCTTCAATTCTTTTTATGAAGTATTTTACGTTTTTACGTTTTGTTTCATTTGGTCTCCAGAATTTGTTCTTATAGGCTACTTACAGTCAGGCCAGCTACAACATATGTGTTGCTATTTCATAGCTTATTGACTGAAACACTCCAGTTGACCATAAGGTGTTTAGTTCTTTCAACATGGTTGTCTGCGTATATTAGTGATACCGACTGTGACCGCACAATAATACCCCATTGCTAGAGAAATCGAGTAAATTTCTCCATAAGCTATTTGTGATATCATAAATTTATAGCCATCGAATGCCAAGGTGAGCATGCCACAAAGCGCCACTTTTATGTCAGCTACTTTTTTACGAAAGTGACACGTTCAATCAGAAAAAGAAAATAGAAATCAGAAGCCACTTGAACCCACTTCATCGCAGTCGACGACAACAACATAAACTGCTTCTTTAGCTTTATAGCAAATCGATATTTCCCGGCATTTCACTGTCTGTATTGTACATGCTCTAGTCATAAACTCGAGGGATAATGCCATAGACAGTTGAAAAAACGCACGCTTCGTGTTCGAATATATTTTCGTTTCATTTACGTGAAAGCGACAAATTTGCAAACAAAGTGGTCTTGATTATCAACAAATAAATACAATATTAGCCAAGAGCGCAGAGAATATACATTTAAGTAAATCTAAATCAAAAGGCAAGTAATGGGTTCAACAATCGTAAACGTTAGCTGAATGAGCATTGCACAGGAAAGTAAAAGTAAAAAAGAAAGTAAATAATGAAAAAAAGGTTCAACAGTAATGAACGGAAATTAGATCGTTCACAAAAATGCCAAAAAAACCATGACTGCCAGTCAGTGGTGGAAATCTGTGAACCTTGCTCACAAAACGAGAAGTAGGCAATGCAAAATACTCGCGATCACTTGTTTTGCCTTTTTCTTGCCTACCTACTACTCGCAGAGAAAACAAAAAAACGAACCCCGAAAAATGTTCGTGAAGCTTCGCGAGTCATTCGGGTTAATTTGCAAAATGTCATAAAACAACTTCGGAACATGTTTATCACGGATGTTCGAGGTGTTCGAGCAAGAACACCTTTGTTTATAGTTATTGTGTTTGTCACAAGTGAAATTTATCCATTATATTCGAAATAACCACAAATTCTCGCGACCGTGATTTTTACTCCCGAAAAAAATACTGCCCTGCTTTTTTACTTTGCTCTGCCCGTACTCGCGAACAAAGCAAGCACTAGAAAAATGCAGGCAGAAGGTTCGCGCGAGTGTGACATTTTTTGTAGGCCCAATTACACTCTTTTCTTACTCGTGAAGCGAGTATTTCCACCACTGCTGCCAGTCCCAATATATTCGCCAACTAACACACGAAGTACCATGCGCCTCCACATGCCTCCACGCATTTGCCAATGTAAATAAAATAGAAATTAAAATCTTCCAATATTTTTTTTGGATTTTCAGCAATTTAGAGATCAACTAGATTTCTGGCGAAATATTCTGCATAAGTAGTCCTGAAAGGCATCTGATCATTGTGAAGCCTCAAGTTACAAGAAACGAAACTCAATCAATATTTCGATCCCCATGTGTTCATTCAATAATTGCCACCATATTCAATTAATTATTGCACTATAATTACTGGCCCGAAGCCATTTATTTACCTCATTTCTAACTAGTGGGATAACGAAGCATGACAGGAAAAGTTTCCCGTTGCCGGTTCCTCTAAAATTTGAAATTTATTATCGAAAACACAACCAGAGTTACCTACCGGCAACAATGACGACAACGATGAGTGAGCAACAGCAGCCAGCATGGTCCCTTAGGGCAGCAACTATAGAGCGCCAATTTTGATCGATAAAGTTTTCCTCGTCATAATGTTTCCGGACTCGTTCCTTCTGTATTTGCGGAACGGTAAATGTCACCCTCTAAAAGCGATTGTCAACGGACGCACGCACGGATGGATAGGAAAACTTTCGCTTTTTTTTTCCTGGCTCCGCATGTGATACCTCCGGCGCGCGGCTCGTAAGAATGAGTAGACAAAGGTAAAATACGGCAGAACAAGGAACCATGGTGAATTATAATCTAATTTATTTCGCTCTGGCTGCCACAGCACGTGAGCTATTTGAACTTTAAATTAATTTCCGGAACTTTTCCGCGTGTTACCCGGTGGTCGTCGATGGAGATGGAAAGGACACGGACGGAGGACCCCTGCATTTGTCAGATAAAAATTGCTTTTACCTTTGTCGTATACAAAATGTACTCTAAGAACGTCCTTCTGATAGGAGGCCCGAATACCCATTGCCATATTTATTTATACTAATTTGTGCTATAAAGGGTATAAATCACAGAATGCTTCTATATTTGTCCTATTTGCATAGGAGGATTGTCCGTTTAGTTCGTGTTGAAGAAAAGATCGTGTGGCTCTCCTTCCCTTATCGAACAAGATTTTCTAGTTCTACTACAACCTTAGTGACCAATCCCGGTACTCCCGTGGCTCGCTTACCATCCAGACCAAAGCAGTTCCCGCTGCATAAACCAACTCTTGGTCAGCGTATTCTCCTCCTGAGTACTGCTAACAATAGGAGAAACGAGCCTCTTCCGGCCTATGTTGACCTGCTCTTTTTCACATCGGAGCAACCTTCGGGGGTCAGAAACTTGCTTTGAACAGATCTTCACCCGGGTAGAAGATTAAATCAAGATTTTATCAACAGATTTTAGGCCGTTAACAATATTTAATTAACTTTTTGTCCTACTGGTCTCCGAAGGGTCAAGGAGGGGGATAATAAAAAATAAATATTAAAATGAAACAAAAAAATAAAAAATAAAAAAAACTTCTCGGATTTCTTAAAGAATGTTTTGAAAATCCTCAAAATTATCCGAATTTTATTTTGTTGCCCCCTCAAAATACTATTTTTTGGCAAAAAAAAAAACGAGGGAGGGAGGAGACAAAATAGTTCTTGAATATTTGTATCGGCCTTATTATGTTATACTAAGTTTCCATAACAACATTTGCTAATAAAAAGAATTATCTAAGTTAAATAAAGAATAACACAATTTGAAACAGAAAGCTATTGAATTCATAAATATTGAGTTTTAAATTTCAGAATAAAAATAAAAATAAAAATAATTTATAACAACATTAGATACAAATTATATTGTTTACTATGCAGTTTGAATTCTTGACAAACTTTTAACAGGTCTTTATAGATCTCCAAATTGTGACCAACAATCAGAATTTTTGTCTGTACAAGATTATTTTTCGAGAACATAATTGGGTGTGAGAAGTTTTTCAAATCATACTTATTACGATAAAATCATGTTACAAAATTCGAAAGATAATTGATATTAAGAACATAGTTTTATCAAAATAAGTTATAGAAATATGTTTTACAATGTGTTAAAATTGTGTTCAGTTTATGTTATGTTCTTCTTGTCGGGTCGATTTTTGACGAAACCGATATGCTTCTGGATGATAACTTCAACATTTCTGCATTTGATGAAACGCTTTCCATTTCACGATGATAAATTATACGAAAGACAACATTTAGGAACCAACGGACCCCACCTCATCGAGGTTGCTGGTTGTGGTCAGTAGGGCTTGTCGAAAGAACAAACGATTATATGATTATGAAAAAATAAATAAAATTATATGAAAATGCGGAAAATGCTGCAGTACAGTGAACTTTAGATGAAAGTTCTTGAACTAGTGCAGCAGGGATTAAGTAAGGTAGGTTTAACTGATAATCGTTTATCATTTTTATCACGATCAAATCGAAGAATAATTCGACGAAAAACTCGCAAATTGTTCAACCGATGTTTAAACTTTGTCTTCCGATTGTCTACCATTGGTGAGCACAACTGTTGAGTATGGCAACCTACTGATGATTCTGGAAACCACGTGAGGACCATTTGGCAGACGTAAATGGGCATGTCTTCTGAGATTTCGAAGAGAATCCTTCTGCGATTCTGAATGGAATCCTTTTGGGTTTTCAAAGAGAATTCTTTTCAGATTCCGAAGGGAATCCTTCCGGGATTCCGAAGGGAATCCTTCCGGGATTCCGAAGGGAATCCTTCCGGGATTCCGAAGGGAATCCTTCCGGGATTCCGAAGGGAATCCTTCCGGGATTCCGAAGGGAATCCTTCTGGGATTCCGTAGGAAATCGTTCTGGGATTCCGTAGGGAATCGTTCTGGGATTCCGTAGGGAATCCTTCTGGGATTCCGAAGGGAATCCTTCTGGGATTCCGAAAGGGAATCCTTCTGGGATTCCGAAAGGGAATCCTTCTGGGATTCCGAAAGGGAATCCTTCTGGGATTCCGTAGGGAATCCTTCTGGGATTCCGTAGGGAATCCTTCTGGGATTCCGAAGGGAATCCTTCTGGGATTCCGAAGGGAATCCTTCTGGGATTCCGAAGGGAATCCTTCTGGGATTCCGAAGGGAATCCTTCTGGGATTCCGAAGGGAATCCTTCTGGGATTCCGAAGGGAATCCTTCTGGGATTCCGAAGGGAATCCTTCTGGGATTCCGAAGGGAATCCTTCTGGGATTCCGAAGGGAATCCTTCTGGGATTCCGAAGGGAATCCTTCTGGGATTCCAGAGGGAATTCTTCTGGGATTCCGAAGGGAATCCATCTGGGATTCCGAAGGGAATCCATCTGGGATTCCGAAGGGAATCCATCTGGGATTCCGAAGGGAATCCTTCTGGGATTCCGAAGGGAATCCTTCTGGGATTCCGGAGGGAATCCTTCTGGGATTCCGGAGGGAATCCTTCTGGGATTCCGGAGGGAATCCTTCTGGGATTCCGAAGGAATCCTTCTGGGATTCCGAAGGGAATCCTTCTGGGATTCGAAGGGAATCCTTCTGGGATTCGAAGGGAATCCTTCTGGGATTCGAAGGAATCCTTCTGGGATTCGAAGGAATCCTTCTGGGATTCCGAAGGAATCCTTCTGGGATTCGAAGGGAATCCTTCTGGGATTCGAAGGAATCCTTCTGGGATTCGAAGGAATCCTTCCGGGATTCGAAGGAATCCTTCCGGATTCCGAAGGAATCCTTCCAGATTCCGAAGGAATCCTTCCGGGATTCCGAAGGGAATCCTTCCGGGATTCGAAGGGAATCCTTCCGGGATTCCGAAGGAATCCTTCCGATTCGAAGGAATCCTTCCGGGATTCCGA
This sequence comes from Armigeres subalbatus, assembly GCF_024139115.2. NCBI lineage: Eukaryota > Metazoa > Arthropoda > Insecta > Diptera > Culicidae > Armigeres > Armigeres subalbatus. Next base: position 65,777,246 of record NC_085139.1, on the reverse strand, counting down.
AGGGAATCCTTCCGGATTCCGAAGGAATCCTTCCGATTCCGAAGGAATCCTTCCGGGATTCGAAGGAATCCTTCCGGGATTCGAAGGGAATCCTTCCGGGATTCCGAAGGAATCCTTCCGGATTCGAAGGAATCCTTCCGATTCCGAAGGGAATCCTTCCGATTCCGAAGGGAATCCTTCCGATTCCGAAGGGAATCCTTCCGGGATTCGAAGGGAATCCTTCCGATTCCGAAGGAATCCTTCCGGGATTCCGAAGGAATCCTTCCGGATTCCGAAGGAATCCTTCCGGGATTCCGAAGGAATCCTTCCGGGATTCCGAAGGGAATCCTTCCGGGATTCGAAGGAATCCTTCCGATTCCGAAGGAATCCTTCCGGGATTCGAAGGAATCCTTCCGATTCGAAGGGAATCCTTCCGGGATTCCGAAGGAATCCTTCCGGGATTCCGAAGGAATCCTTCCGATTCCGAAGGGAATCCTTCCGGGATTCCGAAGGGAATCCTTCCGGGATTCCGAAGGAATCCTTCCGGGATTCGAAGGAATCCTTCCGGGATTCCGAAGGAATCCTTCCGATTCCGAAGGAATCCTTCCGATTCCGAAGGAATCCTTCCGGGATTCCGAAGGGAATCCTTCCGGGATTCGAAGGAATCCTTCCGGATTCGAAGGGAATCCTTCCGGGATTCCGAAGGGAATCCTTCCGGATTCGAAGGGAATCCTTCCGGGATTCGAAGGAATCCTTCCGGGATTCCGAAGGAATCCTTCCGGGATTCGAAGGAATCCTTCCGGGATTCGAAGGGAATCCTTCCGGGATTCCGAAGGAATCCTTCCGATTCCGAAGGGAATCCTTCCGGGATTCCGAAGGGAATCCTTCCGATTCCGAAGGAATCCTTCCGGATTCCGAAGGAATCCTTCCGGGATTCCGAAGGGAATCCTTCCGGGATTCCGAAGGAATCCTTCCGGGATTCCGAAGGAATCCTTCCGGGATTCGAAGGGAATCCTTCCGGGATTCGAAGGGAATCCTTCCGGGATTCGAAGGAATCCTTCCGGGATTCCGAAGGAATCCTTCCGGGATTCGAAGGGAATCCTTCCGGGATTCCGAAGGAATCCTTCCGGGATTCCGAAGGAATCCTTCCGATTCCGAAGGAATCCTTCCGATTCGAAGGAATCCTTCCGATTCCGAAGGAATCCTTCCGGGATTCGAAGGGAATCCTTCCGGGATTCCGAAGGGAATCCTTCCGGATTCCGAAGGAATCCTTCCGGGATTCCGAAGGAATCCTTCCGATTCCGAAGGGAATCCTTCCGGGATTCGAAGGAATCCTTCCGGGATTCCGAAGGAATCCTTCCGATTCCGAAGGAATCCTTCCGGATTCCGAAGGGAATCCTTCCGATTCGAAGGAATCCTTCCGGGATTCCGAAGGAATCCTTCCGATTCCGAAGGGAATCCTTCCGGGATTCCGAAGGGAATCCTTCCGATTCGAAGGGAATCCTTCCGGGATTCCGAAGGAATCCTTCCGGGATTCCGAAGGAATCCTTCCTGGATTCCGAAGGAATCCTTCCGGGATTCCGAAGGGAATCCTTCCGATTCCGAAGGGAATCCTTCCGATTCGAAGGAATCCTTCCGGGATTCGAAGGAATCCTTCCGATTCCGAAGGAATCCTTCCGATTCCGAAGGAATCCTTCCGGGATTCCGAAGGAATCCTTCCGGGATTCCGAAGGAATCCTTCCAGATTCCGAAGGGAATCCTTCCGATTCCGAAGGAATCCTTCCGATTCCGAAGGGAATCCTTCCGGGATTCCGAAGGAATCCTTCCGATTCCGAAGGAATCCTTCCGGGATTCCGAAGGGAATCCTTCCGGGATTCCGAAGGAATCCTTCCGGGATTCCGAAGGAATCCTTCCGGGATTCCGAAGGAATCCTTCCGATTCCGAAGGAATCCTTCCGGGATTCCGAAGGGAATCCTTCCGATTCCGAAGGAATCCTTCCGGGATTCCGAAGGAATCCTTCCGGGATTCGAAGGGAATCCTTCCGGGATTCGAAGGGAATCCTTCCGATTCGAAGGAATCCTTCCGGATTCGAAGGAATCCTTCCGGGATTCCGAAGGAATCCTTCCGATTCCGAAGGAATCCTTCCGATTCCGAAGGGAATCCTTCCGGGATTCCGAAGGGAATCCTTCCGGATTCCGAAGGAATCCTTCCGATTCCGAAGGGAATCCTTCCGATTCCGAAGGAATCCTTCCGGGATTCCGAAGGAATCCTTCCGATTCCGAAGGAATCCTTCCGATTCCGAAGGGAATCCTTCCGGGATTCGAAGGAATCCTTCCGGATTCGAAGGGAATCCTTCCGGGATTCCGAAGGAATCCTTCCGGGATTCCGAAGGAATCCTTCCGATTCCGAAGGAATCCTTCCGGGATTCCGAAGGGAATCCTTCCGGGATTCTCGCGGAATCCTTCCGCGATTGCGAAGGGAATCCTTCCGGGATTCCGAAGGAATCCTTCCGATTCCGAAGGGAATCCTTCCGGGATTCCGAAGGAATCCTTCCGGGATTCCGAAGGGAATCCTTCCGATTCCGAAGGAATCCTTCCGGGATTCGAAGGAATCCTTCCGGGATTCCGAAGGGAATCCTTCCGGGATTCGAAGGAATCCTTCCGGGATTCCGAAGGAATCCTTCCGGGATTCCGAAGGAATCCTTCCGGATTCCGAAGGAATCCTTCCGGGATTCCGAAGGGAATCCTTCCGATTCCGAAGGGAATCCTTCCGATTCGAAGGAATCCTTCCGATTCCGAAGGAATCCTTCCGGGATTCCGAAGGGAATCCTTCCGATTCCGAAGGAATCCTTCCGGGATTCCGAAGGAATCCTTCCGGGATTCCGAAGGGAATCCTTCCGATTCCGAAGGAATCCTTCCGATTCCGAAGGGAATCCTTCCGGGATTCCGAAGGAATCCTTCCGGGATTCGAAGGAATCCTTCCGGGATTCGAAGGAATCCTTCCGGGATTCGAAGGGAATCCTTCCGGGATTCCGAAGGAATCCTTCCGATTCCGAAGGAATCCTTCCGGGATTCCGAAGGAATCCTTCCGGGATTCCGAAGGGAATCCTTCCGATTCCGAAGGGAATCCTTCCGATTCCGAAGGAATCCTTCCGATTCCGAAGGAATCCTTCCGGGATTCCGAAGGGAATCCTTCCGATTCGAAGGGAATCCTTCCGATTCCGAAGGGAATCCTTCCGGGATTCCGAAGGAATCCTTCCGGGATTCCGAAGGAATCCTTCCGATTCCGAAGGAATCCTTCCGATTCCGAAGGAATCCTTCCGGGATTCCGAAGGAATCCTTCCGGGATTCCGAAGGAATCCTTCCGGGATTCCGAAGGGAATCCTTCCGGGATTCCGAAGGGAATCCTTCCGGGATTCCGAAGGGAATCCTTCCGGGATTCCGAAGGGAATCCTTCCGATTCCGAAGGGAATCCTTCCGATTCCGAAGGAATCCTTCCGATTCCGAAGGAATCCTTCCGGGATTCCGAAGGGAATCCTTCCGGGATTCCGAAGGGAATCCTTCCGGGATTCCGAAGGAATCCTTCCGGGATTCGAAGGAATCCTTCCGGGATTCGAAGGAATCCTTCCGGGATTCGAAGGAATCCTTCCGGGATTCCGAAGGGAATCCTTCCGGGATTCGAAGGAATCCTTCCGGGATTCGAAGGAATCCTTCCGAAGGAATCCTTCCGGGATTCGAAGGAATCCTTCCGGGATTCGAAGGAATCCTTCCGGGATTCCGAAGGGAATCCTTCTGGGATTCCGAAGGAATCCTTCCGGGATTCCGAAGGAATCCTTCCGGATTCGAAGGAATCCTTCCGGGATTCCGAAGGAATCCTTCCGGGATTCCTAATGGAATCCTTCCGGGATTCCGAAAGGAATCCTTCCGGGATTCCGAAGGGAATCCTTCCGGGATTCCGAAGGGAATCCTTCCGGGATTCCGAAGGGAATCCTTCCGGGATTCCGAAGGGAATCCTTCCGGGATTCCGAAGGGAATCCTTCCGGGATTCCGAAGGGAATCCTTCCGGGATTCCGAAGGGAATTCTTCCTTCCGTAGGAACTTCAAAAGGAATTTTAAAATGATTTCTATCGGAACCCCTAAAAAATTCGTTTCGAAATGTCAATAGGATTCCCGCTAAAAGAATACCTTTCGTAATGCCAAACGGATAACCGTCGGAATATGATTCCTAGAAATGACAAAAAGATTTCCATTGGAGTCGCTAAACGATTCCCATCAGAATTCCAAACATATTCCTGTCGGAATCCCAAAAGAATTCCCGTTAGGATTCCAAAAGCTTTCCCGTCGGGATCCTAAAAGAATTCCGGTCAGGATCCCACAAGTATTTCCGTTGGCATCGCAAATGGATTCCCATCGGACTCCGAAAAGTATTCCTGTTGAAATATCAAAAGAATTCCAGTTCGAACCCCCAAAAGAATTTCCGTCGAAATCCCAAAAGAATTCTCATCAGAATCGCAAATGAATTCTCGTCTGAATCCCAAAAGAATTTCTGTCCGAATTTCGAATGGATTCCCGTTGGAATCCCAAAAGGATTTCCGTCGGAATTTCAAAAGCATTCTCGTCATAATCCCAAATATATTACCGAAATCACTATAAAAAATCCCGTTAGGATCGAAAATGCATTCCCGTTGGTATCCCAAAAAGAATTCCCGTCGAGATTCGAGAAGGATTTTTGTTAAGATTCCAAAAGGCTTCCCGTCATGATCCTTAAAGATTTCCCGTCGAGATTCTAAAACGATTTCCGTTGAAATTTCCAAAAGGATTTTATTCGAAAACTCAGGAAGATTTTTTTACGGAATCTCAAAGGAAATATTTTTACGATAGCGAGGGGCATTCCTATGAATTTCCGAAGAATATCCATTTGAGATTCCGTAGAAAATCGTTTGAAGAATTCGGAAAATTATTCCCGTCGGAGTCTCTAATGGGTACTCATCAAAATTCCAAGAGAATTCTTTTCGAAATCAAAAAAAGCTTTCCTCTGGAACCCAAAAAGTATTCCCCGTGGGATATCAAGACGAAATTCTTCTGGGATTCCGTTATGTTAATAAAAATTCTTCTCTTCCGTTACTTTGAAGAGAGCTCTTCTCCTGCAATCGCAGAAAAATAACCCAACGAAATTCCAAGATTCCCTATAAATTAGTGTTTGAATTTCAAAAGGACTCCCTTTTATCCCTAAAGGATACTTTTCGGATTCTAATGGGAAACATTTTGGGATTCCGATTCTTCTTCAAAAAACGAAGTCCCGGAAGTATTTCCGTCGGAGTCCCAGAAGCATTTCGGTCGGAATCCCAAAAGTATTCCCGTCGGGATCCCATAAGGGCTCCCGTAAGAATCCCAAAAGGATTAAAGGCAGAATCTCATAAGTCATAAGTCATCGTTAAAGAACACTGACTGCCCTGACGCTCAGTTATTTTCTATTTCGAGAGAGAAGCTTTCTGCTTGAAAAAAATATTTTAAAAAGAATGATGTTTCATATTAATGACAATTCTATTTTTGATGATGAGCAATTTGGTTTTCGCCATGGGCATTCAACCAGTTATTAAGAGTAACGAATTTAATTCGGCTCAACAAATCTAAAGGATATTCAACTGGAGTTGCTTCTTGATATTGAGAAAGCATTTGACAGTGTTTGGCATGAAGGTTTGATTGTAAAATTGATGAATTTTAATTTTCCTCTGTACATCATTAAACAGATCCAAAATTATTTATCAGATCGCTCGCTGCAGATAAACTATCAGAATTCTAAATCTGATAGATTACCTGTAAGGGCTGGTGTCCCCCAAGGCAGCATACTGGGGCCCATATTGTATAACATTTTTACTTCTGACTTACCTGATTTACCACCAGGGTGTCAAAAATCTTTGTTTGCAGATGACACGGGCCTTTCAGCCAAAGGGCCCTTCGTGTCATTTATAGTAGATTGCAAAACAGTTTGGATATTTTCTCCACTTACTTGCAAAAATGGAAAATTTCCCCGAATCCTTCCAAAACTCAGCTTATAATTTTCTCACATAAGCCGAGAGCTTCTCATTTGAAACCTTCTAGCAGACATATTGTCACTATGAATGGGGTTCCAATTAATTGGTCTAGCGAAGCTAAATATTTAGGACTTCTGCTGGACCAAAAACTAACTTTTAAAAATCACATTGAAGGCCTTCAAGTCAAATGTAACAAATACATATATTAAGTGTCTATATCCACTTTTAAACAGAAAATCAAAACTTTGTCTTAAAAACAAACTTTTGAGAAAAATATATTAAGCTCGTTTAGTGGAATGTTTTAAACCGTCTAAGACGAATTAAGTACTGTCCAAACTTTTGATTTACAAACAAATTCTTAGACCAGCCATGTTGTATGCTGTGCCAATATGGCCTAGTTGCTGCAATACCAAAAAGAAGGCACTTCAGAGGATTCAAAATAAAATTTTGAAAATGATTCTGAAGTTGCCTCCGTGGTATAGTACCAATGAGCTTCATAAAATTTCTAATATTGAGACATTGCAACAAATGTCCAACAAAATAATTTCCAATTATTTCCAATTTCCAATTTTAGGCAGTACCTTTAGTATAAATTAGGTTAGGTTTAGTTTAAGTTGAAAACATTGTAATTCCTACATGGTTCAATTAAACCAGAGGAAAATCCTTACTGCCAGAGGCAATTGAAATGTATTAATAATAACTAAAAATGTAACATAGCAAAAAAGGATGATAGTGTTAAGAAAACACGGAACACCTAGTCTAAGAAAAGAATGCATGTATTAGATAATTAGCAAGTAAAATAAGGTCATTTATATAGACCGAAAATGCATGCAACTGCAAGTAATTTAGCTGCAATTCGATAGGTGCAACAGATTTGCAGTTATCGGACCACTAAACTTCAAACTGATGTCAGACTCAATGACAGATGCATTGCGCTGCACATTTAGATGCACTTTTATCTGATGTTGATTGACAATCGTTTGACGTCTAGAATGCGTTGCAGTTATCGAACGTCATTCGTTAATTGAAAAGTAAACATTTTGCAGTTATCGAACGGCTACTGTATATGCAATAGGCCGAAAATGTCGTTTGTCCGAATGGATGTTAGACAGGAAGGACATTTCGGAGCCAAATCTCTCTTTTAGCCAAAAGACCATTTCTACCAAAAGGCATTTTCAACCAAATGATCTATTCGGCCAAACGACCATTTCGACCAAACGGCCTTTTCAGCCAAACTAACTGCTTGGCCGAATGTTCTTTTCAGCTGTATGTTGCTTTCGGCCAAACCATTTTCGACATAATAACCGTTACGGACAAACGTCAACCGCGAAAATGAATTCCGCGAAACAGTTTTCGGCGAAATGTTATACAATCGTTTTCTTCTGTTACCCTCATGATTATGCTTAGCTATGCTTAGAAAATCTCGCAGTTTATAACATTGAAGCATCTCATTAGCACTAAGCTGCAATGCAAGGCGGCAATGTCCCAATGCCAGAGAAGAAGAACATAAATGCTATGAATCTTTTAAGTTTGTGGAATTTGCAAACGATTATGTCTTTCAAAATCACGTAAATAACATTTACAATCTTCAGCGCCACAACCATATTGCATAAAAATATATTTTAGTGGAATGTATTCAACCGTTTAAGACGAATTAAGTACTCTCCATTTAATTCCACCAATTAATTTTCGATATCTTTGCAGATACGTATTTCGACCACAACTGTGTGGTCGTCTTCAGTGTCTCGTACTTGACTCGACTTGAAGAAAACAATCGCAACTTACACTATTTATACTACGCTAGATTAGGTACCTAGCGTAGTATAAATAGTGTAAGTTGCGATTGTTTTCTTCAAGTCGAGTCAAGTACGAGACACTGAAGACGACCACACAGTTGTGGTCGAAATACGTATCTGCAATGATATCGAAAATTAATTGGTGGAATTAAATGGAGAGTACTTAATTCGTCTTAGGCATATTGCATAGTTCAATCTAATCAAATACACTGACTAAAATGTGTTTATATCATAACTGTTTCTGAAGGAGCTCTCTAGTTTCATTTCTCCACTAATTTGAGCTATGTTTCGACCTCAGCTATTGCTAACTGACCTCACCAATTTCCTCCTTATATGGTTGTCAGACCAATCATTGAATCACTTGGAAGCCATTGCAACCGTTTCATCCAGGTTACGTAATCTGACTTGTGTTGATTCACCTCCATACGATCGTTTGTTTGTTTACGCATACATTAAGGCCCCTCTCGGTGACTTGGTCAATTGGTACGTTTCAATAGACGTGGCAGGTGGGTGTTCCACGCAGTGTTGTGCTTAATCATTATCAGACGATCATGATTGCAATTTTCATGTGAAAACTTTTCACGTGAAAACAGTAGGCGAGTTGTCGCCGGCGACAACTTCTCAAATTTTGTACTCAAACGATAATAAACACAGAATTTTCATTCAATCATTAATCTTCACTAATAATAGCTAATTGTCAACAGTCCCGTTATACCTTCTATTTGGCGTTATAGTTTCATGCTAGTAAGGGAAAATAGTTTAAAAGGTAACGGTAAATGCTTCAAATCAAGATACGATTTTCAAACGATTCTTAATCGCTGGCGAGTTTTATTCACTTGATAATTTAAAAGTAAAATCGCGAGTGAGTTTGATCATTCTCGATTTTTCGAAAATTTGATTTTTCCCAACCCTGGTTCCACGTACCAACCTACCTACCGGACAAAACACATCAATCCATTCAACTGTTAAACCATCCCGTGCTGAAGCCAAAGCTCATGATTCTGCACGACCGACATGGTGACCGATTGGTAGGCTAACTCGGTGGAGGAGGATGGTTCAATGAGCAGCTTTATCGGTGTTTTGCATCATTTCCGTGCAATTCATATTGATCCGGGAAAAAACGCAATTATTCTAATTTAATTTATACCATCTAATTCAAATCAAAATGAAGCACCGCTCAAAAATATCGAAATAATATGAAGATTTTTGTTATATTTATTGAAAAACCCGTTTCTTGTTATTTGAAGAAAGTATTTCGGTTGAATCTTAGTGCTTTCCTAATCAAATGATACAACTTATCATCGAACAGACATTGTAGCTGAGAGCAATTGAAACCACCCTCCCTTCCATACATTGTAGTGCACTGTAGACACAGGTCGTACGAATCGATCGTTGTTTTCGCTTCATTCGATCCATGCCAGGAAGCAGCGCGGGCCAACAGCACAGCACTAAGGGGAGCGCACTTCCAGCATGTTAAATTTTCAATTTATGCGTATTTTGCATAAATTAACAAGCGTGATTACAAATTTCATGCATGTCAACATTTGCGTGTAGATGCGCACGGTTGTGTATGAGTTTGTTGTCGCCCCCTCCGCGGGGACCCACTTGTGTTCGACAGGTGATTACATCACTTTGGGTTCGGGTGCACTACACTAAAACGGTGCTATGTACTATGTATTCATTTCAACCGGTGATTGGAAATGCAATGATGTACTTTCTGTTTTCTCCGAAAAGACTAGTTTCGGAGAAAATTTGCTACCGATGTCAATGGAGAATGACTGAAGCTGGGAGGTGTTGCAGGAAACACACCGATCACGAAGGTGATTAAATTTCATGGCAGAGCGATGGATGCTCATTTAGTTTGAATTTACATCGATTAGACATGATTGGTTTTAGATGATAATAGATGTTGTGGTTGATGGGTTACTTACCTCGTTCGGGGATTGGTTCTTTCCGACTGCTTTCCAGTGGAGCCTGTGATACTTCAGAGTATACGGTACCCACTTCGGCGAGACATCGCAGGATCAACTGCCCAGTTGAATAATGCGATGGAAGCAGCTACAAAGAGAATGATACAAAAATGAGATTATAAGGATTTGGTTGCTAGATATGAAGATAGGATTTTATTTTTGAGTTGGTGCATGGGAATCGTTCAGAGATTAGCAAGTTTGAGCAATGAACTCATCGCGAAGACATGGCGGTATTGTGTTGGCACGGTTGATTGCTGAGGCCGTCAGGCCTGGCCTTGGGGGTTCCAAAATCAAGAGAATTACTCATAGATAGAAAACCTACTGGGATTCAAACAATTATAATTTTGTAAAACTATTTTTTTTTAATTCTCGCAATTCTGAAAAAGCGCTTCAAGGCCGTGACAAGCCGGAGCAACTGTACTGCGCTATTAACGCACGAAAGTTCTACGGTTGAGGTCGAAATACATATCTGTCAAGGTACAATCAAGTGGTGGAATTAAATGGGATGGTACAAAATCGTCTAATGACAAGTGAGGTGTCATGTGTCCCATCTATAAAAAGGGCGATAAGCTGGACCGCGCAATCACATTGCTAAATGCCGCCTACAATGTACTCTCCCAAATTTTATGTCGCCAACTAACACCAACTGCAAGAGAGCTCGTGAGGCAGTACCAGGCGGGATTTATTGGGTGAACGCTCTACCACGGACCAGGTGTTCGCAGTACGTCAGGTAGCTCCCTAGGCTGGAACTTCGTACCTCAGTATCGAGGATGATACTGCTGCCAGAAGACGTCTACTGCTGCTTTTTGGATCATCCACGTTCGCCATGATCCTTGCAAACTGTGTCCAATGATTTCAACATTATGAGCTTGTAACTTTACACAAGCAAACAGTATAACAGTATGTGACCGCATCCTTATTTCCACCCTGTAAAGCCTGTCTACGTTAAATTTCGGACACTAAGAAAATGTCCAATTGATTTTTGGCCATTTTATCTCTTTGGACAAGAATAAAACCCGCTGAAAGAATAACATAAAGCGGAGAGATTCAACTGTCATATAAATTGATCTCCTCAGTGGGTTGTAATTTTTTTTAAATCGCAATGGATGATGGGTGTCCGAAATTTAACGTGGACAGGTTTTATTTGCCGCATTTCCCGTACCTTTCCACGATTCCAAAGCACCACTCACTCAAAATGGTTATCAACCTCCACTCACCCCAAGAGGGGTAATTCGTGAGCGGGGTTAGGGGACCGACAGCGATGGTAAAAAAATAATAGACTCATGCAAACTCTAAGTTAACCTCACTTATTTTGACAGTTCACAGAACTTGTTTACAAGGTGTTAGAAAAAAATCGATGAGGGGAAAATTAAAATTCATATTTTTAGTTTAAAATTGCGGTGATCCGAATATTTCAGTGATATTATTTGCATTCAGCATGAAATCAATCGCAAAGGACATCTACATCTACAAAAAATTTTATCGGAAGTCCCGGTAAAAAAGCTCTGAACTGCCAACCTACGGGTTGGGTTACAATCGGGTTCACTCGAATTGCGTTATGATTGCTAGAAGGGGTTAGATTTAATTTGTTTCAGACCGCTTTAGTGAGCAGCCTGTGCAGGAGCAGTGCGCGTCGCCTTACATCTCTAGCTGTAAGTTACACATCAAGTGGAAAAAACGTGTAGTAGTTTTTCTTATAGGGGAACTAGGTTTAAAATGCACCAGTCAGCTAATACGAGCCACTGCATTTTCTGGGTTAATAGGCTAAATTAAGTTACAAAACCGATGGCAGCTGACGCCTAAACATGTTTTTAGATCAACAAAATAAAAATAATAGTCAAGACATCTATAATAAAATTTTTACGATTTTACGCCTTACGATAAAATCTAAGCTTCCGCTCCCTTAAGGATTTTTCACTAGATAAAAACATTTTTTCAATAATCTTTGCACGTATCTGGTAAAACAGATTAGTAAAGTTTGTGCCAAGTTACTAAAAAGTTAACTTTACTACATTTTTCATAGAAAAACAAATATTTTAATAAAACCTCTGTATGCAGGATAAAACGTGCCCATCTGATGTGCTTAACTATGGATGTCATAGTTTGAGAAGGGCGTGCGCCAATAATAATTTATTTTTAAATAATTATCAATTGCAGATGTGAAACATTGCCAAGGATTCCAATTGTGTGGACATCAGCTTTGTAATTAATTAAGCATCCTATTATTCCCTAACCTCGACCAAATCGCGAGTCTTTCGGTTCCCCAAAACTAACATTAGAGTATAAGAAACGTAAATAATTGTATTCAAAAACATGATTCTGGCTCCGTAACGCTTCACAGCAAATCTTCTTCTTCTTCATTGGCATTACATCCCCCACTGGGACAGAGCCGCCTCGCAGCTTAGTGTTCATTAAGCACTTCCACAGTTATTAATTGGGAGGTTTCTGAGCCAGGTTACCATTTTTGCATCCATTCGACGTCGAGCATCCGTGCGAGACGGTTGTAAGTTCGCGTACGGTCTGCTTCTCATTCGGTTTTTTTCGTGAAGTACAGGTAGTGTTTTTTTTTCCGAAAGTGTTTTGAAGCATAGTGCTTGAGTGGAAGTGGTGCTTAGCTAGCAGTTAAGTAGCCATTTCGTTGGTTTTGCAACTACGCAAAACTTTGCAGTTTATTCGGCGTCCATCGCAGGCGCAGGCATCATCGTCCCACGCCGACAGTCATCATCCATCGTGCGTCTCCACCAACACAGACGCTGCCGTCCTGCCACCATCCATCCACCCAGTTGCAGTGTTGGGTGCGGCGAGAACACCAACAATACTCCATTGCACAGTGACGTCACGCACGACTTTTGACAGGTACTGGTCCTGTTGTTTACAGACGACTTTATTTTAATTTTCAGATACTTCTATCATTCTTTGGATTTTCTGATCGATAATTACCCAAACTTATCGATAAATACCAATATTTCAATGCGGAATGTACGGAATGTCTTCAACATCGTGAAATATGGAGATTCAATTTGGATCAAAAAAATTCTAAGTCCGAAACGTAAACAACAGGACCAGTACCTGTCAAAATAGTGAGGTTAGGTTTGCCGCGCGCAATGACCTATAGCGTGGTTCGCTTCGACCGCACCACCGGCGAGTGTCCATCGAGCTAGTGTGTGCTGCCAGAACTGTTAGCCGGCAACACAGCAGTGTGAACGCAAGTATTTAATTGAGCTCCCTCTCATTGTTCCCCTCTCTTCTCCATCTTATTGGGATAGTTTTTTCTTTCTTTTTTACTCGTCTTCCCCTCTGTCCCAAATCATTATTTTGTTTGTGTGTGTGTTTTTTTCTGCCCTTGTGATAATTGTTTAGTTTTAAAATAGATTGTGCCTCGCTGCAGCGGCGCATTTCGTGTCCGCAATGCGCGAAGGCGAAGTTGGCGGGGGTACTTCGTATTCCATGTCAGATGTTTCGTTGCATTCGGGTGTTCCAAACCAAAACGAAATGAACACCAGCAACGCTGAAATTTCCTCTACGAGCCCCCATCCCAAGGTCTACCCTCACGACTCTAGTGGGCCGTATGTTGTTTTCTTTCGACCCAAAGGCAAACGTTTGAATATCAGCCAGATTAGCAAAGATCTGGAAAAGCGATTTTCGTCTGTCACGACCATTGACATGGTTGGGTCCAGTAAACTCCGTGTCACGGTCAGTGATCGCAAACAGGCCAACGAGATTGCCACCTGTGAGCTTTTCACTCTCGAATATAAGGTGTATTTACCGTCAGCAGTGTGTGAGATCGCGGGGGTGGTGACGGAGGGAAGTATGACATGGGACGATTTGAAACAAGGTTTCGGTAGTTTCAAGAACGTTTCTTTGCCTCCTGTTGCGATACTGGATTGCAAACAAATGTATTCGGTGTCGCAGGAGGGAGAGAAGCGGAGTTATTCCCCGTCTGAATCTTTCTGCGTCACTTTTTCCGGGTCCGCACTGCCTGACTACGTAGTGATTGGCAAACTTCGTCTACCTATTCGGCTGTATGTACCGAAGGTGATGAATTGTGTTAATTGCAAGCAGCTGGGCCACACCGCTCAGTACTGCTGCAATAAACCTCGCTGTGCATCATGCGGAGAGAAGTATGTGGAGGGCGCGTGCAAGACGGCACCGAAATGTGTCTATTGTAACGAAAGCCCTCCACATGCTCTTGAAGCTTGCGCAACGTACATACAGCAGCGAATACACCAGAAGCGGTCTCTTCAGCAGCGTTCTCGGCGACGTTACGCCGAAATGTTGAGAAAGGCCGCTCCTCCACTCGTTTCTGACACCATCTACTCGTCTCTTCCTTTGGACGATCAAGGTAGCTCTGACTCCGAAATTGGAAATGGGGTTCCCTTTGTTTTCAATGGCTCAACGAGGAAGAGAATAAAATAGAGCCAGCGACCCTCAAAAAAGCCTAGAAAACAGCCTCAAAGTGAGCCCCAATCCAACATGGTCAAATTCAAAGCGGGTGGAAATACTCAGAAACGTTCAACTATTGTGGTTTCACATCGGGATGATCGAGAGTTTCCACCGCTTCCGGGAACATCTAAAATCCCAGATGCCCCATTTTTTTGCGATTTCTCAGCCAGAAAGAGAGCATACAGAGCGAGCAGAAGAACTCCCGAGCGCTCCAATGTTCACACTTTCTGGCATCGTGGAGCTCATCCTCAACTTCTTTGATGCTTCCGACATGGTCAAAACTGTTCTTCCTATTCTGACTCCTCTCCTGAAGCAGCTGGCTTCGAAAATGCCCCTCCTCGAGTCATTTGTATCCTTCGATGGCTAACTTAGTCAATAAGGGTAACATGATTTCGATTCTACAGTGGAACTGTCGAAGTATTCTTCCAAAATTAGATATTTTCTAATTTTTAGTTAACAAATTACAATGCGATGCTTTTGCTTTATGTGAAACTTGGCTAACACCAGATGTGAATCTTCATTTTCCTGATTTCAACATAATCCGCCGCGATCGGGCAAATCGATATGGAGGGGTGCTTTTAGGGATCAAAAAACAGCACTCCTTCTATAGAGTCGATCTTGCGCCGATGTCTGGCACCGAAGCTGTCGCATGTCAGGTGACTATTCGAGGAAAAGACCTCAGTATCGCCTCGATATATCTTCCTCCAAACACCGCGATATCTCGAAGAGATCTCTCGCACATCTGCTCGGTTATGCCCGAGCCACGGTTGCTCCTGGGAGATTTTAACTCCCACTGAACAGGCTGGGGGGAACTGTACGACGACAACCGTTCATCAATGATATACGACCTCTGCGACGACTTCAATATGTCAATTTTGAATACAGGAGAAGTTACACGAGTCGCTCCTCCAGCAAGAGATAGCCGTCTAGATCTTTTCATTTGTTCGAGCTCATTATCGTTGGACTGTACTTGGAAGGTGGTCCAAGATCCCCATGGTAGTGATCATTTGCCGATCGAAGTTTCGATTTCCAATGGACATAAGCAATTTGCTTCCATCGATCTTTCATATGACCTCACGAAGCACATCGATTGGGGCAAATATGCGGACGCCATCAGCGATGGCATACAGCCGATAGAAGCACTTCCCCCGCGGGAAGAGTACAAGTTTCTATCGCAGTTGATTCTTGAAAGCGCTCTTCAGGCACAACGTCGGCCGGTGCCAGGAGCTTCGGTTCGTAGGAAACCCTACAGTCCGTGGTGGGACATCGGGTGTACGCAACTTTATCGCGAGAAATCCGCCGCGTTCAAAGAATTTCGGGGCGATCGTTCTTCACAAACGATACACCGCGCTCGAAATCCAGTTCAAGAAACTGGTCAAAGTGAAGAAGCGCGGATATTGGCGCACTTTTGTTGAAGGTTTATCGCGCGAGACTTCAATGAAAACTCTGTGGACCGTCGGGAGAAGAATGCGCAACGCGTCGTCCGTAAACGAAGATCGTGAAAGCTCGTCGCGGTGGATACTCGACTTCGCAAAGAAAGTTTGTCCGGATTCGGTACCGGTGAGGCAAGAGCTACGTGATGCTTTTGCTGACAGGGATGATATGGATCGTCCCTTTTCGATGATTGAATTCTCACTTGCTCTCCTTTCATGTAACAATTCCGCTCCAGGGATGGATAGAATCAGGTTCAATTTGCTCAAAAACCTCCCAGACGTCGCGAAGAGGTGCTTATTGAGTAGGGTGTCCCAAAATTGGACCAAGTCTGGGATTTTGGGGGCTCAACCTTCAAATGAAAGCTTAGGGTATAACAAAAGAAAAATTGTTCTACGACAACTCTGGGAAATGACGTTTAGGGGTGGCCCCGACGCGTTTTATGAAAAAAGTGCATTTTTTATAGGTAACATCGAAAATACCGGTATATCGGAAAGAAATTCGATGAAACCCACTCAGTTTATATTTTTTACATTTAACTTAGGGTCTATACTTTATGGTAAAACTTTGATACCGCATGTTTTAGCTCTATATATTTTTCACTGATGCTTTAAATGCCCAAAAATGATGAATTTTTCTTAATATTTTTTTATTAATGCATCCAAAATGGGTATCCATCATAATGCTTTCGAAACTAGATATACATAGAAAGGTGGGGAATTTTATAACGAATATTTTGCTAAAAATAGCAACCTCCTATCTCTATCCGTTAAAAAGTTATTCACGATTTACTGCAGCTTGGAAAAAGACTTTTTGAAATTTCGGATCATAATACCTGGATCATGTTTAAGTAAAGAAACGCCTACTTTTCCATACCAACCAAATGAGTGCTTTAATAACCAATATAGCATTCATATGAGTTGCATAAAATTGATTTTAATACTTATTTGAGTGTTATAATGGAAACCCAACGATGGACCAGCAGTAACATGACTGACTACAAATTGTTCAGTTAGTCTGGGTGAGTACTCAAATAGATTGATGAATATGGTTTCAAAACTACCCATAGGTAGGTTCAGCTATCGTTTCATGGTTTGGTGAGCTGTGCAATGTTTCACGATAACATGGAAATTAATTGTTTTCTGACCAACTTGATTTTTTAACCAGCACGATCATGTGAAGTTAATCCGGCTGGATCATATTGGTCCCGATTTATTGATGCAATCAATTTATCATTGTATTCAGTATTGGTAGGCAAAATAGTTCGTAATTAGTGTAGATTGTTCTTATTTCCAGAGATTCCGTAGATGGTAGATGCCAAATATTTCAATATGCATTATAAAATAATAATGATAATAGTAATTTGTGTAACTAGTTGCAAAAAGATGATTTAATCAGCATGGTTGTACCAAAGTCTATTATATATAGAGTTACGCAAAGAGTGAAGCCAAATCTACCTATTGAACTGTCAAACCGTCTACCTATCGAGCAAAGTAAACAAATGATTGTTGGTAAGGCGGAAGTATTGTTATCGCCTGATGATTATTATGGCGAATTAAAACTCATGAATTGAAATGTATTAGATTTGTTCTAGAAACAGCTTCAAAAAACTTCAGCCCACCCCCCAATAAAGTTGCAACAAGAAACTCACGTGTTTGCACTCTGTAGGTGACTTTGGTTATCGAATTAAAAAGCTTTAGAAGTGATCACTCCCGTGAAGTCACTTGAAGGGTTGAACAAAAATGAAAGTTTTCAACATAATAACAAGAACATCATTCAGAATAAGAGTAAGAAGATCCTCTTTGCGCAACTCTATATAATAGACTCTGGGTTGTACGTTTATCCAACGAGGCTTGCCGAATGAGATAAATACTACGAGTGCTGATAAAATCGAGTTTTGCAATTAGTTGAACACGCTATTTTTTGCAATGGCGTAAAACATGACAAATCGATATCAAAATGAACTAGTTGGATTTGCTTCACATGATCGTTCTTGCAAAAAATCAAGATGGTCACAAAACAACTAATTTCCATGTTATCGACAAACATTGCACAGCTCGACAAACCATGACACGAAAACTGAACCTACCTATGGGTAGTTTTGAAACCATATTCATCAATCTATTTGAGAACTCACCCAGACTAACTGAACCATTTGTAGTCAGTCATGTTACTGCTGGTCCATCGTTGGGATTCCATTATAACACTCAAATAAGTATTAAAATCAATTTTATGCAACTCATATGAATACTATATTGGTTATTAAAGCGCTCATTTGGTTGGTATGGAAAAGTAGGCGTTTTTTTTACTTAAACATGATCCAGGTATTATGATCCGAAATTTCAAAAAGTCTTTTTCCAAGCTGCAGTAAATCGTGAATAACTTTTAAACGGGTAGAGATAGAAAGTTGCTATTTTTAGCAAAATATTCGTTATAAAATTCCCCATCTTTTTATGTATATCTAGTTTCGAAAGCATTATGATGGATACCCGTTTTGGATGCATTAATAAAAAAATATTAAGAAAAATTCATCATTTTTGGGCATTTAAAGCATCAGTGAAAAATATATAGACCTAAAACATGCGGTATCAAAGTTTTACCATAAAGTATAGACCCTAAGTTAAATGTAAAAAATATAAAATGGATGGGTTTCATCGAATTTCTTTCCGATATACCGATATTTTCGATGTTACCTATAAAAAATGCACTTTTTTCATAAAACGCGTCGGGGCCACCCCTAAACGCCATTTCCCAGAGTTGTCGTAGAACAATTTTTCTTTTGTTTTACCCTAAGCTTTCATTTGAAGGTTGAGCCCCCAACCTTTGTCCAATTTTGGGACACCCTATATTGAGCCTATTCAACCAGTTTCTGGAGTGCAACATTGTTCCGGATGATTGGAGGCAAGTGAGGAAGATAGCCACCCAGAAGCCCGGAAAACCCGCGTCGGATTATAATTCGTATCGCCCCATCGCGATGCTGTCATGTCTTCGGAAGTTGTTGGAGAAGATGATTCTCTTCCGGCTAGACAAATGGGTTGAATCGAATAGTTTTTTGTCAGATACACAATTTGGTTTCCGCAGGGGCAAGGGAACGATCGACTGTCTTCCGTTGCTTTCTTCAGAAATTCAGCTTACTTTCGCTAAAAAAGAGCAAATGGGCTCAGTGTTTTTGGACATTAAGGGGGCTTTTGATTCAGTTTGCGTTGATGTCTTATCCGTTAAGGCAGCTTGCAGATGATTGTGTTGTATCCGTTTCGGGGCCAACCGCAGTTGATCTGCAAGGACCGTTGCAAGATACTCTGGACAATTTGTCCACTTGGGCTACAAAGCTGGGTATCGAATTCTCTCCGGAGAAAACTGAGATGGTTGTCTTTTCAAAAAAACATAAGCCGGCAAAGTTCCCGCTCCAACTGATGGGTAAGACAATCACTCATAGCATGTCTTCTAAATACCTCGGGGTCTGGTTCGACTCGAAATGTACCTTCGGGAAGCACATTGTGTATCTGACACAAGAATGCCAGAAACGGATCAACTTCATGCGATCAATAACCGGAACATGGTGGGGAGCGCATCCCGAAGATCTTATGACGTTGTATAGAACAACCATTTTGTCGGTCCTCGAATACGGTAGTTTCTGCTTCCAGTCCGCGGCTAAAACACACATGCTGAAGCTTCAACGGATTCAGTACCGCTGTCTTCGTATCGCGTTACGATGTATGAATTCGACACATACGATGAGCTTGGAAGTACTTGCAGTACTCCCTGCCACTAACAGATCGTTTCGCGGAATTATCGCTCCGGTTCCTCATCCGCTGTGAGGTTCTCAATCCATTGGTCATTGACAACTTCGAGAAGCTGCTCGAACAAAACCCTCAATCTCGATTCATGAGTATTCACCACTGGTACATAACGCTGGAGGTAAGCCCTTCTTCGGTAGATACCAATCGTGCTAACTTCTTAGACTCTTACAGTTCCTCTGTTACTTTTGATCTGTCCATGAAGCAGGAGGTTCATGGAATACCAGACTTTCTGTGTGCGGAGGTTATACCTCCATTATTTGCAAGCAAATACGGGTACGCCAGTGAGGAGAGAAGCTTTTTTACAGACGGGTCAAAAATTGATGACTCCACTGGTTTCGGTGTTTTCAACGTTTTTCATAGCGCCTACTTTAAGCTCAAAGAGCCTTGTTCCGTGTATACTGCTGAGCTAGCAGCTATACACCATTCACTCGAGCAAATCGCATCCCTACCTCCTGACCACTTTTTCATCTTCACCGACAGTCTAAATTCCTTGGAGGCTGTTCGGTCAGTGAAACCGGTTAAGCACTCAGCGTATCTTCTGAATGGGATACGGAAAGCTTTGAGTGCCTTATCACAACGGTCTTACACAATCACCATGGCTTGGGTCCCTTCTCATTGCTCGATCCCGGGAAATGAGAAAGCGGACTCTTTGGCTAAGGTGGGCGCTATGGAAGGTGATATTTACGATCGGATAATCACCTTCGATGAATTTTTCACATTAGTTCGTCAGCTGGCAACAGAAATGGACAAATGGGGAGTTGGGTAGATGGCTGTATTCAATTCGCCCGCAGGTGTCGAAGCGTCCATGGTTCAAAAAATTGAATATGGGACGAGACTTCATTCGAACCATGTGTCGTCTAATGTCCAATCACTACACTCTAAATGCACATCTTTTCAGAGTGGGGCTCTCGGAAGGAAATCTCTGTGTTTGCGGCGAGGATTATCAGGACATCGATCATGTCGTGTGGGCGTGCGAGGAGCATCGTGGCCCCAGATCTGCGCTAACTGAACATCTCCGTGTCCGAGGAAAACAACCAAAGCCTATTAGGGAAGTGTTGTCGGGCCTTGATCTCGAGTACATGTCCCTGGTCCACCAATTTTTGAAAGTTGCTGATGTAAAACTGTAATCATTGTCTGCCCATTCCCTTGTCTGTCGTACCCCATATCGAATGTCTTCCTCTTGTTGTACATTTCCATGTCTGTCGTTAATCCGTTCCGTATGTCTTCCTCTCGTCGTTGTCTCCCAAAAAAAGTTTGTTTGTCCCGTTACATATGTAAAAATGCGAGGAATGTCAACTTTGTGAACATCAGCATCGTAATTACTTAAGCACCCTTAAATCCTTTCCTTTCCTACTGTATTATTGTATTCCCTAACCTCGACTAAACCGCGAGTTTTTCGGTTCCCCAAAACTAACACTATGTATAAGAATCAAGAAATGTATTGTTAAACTTGATTTCGGCTCCGTAACGCTTCACGGCAAATGAGCCTTCCAAATAAACGAAAGATTAAAAAAAAACTATTTTTGCATTCGTATATCATGAGGCTAGAACGATGATACTCTTATGCCCAGGAAAGTCGAGACAATTTCCAATCCGAAAATTGCCTAGACCGGCACCGGGAATCGAACCCAGCCACCCTCAGCATGGTCTTGCTTTGTAGCCGCGAATCTTACCGCACGGCTAAGGAGGGCTTTACGGCAAATGAGGCTACCAAATAAATGATAGTTGAAAAAAAATTATCATTTAAAAAGTAAAAAAGTAAGAATTGAAAAGTGAGAAAATAAAAGTGAAAAGTGATGAGCGAGAATTATGAGTGATGAGAAGTGAGAAGTGAGAAACAACAAGTGAGAAGTAGAAATTGAGAGTTCCACTAGAAGCAAGTAGTAGAAGGTGAGAAGTAATAAGCGAGATACTTTGTGTGAGAAATAAGCATTAAAAAAGCATGAAGAAGAATATGACAATTGATAAATGGGATGTGAGAAGTGAGAAACGCGACGTGAGAGGTGCAAGGTAGAATAGAGAAAAAAAAGCGAGAAGAGAGGCGAAGGGAGAGAAGTTAATAGTGTGGAGACTACTCAGAATAGAGTTTTTGCAGCATAGATTTTTGGGCATCCAAGAAATCCCTGGAGTAAGGGCTGAAGATCTACAAGCGTAGCCGGACTGTGTTTCGGACTGTTACGATTATGGCACATGTCCTTCTGGATGTGTAGAATAGAATGAGCCAACGTAAGAGATTCTGGGCCATTCAAGAAATCCCTGGAGTTGGGCCTTAAGATCTACACGCGCTACTAAAGATGTATCGGACTGTTTTAAATGTGGTACATGCCCTTTTGGATGTGTAGAATAGAATAAGTCAGCGATAGAGGTTCTCGGTCATCCAAGAAATCCCTGGAGTTAGGTCCTCAGATCTACACGCATAACTGAAGATCAATCGTACATATTTAAATGCGGTACATGCCCTTTTGGATGTAAAGAATAGAATAAGTCAACGGCAGAGGTTTTCGGTCATCCAAGAAATCCCTGGAGTTAGGTCCTCAGATCTACACGCGTAACTAAAGTTCAGTCGGACTGTTTAAATTATGGCACATGTCCTTTTGGATGGTTAGAATAGAATGAGCCATCGTAAGAGATTCTGGGTCATTCAAGAAACCCCTGGAGTTAGGCCTTAAGATCTACACGCGTCACTAAAGATGTATCGGACTGTTTTAAATGTGGTACATGCCCTTATGGATGTGTAGAATAGAATAAGTCAGCGATAGAGGTTTTCGGTCATCCAAGAAATCCCTGGAGTTAGGTCCTCAGATCTACACGCATAACTAAAGATCAATCGTACTGTTTTAAATGTGGTACATGCCCTTTTGGATGTGAAGAATAGAATAAGTCAACGGCAGAGGTTTTCGGTCATCCAAGAAATCCCTGGAGTTAGGTCCTCAGATCTACACGCGTAACTAAAGTTCAGTCGGACTGTTTAAATTATGGCACATGTCCTTTTGGATGGTTAGAATAGAATGAGCCATCGTAAGAGATTCTGGGTCATTCAAGAAACCCCTGGAGTTAGGCCTTAAGATCTACACGCGTCACTTTAAGATTTATCGGACTATTTTAAATGTGGTACATGCCCTTTTGGATGTGTAGAATAGAATAAGTCAGCGGCAGAGGTTCTTGATCATCCTAGAAATCCCTTGAGATTGACATACAGGTCTGCACGAGTAACCGAAGATAAATCGATCGATTTTAAATGTGATACATGCCCATACTAAAATAGAATATGATGTATCTATGGCATAAGTTGTCGGTTATCCATAACATACTTAGAGCAAGGCCTTAAGATCTACTACAAAACAAAAGAGAATTACCCTTTGTGGTGCATAGCAACAGGGCATGTATCATATTTGAAATAATCCAATTGCTCTATGGTTACTTATGTAGATCTAAAGGCCTTATTTCAGGGATTTCTTGGACGGCCAAGAACATATTATGTGATCACATTCTATCCTATGCATTACAAAGGGCATGCTCCATATTTGAAACAATCCAAGTAACCTTTGGTTACGCATTTGTACTTAAGGCCTTATTCCAGTGATTTCTTGGTTGATTTCTTGCTGGGAACGCGTTATATTCTATGTATCACAAAGGGCATGTACCATATTTGAATCAATCCAATTGATCAATGGTTACACATGTAGATCGAAAGGCCTTATCCCATAGATTTCTTGGACGGCCTAGAACCCATACTTTGAACACATTCCATTCTATGCATCACGAAGGGCATGTACCATATTTGAAACAATTCAAATAATCTTTGGTTCCGCGTGTAGACCCAAAGGCCTATTCCAGGGATTTCTTAGACGACCAAGAACCTATGGGAAGATCCATAAAGTACGTCACGCAAAAATTGGCGATTTTCAACCCCCCCTACCCCTTCGTCACGTCTTTTGTAACAAACCCCCAAAATTTTTGTATGGATCGTCACGCTGCTCAGAACCCCCCTCCCCCCTAGAGGCGTGACGTACTTTGTGGACGGCCCCTATGCTGGGTACGCATTCTATTCTATGTGTCATAAAGGGCATTTACCATGTTTAAATCCGTCCGATCGATTTTTTGTTGCTCCTATAGACCTTATGGCCTTAATCCAGAAACTTCTTGGACTATCAAGAACCTATGATGTGAACACATTCTATTCTACGTAAAGGGCATATATCACATTCGAAGCAGTCCAATAGATCGTTGGTTACTCATGTTGGTTAAACCTATCTTGTATGCACACTTCAACTAGTTACACGAAAATTTAGCAAAAAAAAGCTTTCATTGCAGTGAAACGAGAATAGGACTTTTCTTAAATTAATACTTGATTTTTCTGTCAGTTCACTGCTGTTTGTTTACATTTTTAGGCTGGCGCGATTTAGCTTCGGAGTGGCGCGTTTCAACCCGCATGGTTTGAATTTGCAAGAAAATGCAGCGCTTCAAAATAAAATCGTTTTCTCGGAATATAATTGGTTTTTCGTCCAAACTTTTATTCCGTATTATAGATGGTAAGTTAAATTAGTGGTTAACACATTGGAAGTACATAACTTCGACCATTATCATCATTAAATTCGAAGATTTGCTTAGGGGGCGCATATTGAACGTCCCTCCCCTATTTGGCTCATCATCGACATCAGCCCCACCCACTATGACCCATAACCACCATCATAAGAAACCGCAAGTAGCATGTGACGTCACAATAGGTTAAGCAAAAATGTACCAAATTATGTCTCGTACCCTATAATTGTGTAATATAATACTAGTTAATATGCAATTCAACTCTGACATGGAAACTTTTCATAGTGTTTGAAAGCTTACTACTGTTTATAAATTTGGTAACCTATTTCGGACCCAAGTAGCTCCCTCCCTTACCGGTTCGTTCTGAACTAGGTTTAACCCTGTGGCTTCTGATTGGATTCAACCATTTGGCAAATACCGATAGTTTTCGGTCACCGAGTTTTGTTCATGTAATCAACCTAATTGTCGTGAGTTCTGTTGGCAGCCTTCCAGGAGTGGAAGTGGTGACTCGATTACGTTTAGTTCCGACCCTGTGGAATAACCTTCCACTGAGTAAACCAAGGGTTTTACTAAACGCACTGACCATTTAAGCCGCCTTTTCGCAGGAATAGTCGACATGGGTGTTGAAATTCAACCGGTCGTCGATTATCATTTCTAGATGCCTCAAAGCCTGCACGGACGGTATGTTGTGCCCTCCCACGGTAATCTGCACCCGCTGGATCCTTCGGCAGTTGCTAACCAGCATCACTTCTGTTTTGTGGTGAGCAGGCTGCAGCTTGACTGCATTCATCCAGTTTTAAACTGCGTCGGTCGTTTATGCCACCCGCATTTCTACTTCTTTCAACGACTCTCCGTTTATCGTAAGGATGACATCCGCGAATCCAAAGATCTTCACGCCTTTGGGTAACCTCAGTTTTAGAACTCCGTTGTACATAATGTTCCACAGCGTTGGACCTAGTATGGAACCTTGCGGAACACCCGCCGTAACCCTAATCGACTTCTGCCACCGAATTCGTTCCTTAAACCAGAGTCCTGTTCTGGAAGTAACTCTTAAGGATTCTACGCAAGTAGTCCGAGACCCGAATACCGTGCAGCACTGCGGCGATGGCATACCAGCTGGCACTGTTAAAAGCGTTTTTGACGTCAATCGTTACTACTGTCGCGACCAGACCAACCAAAGCTCCTCATCGGAGCTAATGCTGCTACCTCCGAACGACAATTTAAGTAGAGAGCAGTTCTACCCGCTCTCTGACTTAATTGTCATCGGGAACTGCTACCTCCGGCGACATTTCGACCAGCAGGGGCGGTGCCACCCGCTTACCCGCTGCCTACCAATGCCGCCGGGAAAACGGACCTACTCCTGTAGGTCCTCCTCCGCACATAGGAGTACGCAGTGTAAAAGCGTGGCCAAAAGTATGTCAATCATTTTGTCGTCTGTAAGTGCGTTCAATAGAAACAGTAAGGTATATTTTTTGTTTTTATGTTGTTTACATTCATCTAGCAGTGAAGTATGACAACTGGCGGGGTCAGTTATTGTGTTTTGATAGAGCATCACTTGGCGCAAGAACGCTGTCTTTGAGAACTACAGCGTGCTTGCAACGAGTGGTGCCCACATCTGGCTCCGTCAGTGAGTATGATCTTCCTTATGTTAATCTTCATTCTTTGATTATTACTTACTAAATTTTCCGAAAAGATGTACTTTGTTTGTTTACTTCAACAATATAAATTTGTCATCGAATCATGTTAAAGTCCCTGTATAATGTTTTGTAATATCAAATGGAGCCAATCTAATAAATACGAAATGCAAATCAACCGCTATGTTTCTTAATAATATTAACATCCGAAAAATGCGTACGCTTTTATGGATCGGTGTTTTCATCAAAGTGTCACTCTTCTTTGGAAGCGAAACATAATTTATGTGAGGTTTAGCACTCAAAACCATGATTTTTTCTAGCATTTTTAACCAAACTCCACTATATTAAAATTAGAATAAGTCACGATTGCGTGAGTATGCGTGAAATGTTTTTTATGGAGCTTATTCAGGAAACTCCAATTTTTCCAACGCTGAAAATTTTGTTGCTTGGACTGGTTTGGAACATAATCATATGTTTTATTTTGTAAAACATATTATTGTAAAAAGGTAGAAAAAAGTTAGCAATTAATATAATGATTATGGATCACCTGAAAAAGGTTTCAGATCGAATCATTCTTGAAAAAGTTTTAAATACCCTTATTATTGATACCTGTATTGATTTTCATCTTGAAATTCATTAAAAATCAAGAAAAACATGATACAACGTGAACATTTTTAATGCACAATTGCGATAAAACTGGCATTGAAATTATGGTGAAGTTTTGACACCCAGCATCGCTTACAAGTAAACAATATTGTTTCAAAAATCTCATGACAAATTAGTATCACTATTTGAGAATTCAAAAACGATAAATAATATGGACATATCTGAAATTTTTGTTTTTGACTTTTGGCCAGGATTTAGGCTGAAATACTCCTCAGTGCGCCGCTTGGACCTACTCCTGTAGGTCCTGGTCCAGGAATGGGCACTACGCTATGGTAGTCTCCGCCCAGGTGTACGTCCCACCTTCGATGCGTTCCAACACATCGGCCAAAAATTCGAAACATTCTTACCTTTTTTACTCATATCTATGGACATATGAGACATGGTCCACTAGTGATGAGTTAACACTCCATTCGTGCCATTCATACCTTGTTGCCATGTCTTACCATTAATGCCTTCAAGTTCATTAGTTGCAATATAATTGCCTACATTTTGGCGAATTGTCAGCAATACGCACTGAGCTTTCATAACTTGGTTACATCGCATGTTCAAGAATTTGTGATATGCAAAGATGTATAACATTAAAATAATATTGAATTTTGCTTAACTTTAATTTCTTAATATTTTTTAAATAACCTCATTGCTACCACTACAATCCCGCTCACCTCTACTCTCTAAGATGTGACAGTGTTGTCTAATGTACATTTAAATATTATTTCTATGTTATTATTTTTTTTAGGATCCTCAGGATCCAACTTATTAGTATTTCATTTTCAACATCCAACATTGTACAACATGGGATTTAATTTTTTTTTTTATTTTTTATTCAATTGGTATTCTAGTTAGGATAGAATACCTTCACTTATTCAAAGCCTATTCAAAATCCAATAAAAACCCAACAGATCAACGCTAATCTAATACAAATCAAATATCATTCCTACTCAAATCGAAATTCAGTCCAAATACAATTCAAACTAAATACAATCCAATTATAAATCTATTCAAAGTCAAATCCGGATCAAACCCAAATCCAATCCAAATCTAATCCAATCCAATTCCAATCAAAATTCAATTCGAAACCCATCCAAATCTTAATCAAATTAAATCAAATTCAATCTAATACAAATCATATCCAAACCCAATTAAAATTCAATCTAATGCAAATCATATCCAAATTCAATAACAAATCAAACCACATCCAATTCAATTCAAATGCAATGTAAATCTAATCTAGTCCAACCTCAATCCAAGTCCAATTCTAATCCAATAGGAATTCAATACAAATCTAATCCAAATTCAATCTAAACCAAATCCATTAAAAATCCTATTCGCGTCCAAAATCCAATCCAGTCCAAATTAAACACAAATCAAGTCCAACTCCAATCCAAATCCAATTCGAATCCAATCCAAATTTAATCCAAATCATATTTGAGTATATTTCAAATTTAATCCAATCCAAATGTTATCCCAATTCAATCCAAATTTGATCTAAATCCAATCCAATTTCATTGCAAATTCAATACAATTCCAATCCAAATCCAAAATTGGTCCAACTCCACTCCAAATCCAATCCATATCCAATTGGAGTTCAATCCAAATCCAATCCACACGCAATGCAAATCCAAGTCCAATTCAAATTAAATTTAACTCCAATCCCAAATGCAAAACAAATCCAATCCATATTCAATGCAAATCCAAATCCAATCCAATTCCAATTTATATCCAATCCAAATCCAATCCAAGTCCAATTCTAATCTAATCCAAATCCAATCCAAATCCAATCCAATCCAATCCAGATCTATTTCAAATCCAGTTCAAATCCAATCCAAATCCATACAACTCCAATCCAAATCTAATCTAATGAAAATCCAATTCGATTTCACTGCAATTACAGTCCAAATACAAATCCTTCTCAAATCGATTCCAATTTACAATTCCAATTTAATCCACTTTAAATCCAATCTACTCCAATCCAAATAGAATTATATTGGATCCGATTTCAATGCAAATACAATCCAAATCCATTCCAGATACAATAAAATTCAAATCTATTCCACGTTCAATGCAATCTAAATGCAATCCAATTCAAATCTAATCCAATCCAAATCCATGCACACCAAATCCCTCTCTATTCCATTCTCCATCCATTCCAAAACCAATCAAATCCAATCCATGTCCAATTCCAATAAAATCCGTATCTAATCTGAATCCAGTGCAAAGTATCACATGTATTCGATATCTAAGAGAGTTATTAAATTCGTTTGTAAGTCGCTTCTAATCAAAATGATTTTGTTTTCCAACTCGAATAGTGGAATAATTTTTAAAAGAATATAAAAACCGAATACAATACTCTATTTGGAATCCAAACATATGTCTCCATATCAAATCTTTGCCTGATTTCAATCAGGACCATATTTAAAATCTAATTCTAAACTCATTTCAGAATCTTCGTTGGACTGTCTTTATTCTTAGACTTCCGTCTTCCACCACCGGAGTCTTCTTATTTTATTTCTCTACCGGAGAGCTATGTTTATCTTTATTCAGACCTCCTGCGGTATATATTCCAATTCAAATTAAACTAAAACTACAACTAAGTTCGACTTAATTCAATCTTAATCCAATCTAATTACAATACAAATCCAGTCCACATGCAATCTAAATCAATTTCAAATTCAATCAAAACTAGGCTAAGGCTAAGTTACCATCCATTCATATCCATCTCAATCGTAAATCAATACTAAATACATTAAAATACAAAAGATCGCGATAAAACAATTCCAAAATCAATCCTTAATTCAGTTCAAACCTTATTCGAATTCAGTTTAAATTCAATTTTAAGTTCAATACAAATCTATTCCACGTCCAATCCGAAATCAATTTTATTTTCGAATGCAATCAGCTCAATCCGAATTCGATCCAAATCCTTTCGACTAAGTACGAATCGGTTACGATTCACAACCAAATACTCAGATTAATTCATGGACAAGCCTAATTATTGAAAACATTTCCACACTAAACATGAGAATCCGAATTCACGAGCTTGCCAGGCTCATAGAATCCCTATGGATAATTTGGAAACGATCACTGGTTAGGCTAACCATGTTGTAAATCCTAATTCAATCACAACCAAATCCTTTTAAATCTGTTTTAATTTTATCTGAATCCAATCCATATAAATACAAATCTAATTTACTTCAAATCGTCCAAATCGAATACAAACCAAGTCCAACTCCAATCCAAATCCAATTAGAATCCAATAAAAATTTAATCCGAATCCAGTACAGTTTCAATGCAAATACAAACTAAATCCAATCCAAATAAAAATCATGTTTGAGTATATTTCAAATTTAATACAATTCAAATGCTATCCCAATTCAATCCAAATTTGATCTAAATCCAATCCAATTTCATTGCAAATTCAATACAATTCCAATCCAAATCCAAAATTGGTCCAACTCCTCTCCAAATCCAACCCATATCCAATTGGAGTTCAATCCAAATCCAATCCACACGCAATGCAAATCCAAATCCAATTCAAATTAAATTTAACTCCAATCCCAAATGCAAAACAAATCCAATCCATATTCAATGCAAATCCAAATCCAATCCAATGCCAATTTATATCCAATCCAAATCCAATCCAAGTCCAATTCTAATCTAATACAAATCCAATCCAAATCCAATCCAATCAAGATCTATTTTAAATCCATTCAACTCGAATCCAAATCTAATCTAATGAAAATGCAATCCGATTTCACTGCAATTACAGTTCATGGACAAGCCTAATTATTGAAAACATTTCCACACTAAACATGAGAATCCGAATTCACGAGCTTTCCAGGCTCATAGAATCCCTATGGATAATTTGGAAACGATCACTTGTTAGGCTAACCATGTTGTAAATCCTAATTCAATCACAACCAAATCCTTTCAAATCTGTTTTAATTTTATCTGAATTCAATCCATATAAATACAAATCTAATTTACTCCCATTCCAGTCTAAATCATTTCCGAAGCTCATTCCAAATCTTTAACGACCAATCCAAATTTAAAAAATTCATTCGGGCCTTCTTTATTCTTAGACTTCCGTCTTCCACCACCGGAGTCTTCTTTTTTTTCCGACTCTCCGTCTATTTCCTCCGGAGAGCCATCTTTATCGTTATTCAGACCTCCGTCTTCCTCAACCGGAGTCTTATCTTTTCTTCGGCTCTCCGTCTATCTCCACCGGAGAGCCATCTTTATCTTTCTTCAGATCTCCGTCTTCCTCAACCGGAGTCTTATCTTTTCCTCGGCTCTCCGTCTATTTCCACCGGAGAGCCTACCAAACCTACCTTTTGCGCCATTGTCGCGACCAGACCAACCAAAGCTCCTCATCGGAGCTAATGCTGCTACCTCCGAACGACAATTTAAGTAGAGAGCAGTTCTACCCGCTCTCTGACTTAATTGTCATCGGGAACTGCTACCTCCGGCGACATTTCGACCAGCAGGGGCGGTGCCACCCGCTTACCCGTTGCCTACCAATGCCACCGGGAAAACAGACCTACTCCTGTAGGTCCTCCGCCGCTTGGACCTACTCCTGTAGGTCCTGGTCCAGGAATGGGCACTACGCTATGGTAGTCTCCGCCTAGAGATGTCGCAAATTAATCGATTACTTCGATTAATCGATTCAACGTTGTGATAATCGATTAATTTTGAATCGATTATTACCCAACGAATAATCGATTCAATAATCGAGAGGAATCTAGAGTAATCGATTAGTTACTAATCGATTAATCAGGATTTTACGACATCATAAGGATGTCGCAAATTAATTGATTACTTCGATTAATCGATTCATCTTTGTGATAATCGATTAATTTTGAATCGATTACTATCCAAAGATTGATCGATTCAATAATCGACAAGAATCGAAAGTGATCGATTAATCGGAATTTTACGACATTTCTATCTCCGCCCAGGTGTACGTCCCACCTTCGATGCGTTCCAACACATCGGCCAAAAATTCGAAACATTCTTACCTTTTTTTACTCATATCTATGGACATATGAGACATGGTCCACTAGTGATGAGTTAACACTCCATTCGTGCCATTCATACCTTGTTGCCATGTCTTACCATTAATGCCTTCAAGTTCATTAGTTGCAATATAATTGCCTACATTTTGGCGAATTGTCAGCAATACGCACTGAGCTTTCATAACTTGGTTACATCGCATGTTCAAGAATTTGTGATATGCAAAGATGTATAACATTAAAATAATATTGAATTTTGCTTAACTTTAATTTTTTAATATTTTTTAAATAACCTCATTGCTACCACTACAACTACAGCGCAGAATCTACTGCCGTGCCTCTTGTTCTTGGCCGCTCTCTCTGAAACATCAATGACCGTCCTGATTGCATCCACCGTCGTCCTCCTGGCAACTCCTTGAAGCAGTTAGATTGGCTGACTTTTATTTCCCGTTTGAAGACCGATCTAGCTTCATAAAAGATTACCTTGCGCTCTTCTCTTACTGTTTCAGACCTTGCTCTTTGAAAGCGGCTTCTGGCTCTGAGACACGCAGCACGAAGACTAGCAAGAGTTTCGTGCCTCCAGTATCCTTGGCATCGTCGCATCGCATGCCTTCGCAAGAGTTTCTGTCAGCTTATCTGCATCGAGATTTGTAGGGCCGCTGTCTGCTCGAAGTGCTTCGATAAAAAGATCCTTGTCGAAGTCCTTCGTCTTCCATTTTTACCCGCTAGTCTTAATCTCCGGCCGTAGCGTCGGTAATCGTGTTTCAACACTATAGTCCTCACTAACTCTCCAGTTCATGTTTCTCACCAGCGACGAACTGCAGAACGTGACGTCGATGATGGACTCCCTGACATCTCTGCGAAATGTACTAACGGTTCCTTCGTTGCACAACTAACGGTACTAACAACGGTTCCTTCGTTGCTAGCTTGTAGCTAGCAGGACCGGACGAGACTCTCCTTAGGGCGAGTCCATTTATTCTCCTCGACAAGAAATTTTACGGATCGTTTCAGCTAGCTATCGAGCCAACGACCGAACGGGTTTACCCGTGAACCACCGACCGTTACGCAACAAACAACACATAGAAAGTGGACTGACTGCCCCTTACATCACACTCCCATATGGTGGAGGACGGGATTCGAAACAAACAAACGCGAAGTGACGTACAACACATAGAAATCAATCAAACAGCAGGGAATTGGGACAGAACTAACATTTATTATAAACAACAGTCGAAATAGATTTTAGGTTTACAGTATACCCCTGCTGATCCGACAAATGTATGGCCGGACTATCGAGGTTTCTCTCGTTAATCCGGCTGTCAAATCCATACAAATAAACCAAAACAAAATCACAGCACAAATTTGAAAACTGACAGCATAATGTGTTTAAATGGGTGTTGATACTTTTTAATCCGGAAAATTCCGAACTAGCGAGATCCGCACTAACGAGTCGTCGGATTAGTGAGGTCCGGATAA
Source organism: Armigeres subalbatus (assembly GCF_024139115.2). Taxonomy (NCBI): domain Eukaryota; kingdom Metazoa; phylum Arthropoda; class Insecta; order Diptera; family Culicidae; genus Armigeres; species Armigeres subalbatus. The sequence continues at coordinate 65,744,466 of NC_085139.1, read as the reverse complement.
GCGGGGGGGTTTATTTATTTATCATCAGACTAAGGCCGGAGTGGCCTGTGCTGCACATAAAAGACTTCTCCATTCAGCTCGGTTCATGGCTGCACTTCGCCAACCACGCAGTCTGCGGAGGGTCCGCAAGTCGTCCTCCACCTGATCGATCCACCTTGCCCGCTGTGCACCTCGCCTTCTTGTTCCCGTCGGATCGTTGTCGAGAACCATTTTCACCGGATTACTGTCCGACATTCTGGCTACGTGCCCGGCCCACCCCAGTCTTCCGATTTTCGCGGTGTGAACGATGGATGGTTCTCCCAACAGCTGATGCAACTCGTGGTTCATTCGCCTCCTCCACGTACCGTCCGCCATCTGCAACCCACCATAGATGGTACGCAACACTTTCCTTTCGAAAACTCTCAGTGCGCGTTGGTCCTCCACGAGCATCGTCCAGGTCTCGTGTCCGTAGAGAACTACCGGTCTTATAAGCGTTTTGTAGATAGTCAGTTTGGTACGGCGGCGAACTCTATTCGATCGAAGCGTCTTGCGGAGTCCAAAGTACGTACGATTTCCAGCCACTATGCGTCTCCGAATTTCTCTGCTGGTATCGTTATCGGCGGTCACCAGTGAGCCCAAGTACACGAATTCTTCAACCACCTCGATTTCGTCACCACCGATAGAAACTCGTAGTGGGTGGCTCACATTGACCTCTCTTGAGCCTCTTCCTATCATGTACTTCGTCTTCGACGTGATGATGACTAGTCCAATCCGTTTAGCTTCGCTTTTCAGTCTGATGTAGGCTTCCTCCATCTTCTCAAAGTTACGTGCCATGATATCAATGTCGTCGGCGAAACCAAATAACTGGACGGACTTCGTGAAAATCGTACCACTCGTGTCAATCCCTGCCCTTCGTATTACTCCCTCCAAAGCGATGTTGAATAGCAGACACGAAAGACCATCACCTTGCCGTAACCCTCTACGGGTTTCGAAGGGACTCGAGAATGCCCCTGAAACTCGAACTACGCACATCACCCGATCCATCGTCGCCTTGATCAACCGTATCAGTTTATCCGGAAATCCGTAAGCGGGGGGGTTCTGTACATGTATTTGGTTTCATTTCTCATTTTTATTCATGTTCAGATTGTACTCGTCCTCTCTACTCTGTCCCTACTATGTGTGCGTTTTCTCTCCCTGTCTAGTTCTCATGTGCTCATGTGCTATTTGTGTTCTTGTTAGCATTAGCATTAGCATTAGCATTAGCATTGTTACGGTGTAATTCGTAGATTGGACACTAGTGATACTCATGTTTTACTTTTGAGATCCTTATCTAGAATGCTATCAGAAATCAAGAAGGGGAGTGGTCCTTGATTCCAGTCTTAAACAAAAATGACAAAAGCATGAGGATTACTACTCCTGGCCACGCCCATCTTCACCGTAACTAGGGAGAGGAAGGAAGTGTTGATGTAGTACTTACTTAACGAGCGGCCACCGACTTAGCGACACCCTCATAAGTACCACGGAGTTGGATAATGAGGAAGGTATTCGTTGGGTCAGGATTTGCCTGTAGCTGGCAATGTAACCGTGGTAGATCTTACCCCGTAACACACCACGTAAAGGTATCTACCCAGCATTTGTGTTCTTGTGTGACATCACTTTCTAGCAGCGCATCGGTGGGCTAGTCTGCGCTCATAATGACAAAAAGTTCTAGCGGCGGCAATTCGTCACGCACGCTTTCACGGTCACCAAATTCTTCTGAATGGCTTTTAAAGGTGCATTCTTTCAGTCTTTTGACTGGACAAAAAACAACAACTCCAAGGCGTCCTCAGCGGAAGCCCCAATCCACAAAAAAGAAAACTTCCACTGGATGGACTCATCGGATTCTGGATGGCTTACCGGCCCAGTCGTTAACCTACGGGCAGGTCAATGTGCCCGTCTCGAGCGGCGACGATGACGCCAAGCGCCTGCTAGATGGAGGTTGGCTTGGCCGCTCTAACGGCGATGCAGCGATGGCGACACGCGGTGGCAGCTTGTGATGGCGGTTGGCGGTACGATAAACGGACCGAATTACGGACCCTGTCCAAGTGGAGGTCCCCTGGGCCTCGCCCGGACGATATGTTGGTGGATCGTCCGGCTTCCAGCGGGTTGACGGTTGCTGGGAAGGCTTTCGAACGCTTGGGTGCGAGTTTTAATTGCTGCGAAATAGAAGCCAAACGGCTAAAGAGAACACTTAGCACAAGCACAGCACAGCACATATAGCGCACATTACCTTTTCATTTTGGTTTTAACCTAAATATCGCACACAATCTCTAACTACGCACACTTTTCTTCTTATCTAAGGACGAAAAAAATATTCAATTAATTACATGCACTTTACATCACTCTATAATTGGAACATACTTTTTATACAAAAAAACGAATAAATTACAAACGCGCACACTTCCGATTAGCTGACTGTTCACAGACGAAATGGCAGAATCTCAGATTAAGGAAACTGAATCCCGGACGATCCTGAGATTCGCCATTTCCCAAAATTTATTCGTGCACATTCGTGATTGCACAATTCCGAAGGATAACTCGGTGCGCTGGACCTGCTGCCGTCCCTTTCCAACCTTTCGAGGCGACAAATAAACTCGCCCAAGGAAAAATTGGGCAAAAATTTATGGCTTGTTGTTTATGCTAAAGGACAGTTAAACATTTGAACATTTTGAATGGCATTTTCGCCCATTCACATATATACAGAAACACATTTGCAGACGAGCTCGGTGGTCTAGTGGCTACCGCTTCTGCCTTATAAGCAGGATGTCGTGGGTTCAATTCCAGGCTCGTCCCTTTCCTACTTTGTATTTCTATCCTAGTTCTTTCTGTGTTTCACGTTCTACCAAAACGATTCCTACTGTTATAACCTTCCACACTAACAATTCCAAAACCTCCCGTGGCATCTATGAGAGGTCGTAACTGTAACCTCTTGGATTAGTCAGTCTGCTTCCCCACTCCACTTCCCAAGCGTTGAAGTCGCCTTCGACGATTACCGGTTTCTGGCCGATCGGCTTCTCCGTGAGTGAGTCCAGCATCCGGTTATACTGCTCCAAAGTACATCTTGGGGGCGCGTAGCAGCTACACACGAAGGTCCCGTTGATTTTGGATATAACGAAACCTTCGCTTGAGCTGTCTACTACTTCTTGAATAAGGAATTTGCCCATCACTATGATAGCCACAATCCCTGATGAATCCGCCACACAGTTGTTGGGTTGTTAGAAGGGATCCGATACGGTTCAACAATAACTGCCACGTCACACATTGCTTCTGTTGCCGACTGCCACAACAGTTACTGTGTGGTGTCTCCATTAATCCCGGCCCGCCATCGCCTTCTTGTATGCAAAGCATTAGAAACCACCTGTCGTATGGTAGTTTTCGTCCTCCGGTTTGCTGATGCCTTGGTTGCTCCGTGCAGTCCCTAGCAACGTGTCCTTCTTCACCATATTTCCTACATAAACAGGATCTGTTCGAACCTTTGCAATTCTCAGTTCGTCCTTCGTTGTGATCTCGTCCAGGTCTCTGCACTCGAGCACTGCTTCCTGCGTTAGAGCTTTTACGTTACCGTCACTGCCCAATGAATTGGCAATGAACTCCCGGAAGGCCGCGCTCTTGATCGTGGCATCCTGCTTCAACTCGAACAGCAACTCCTCCTTCTGGTTACGCCTAGCTTGGACCACTTTCTCACCCAAGTCTTTTAGCGCCGGGTTCCCTCTCATCTTCTTCAGGATTACTGCGTACGACGTTTTATCGCTCGCTTCGACGATCATGGCATCACCGCCATAAATGCGTAAAAACTCTTGCCCATTTTCAAGGCAATTACTGTTAACTGATTTGCTAGGACTATGGGATCATTGGTTATGGCCAAATAATAACTTTAAATCGTGTATAGTGAACATTATTTTTTGATTCATGAGATTCATGATGTACGTATGCAAAACCTTGAATTCTATAAATAAGATCTCATTGATTGCTCACTGATTAGCTTGTAACATAAGTATTCCGCAGGAGAAAGCCTATCAATTTGGCCACGGATAACAGCTCTGTAGTACAAAGTAATAAACTGTGGGACGAACATATTGTGTGAAACCAATAAACATAACCAAAGATGCGTATTATATGATAATTTTAATTGTATGAGCATAATAAGCTTTCATTTCAACTCCACACTTTTCAATCTCACCTGTATGTTAAGGTCCTTGGACGCCCAATGGAGGTTATCGTGTGTGGGATGCAACACCGTTGGCTCGGTTCCAACCTGCAATTCAGAAACAAATAAAAAAAGAAAAATCAATTCAAGCCGCAGTAACTCTGTTTGTCTGACCGCCACCGATCCCACCCTATACCGATACCCAATGAAACGGATATGATTGATGGCACTTATGCTGAAGCAAAGTGCAAGTGTTGACAGCGAAAAGGGGGATGCAGCAGCAGCAGTTCATACCGTTTGGTGCGTTGTTATGTATTGCTGATGGATGCTGTCACCACATTCGTATCGTTCTCTATTTCCGGTTTTATTACCCTCCCGGTTGATTATTATTGCGATTGCGATTGTGTGTACACTGCGAACATTGAGCGGCGGATACAAAGTACCCATCATGGAGAAGATGGATAGTAAAAAAATTAATCAATTTGTCCGATCAGCCATTGATGACGAACAGAGGGTATACGCACAAGTACACGTACTGGATCTTTTATGGGGTACGAGAAAAGCATAGCAGTTTAAGTACATAGTTGTTATTGATACAGAAGTTGGCAATCGTCTGGGGGTTGTTAGCCGGCAGCCATTTTCAATATTTTGTAGAACGATGGTAGTTTCCCAGTAGTTGAGAAATGTTGTGAGGGCAGTAAAATTCCCTTAGTACCGATGCCGGCACTTACTTTTGTCGATGATGACGACGCTGACGGCTTGATCCTTGTATCAATAGGATGCGGTAGTAAATATCCTTCGATAATACTGTTTACAGCCCCCCACTGGCGTAGCATTTTAGTTCTGTAACGGACCTAGAAGTACTTTATCCTAACTGGATTTTTCATTCCATTTTTTTTGCCTTGATGTTGATTGATATCAAGTAGTAATAGTGCTTCAATTCTATCTTCATTTCTCTTGCAGAATAGTAAAAAGTGAAAAATTCAGTACATTCCAAAGTAGAAGCAAGACCTAACATTGTGTTAGATCATCGGGTGCCTCTGCCTTCACTAAAACATTATTACCTTAGCCAACGAGACCTAGGTACGTCACTGCTGTCAAAAATTTGGCTTCTGCAGAACGAACTTAGGCGCCACCAATATGATGCATTGAAACTAAGCCTACAGAACGGGAAAAAAGCTCTAAAAACTCGTAAGTTGTTTGTTTTTGTCGAATTTTACACATTTTCCATCAGGCAATAAGCCGGCGTTGAGAGAAGCGGATAGCACGACGAAGGTAGCGGCTGTATAAAAATTTACGATATTATGAGTTACTTTACCCCTGGTTGCCATTTTTTGGACTGCCACGCCATAGAACTGTGGCGGCCACTTTTATGGGACAAACCTCTCATTGAGTAGCATCATTTGCTCGGGCTCGGGTTGTGGTGTGCTGTGCAGAGCCTATTGTTTTATGGTCGTTGGCAATGAAAAATGGGACTCGCGTCTCCTCCATAGGCTAGAGGCTGAAGGCTTTCCGGTTGATGGCAACCATTTCGTTGGTTAACCAGAGTGGAGTGTATTGTTATGTATTTTTTGTTGGCTGCATCCACATCATCCAGGAGGTGGCCAGATGGTACCACTCCCATTACCGTTAGGGGTTCGTGAGCAAGGATTAGCACTGATGGTTCGCTTACTGTGAATGACTACGCTCCGGCGCTTGATTTCGAAGAGGGTCGTTAAAGGGAACAATGCCGGTTTGATAATACATAGTCGATTCAATGAAGTGTGATAGATGTCTACTGTCTAGCAGGTAGGATTACTGCCAGGGTTGGTACTGTATCATCGTTCATTCTGCGGATTAAATCAAGTAATACGTTGATGTATATTTTATGATAGTTCGATGATAAATCCCTGGTTTTTTATATTCTTTACATTTCTCTTTAATGTTTCTGACTTTAAAATATTGAATGGTGTTTTTCCACAATGTGAATAGAATGAATCAACTCATAGAATAAACTCCAAGATGATGAGTAGAAAAATTCATAATTAAGATGTTCTACGAAAGCGGCATTGTTTCAGGATGCATTGCCAATCCCGGACCATTCCCACAGAAATGGTCATATCTTTGATCTGCAGTATTTTATGATTAAAGGTTTTTGGATTTTTGGGTTTTTAAATTTCTAGATTTTCTGCTATTTGTGTTATCAGATTTTTAGATTTTTCAGTTTTTAGGTTAACAGATTTTCACATTTTTTGGTTCGGATATCTTTGATTCTATAATTTTAAAAATCCTAATTTTAAAAACTAGGATATCCTCAGCTATAGAGTTAAAGGATATCCGATACTATGTACGATTAATGAAATCTGCTAAACGAAAGATTGGGCAGAAAAATGGGTATTTTTTGTTGGCGCTTGGGGTAATTTGGAAGAACTCCGGCCATTTAATAATCTGTAGATTTGAAGGTTTTAAGATTTTTGAACATTCAGTTTCTTAGAGTTTTAAATTTATGGATTCCTATTTTTTGTATTTTGCAAATTTCAAACATTGATTTTAGGATTTTTATATTTTTTAGTTTTTAGATTCTTTTATTTAATCTTCATTTAGGTATTTTTAAAATTTTGGTTTAGGATTTCTGGACTTGAATTTTTTGCCTATCTTTAGATTGCCGGCTTTGAGGTTTTAAAATTTGAAGGTTTTTTGTTTTTCATATTTTTAGATTTTTGATTTTTGATCATCAGAAATCGATCTGAAAATTAAGATCTTTAGATTTGTAGACTTTTAACTTTTCAATTTTTGGATTAATTTGTTTTAACCTTTCCGTCCCCAACGTCTGTTTTTAAGGGCTTTCAAAAATCTAAACTGCTGTAAAAACCGAATTTCTTGACCGATTCTTTCACAACAAGTTGCATTCTATCCGGATGGATCCCAATTTTCCATTTATACTAGTCGAGGCTATCCACAGTATGGTTCCAGAATTATTCCAGATTCCGTTGGGGTCAGTTGTCCCCGGAATAAGTGGCTATTTACAATTTTAAGTCAAAACAGGTCGTGCGACACCTCAAACTTCGTGATTTGACAAAGCAATGGTGGGAAAGATATTTTTGGGGTTCCTGGCACACTCGGATTCAATCTGGCCACATCGATCACAATCCGGGGACCTACGGAATGGCCATTTTCTAAATTAATTCAAAATAGATCGTGCGACACTTCAAACTTCATGATTTTAGAAAGAAATGATGAAAATGATATTTTTAGGGTTCCTGGCCCACTCGGATTCTTTCCGGCCACATCGGTCATAATCCAGGGACCCAGGAATTCCACCGAAAATTTATACAGAAATTATACCGTAAATGAAATCAACAATGGATTTTTCGAAGGAAATTCTAGATTAATTCACAAAGAAATCCTGAAAGAATTCCGGTGGAAACTTCAAAATTTTTACTGGGAGATCCTCCAGGAGTTTTTTTTTCCCAAAAATTCCTTATGGAGTTCTTCCGGGAATTCCACCGGCAGTTCCTTAAAGAGTTCCTGCAGGATTTTCTCCGAGAATTATTCCGATAGTTCTACCGGCAGATCCTACGAGGGTTCCTTTGAAAATTCTTCCGGGAATTTCTCCAGAATTTCCTCCGGGAATGCATTCAAGCTTTCATTCAGGCTTCTTCAGGAATTTATATAGAAATTCCTCCAGAAGCTCCACCGAGAATTTCTCTGGGAGCTGCTCAAGGTATTCTCCGGGAGGTCCTCTGATGATGATGATGATCCAGCTACATACCCCTAGAAAGGTTTCAGCTAGACGAGATTCGTCTATAAGATGAATTATCCAAGATTTTTTCCGAGAATTATTCTGGTAGTTTCCTTCGGGGGTTCATTTGAAAATTCTCCCGAGAGTTTTTCCAGAATTTCCGCCGGAAGTTATTTTAAGAATTCTTCCGAGAGTTCCTCCGGGAATTCCACAGGCAATTCATCCGGGTGTTTATCCGGTAATTCCTCCGGGAGTTCCACCAGTAGCTCTTCCAGGAAATTATGCAGGCTTTTTTCAGGAAATCATTTCGGTCTTCTTCAGAAATTTAGCTGGACATTCCTCTCAAAGTTCTTCCAATAGTTTCTCTGGGAATTCCTCTAGGAAATCTTCTAGGAGTTCCTCCTGAAATTCCTCCGGGAGTTTTTACTGGAGCTCTTCCGGCAGTTCCTATGGGAATTTCTCCGGGAGATCCACCGGTAGTTTCTATGAGCATTCCTTAGGAAGATTCTACGGCAGTTCCTCCGAGTGTTCCTCTAAGAAGGAACTCCTGGAGTAATTTCCGGAGGAGCTCCCGGAAGAATTTCTGGATGAATTTGCGGAAAAAATATCAGAGGAATTTTCGGAAGAACTTTCGGTAGAACTTCTGGAGGTATTTCTTAAAGAAAGAATCTCTAGAGTAACTCTCGTAAGAACTCCTGGATGAACTCCCAAATGAACTTCCTAAGAATTCCAGGAGGAAATCCTGGAAGAATTCTCAAAGGATCTCCCGGAGGAACTCCCAGAGGAATTCTCCGAAGATCTTCTGGAGGATTTTGTAGATAAATTCCCAAGTAAAGCCTGAATGAATTCCCGGAGTAGCTACTGCTGGAACTCCCGGAGGAGTTTTCAGAGGAACAGCCGTTGGAATACCCGAAGTTGAATTTCTAGAGGAACTTCCGAAATCCCATTTCCCGTAAAATTCCTGCCATATATCCTCCAGGAATTCCCTGTAAAGTTCTTGAAGGAGGAACTCTTGGAAAAACTCCTGGATGAGCTTCCGGAGGAAATCCCACAAGCACTTCCGGAAGAATTCTCACAAGGAAGTCCTGAACTAATTCTTGGAGAAGTTTATGAAGGTATTTCTGGATAAATGTTTGAAGGAATTCCCGGAAAAAATACCAGGAAGAAATAATGCAGAAATTCCCAGATGAAATGCTGAATAAATTACCGGATGAATTCCCGGACGTTTGTTCTGAAGAAATTCCTGGAAGAATTCTTGGAAGATATCTTGGAGGAACTCTCAAATTAATATCCGAATGAAATTCCACAATTCCGCGAAAAAAAAAAATTAGAAGGGTTGTGTACAAGACACGACCGCAAGGTAGACGTTGGACAACGTAAGGATATTATTATAACATAATACGCATTGGAAATGATTATGGTTCTGAGATTAGTGCTAGCTAAAGTATTATGGTTTTGTTGGTTAGAACATGAGTATAATTAAAGTATGAGTATATGAGACACTAGCTCCGGATTCGATTACCTTGAGTGAAAGGCACTTCTTCAATATCGCAATAGGATAACTGCTCGGACATTGTTATACAATAATAATAACTTCCGCACCACTGAAACCAGAAATTCCCACGAGGAAAGGCGGTCTACAACAAGCATAGGGATATCGCAATCCAAATTGAGGGGGATTTTCTTAACTCAGAACATTCAGACATTCGGGGAAACATCCAAGTACAATCTAATACGCAGAGTATCAATCTCGATTGAACTGACCAGAGTAGTTCACAAAATGTGTGCAAAATCAAGCAAAATCCTCCGAATACATGGTTTTGCACAAATTTTGTGGACTTCACATACGCGACACAAAACAGGTTATCATAAACTCAGGTACGCCACATTCTCTCTATCGTCAACAATTTTGGTGGCCCTGAAAAGGACCGTTGGTTTGTGTTTGTATGAAGCCATTTTAAGTGTTGCGAATGGATGTTCTCTGAGGATGGTGCTTCTTCGAAGGGTCGTTTGTTGTACTAGTGGTTTGAAGGCGATGTTGACCGCAGCACCGGAAATTTAGCTACAACATTGACATTGTTATATCTGTAAAGAGGTTTATGAAATTGAATAATTGAAATAGATTGTTGTGAAATTGCTTGTTTTAATAAACATACCATATACACTGTGTTGAATAGAACAGCTTCCAGGTGATCGGACATTGCCGAAATGTAGCGCCGAGTTGACAGCGTCACGTCTAGCTAGAACAAGGCAGAGCTCAACCGGAGGAAGGCCGAGACCCTCAACCGGCAGAGATACCCCGGCAGCAGAAAATGGTTGTGATGCGAACGAAACGCTATCGTCAGACCCGGGCCATAGATGAAGATTACCGATATGGATCGAGCTATCAGAAGGAACCCAACAAACGAATTTGGCATGGGATTGGCTGCGGATAGTTGATGATGACGACACATCTCATTCTAACTGAGATTCTAATGAAAGTTGAAAGAAAATATACGGGGTAATTAGTATAACGGTCATTACTTCTATAATATCGTTAAACTAACCAGACGGCGCAGCAAGTATCGAAAGCATTGGTCGATGATATGAAAAGTAAGAACAATATCTCCTACAGTCCGCACCAATATTTCGCGTGAATGTAAGATCCAAGCATGTTCCACCAAGAGTGGTTGATTGCGAAGGGTCCGATACCAAATCCAAGAAGAGGTACTGCTTCATGAAGTCGATGAACTCAGCATTCTCCTCTTTTGATACATCAATGTTGAAGTCGCCGGTAACAACTATGGGCATGCTCATTGTCGCGTACATTATAAGGTTCCGCGCCAAAAAGAATTTCTTCTGCTTGGTTGTCGTACCTATTGAATAAAAGTTGGCATTTTAGAGAAAGTCAAACTTTACGAAAGTATTTTATAGCCTACCTGGTGAAATATACAGCGAAATCAAGAGCGTCAAACTACCCATAACATGCACCTCCGCAGCGCACACGTCACCGTATTCGTCGGCAAGCCCAAGTTGCTCGTCGTAACTATCACTGAGCTTCTTCATTGTGTGGGCAATCGCACAAGTGGATCCCGCATCGCGTTGGAAGATGGCCACTCCTGCTGCCCGCATTCCAGAGCGCTTGGCTTGGGCAACACATGTGTATCCTGCGATTCCGGACAATGCTCCATTATCCTCCTGCCAGGTTTCGCTAAGCGCCAGAAGATCGCCAGAAGTGAGTACATGGTCCGTAGCGATGTCAAGTGAATGAGCACCAAGACTCTGCACATTCATTGACACTAGTACAACACCAGTACCTTTACCAGCTACGAATTGCATAATGTCATCGGCAATTGTGCTTAGTCGGTGGTTTGACAAACGCTGCATTTCGGTGCGAAGTTCCTTCATCTTCGGAGAATCGCTTCCCTTTGCATGGTGGAATTTGAATTCATCTTTGGCATTAGTCAGAAACAATCCCTCCAGAGACGACACTCTAGAGAGGCCAACATATACAAGTTGTTGCTCCTGTCCTCTGTCATAACGGTACACAATTTGGGGAAATGTACCACCTTGTGATTTATGTACCGTTAGAGCGCACGCCGGAACTATCGGGAATTGAACTCGTTTGCACTTCATGCTACCGAGGGTGATGTTCGCGGACCGCCTGGTAATCGGTGTCCATTGTGGCTGCAAGACGCCTGGCTTTGAACACACTAAGGGCCTGGATTTTACCCTTCGTGTCGCTCCTATAGCTTCGTTCTCGAACATGAACCAAAGCCGAACCATTCGCTGTTCTGGTTCATCTTCATTCAGCTCGATGTGCATGAGTTGGCCGATCGCACCGTTAACGATACCATCATCTACCTCAACGTTTGTCGTAACCATGTACGGCATGCCGAGAGTAAGACGCAGCAGATAAGGCATGCCACCAGCCTCCACAACACTCATCTTATGAAGCTTGTTCCTGGCACTTACTAGCTGCTCATTGTTCCGGTATCCAGAGAACACATCTTCAGCTATACAGTCCACGCCGTCCGTTTCCATCAGTACCTCGCTATTGTACTGGTCGACGTCGATGTTACGGTGGAAAAGACGTACAGCATTCGGGACGTTTTCTCTGCACCATTGCACTGTCCGGAAACGACTCTCGATCAGCTTGGTTTCTTCGTCTGAAAATTAGATTAGCTGTTTAGAAATAATGTCAAGAATATAATTAGTTTAAATTTTACCTGTCAATCGTTCACCATTTCCAATCTTCGTCAGTACGGCAGAAAACTGCTCGTCACTCTGCCTCATGACTCGGACGAGAGGGAAGTATCGTAACGATTGCCAGAGTACGGCACCGTGCATAGAATTTGCTGGTGGTTTCCAAACAAATCTAGCGTTCACCGGCGGAAGTTGCCGGAAGTCTCCAACGAGAATCATGTTCATGCCACCGAATGGATCGTCATATTCCGCCTTAATATCTTGCAGCCGGGCGTGAACAGTATCTAACACATTGGCACCGATCATGCTGACTTCATCGACGATGATTGCCTGAACATGTGCAAACGCATTTCGGTACAGCTGGAGCGTTTCAAAACTCAGCTTGGAGTTTTGTCTGCGGGACATGGTTAAACGAAAAGCCGAATGGACCGTTGTTCCGCCAATAGCAACAGCAGCTTTGCCAGTCGAAGCACAAGCAACATATGCGTTGTTCTGTGCATTATGTGCTTGACTGAACCTGTTGTATGTCTCCATCAGTATTCGCAAGGTGAACGTTTTGCCGCTACCAGCCGGACCCGTGAAGAAGATTTGCATCGGCTTGTCGTTATCGTCGAAGCTATGCATTGTGTGGATGACGTGCAGAATCAACGAACGCTGTTCAGGATTCGTGGCTCGAACCAGTTCACAGTAAGCCTGCTTGCTCATGACATTGGACCGCTGTTTAACCACGGCGTTCAATGCATGAATTGGCAGGTTCTGTATGTCGTCGTCGTTCGGATTCATGTTTATCGCCCGGATGTACTCGTCGTGCTTGTCCGTGGTGGCTTCCTGATCCTGATCAGCCTCCATACCACACATACGCAAATATTGTTCGACAGTGTGTTCCAGGCAAGGACGGAAATCTTCGTTTTACTATCAGTTGCATCGATGCTCAATAGGCAGCTTCGTCATTGATTCGTGTTTGTTTTGATCAGACGCTCGGCAATGCAGGCACGAACATCTCGCAGCATGCTGTCAAACTTCCATACCAAATTAACCACCCGATCCTCAATAGCCGATTGATAATCGAGCGTAAAAAACGAATATCTACTGGGGCTGAAATGAATATTTCGAATTGCGGTTGATTTGCACCGATAAATGATGATTATTTTACTTTATATACTAAACAGATGCATATATTTTCGGAATCTGACTTCAAAATGTTGAATGCATGCACCGCAGTATGAAATGATATTCATATTTTGATATTTCAAATTGAATATCAATGCGCCAAGCTGAAGATTCATTTTGACACCGCACAAAACAACGCTGACACCGAGAGTCAACGCTTGCTGCTGTTCGTGCACATGCCGTCCTATTAATTTGCACATTCAAATTCGGGAGGGACTAGCAACTTGATTGTGTGTTGGATGTCAGCTGTTTGAGTGTAGTTGAAATGACTTTTTCTGTCCCTGGTTCCAGGTTCAACTCGCAGTCGTATATCTTTCTTTTCTGCATCAAGACGGTTTCATGCTCATCGTACAACTGTAGAAACTTGTTGCAATCGAGCACATCACACATCTCACTACGGAATGGAAGGAATAGTAAAACCATCTCACGCTTGTAATCGTCGAGCTCTGTCATAGCGTACGCACGCCACCGCAATACGCGTGCAATGTTACGGCGATTGTAGGTGTTTGCCGACTTTTGCGCTTTCGTGTAGTAAGCAGCGAATTCAGCCAAACAGACGTCCTCAAGATCCCTACGATCTTCGTATTTCTGAATTATATTTGACGTCCATATATCTTCAGAATCATCCGGAATTCCTTCATCATCCATCTGTTGCTTACGCTTCCTGGTTTTGGTCCTCTCATGTGGCCACATGGTGGGAATAAATACGACTTTTCGGCTGGCCTCGGACATCGGCTGGCGGAGCAGATACCATGCGGCCTCTTGCGCTGACATTTCTACCGAATTCAGCATTTTAAGGCTCACTTTCTTCAGCAGCGACCTGTAATCCTGATCCGGAAACTCTTCCTGCAGCTTCACAAGGTCCCGATGCAAACTACTTATGCCACGATTTGTCTTGTTCACGTACTCGACAACGTACGCAGCACACGAATACTCCTCAAGGATAAACTGGAGGTCCATGTTTGACCGCAGGATATTTGCTATCCATGGGTTAAACGGGTTCGTTCATAATTCCATCATCGCTCGTTCTAGAAACACTGTAGGTCGACTTATCGAGCTGCGAATGACGTCAAGGTAGTACTCGTATGAACAGTTGCACTCTACGAGGAATTGATCGAGCGTGTCGAACAATTTCGTCTCCAGAACATTACGCATCGTGATGGATCGTGCTCTAAGTTGTCCCCGGCGTCCATCGTCCCCCGTAAGTGGCAAAAGCACTCTTGTACGGTCCATGGGCCAATATGGAATATTGAACCGACAGCTCTTATCATTACGCTTGAAGCACGTGAACGTATGCTTGTGCACCTGGTTCGCGTACGTGTCTGGCAAATCAGTCGAATCAACGGAGCATAGACTGTCAATCAGTTCTATTGTTTTGGGCATGTTCTCCGAGATCGGTTCACTTGGATCCTTGTTCAGCCAGATTAGAACATGGGCGTGAGGACTGCCACGATGTTGAAATTCAATCCGCTTGAAGTAATCAACAACGCGAAACTTCCCAAACGGGCTGTATCTGGACGACTGAAGCAGCTGCATAATGACGTCTACAAGCTTGTTGAAATATATGCAGCATGTCACCGGATCCTCGTTCACCAGAGTGGCTCGCTGCAATGCTGATAGATTCTGAACGTCGATGACACTATTCCCACCGGACAAGCTTTGTAAAGTTCGCAACAGGTGTGGCCATTTGGTCTCACTGGCACTCAGGGTGAGGAACATAGTTGGCTTCCCTAATTGCCGGATCATGGCGAACAAATCGTTCTTACGCTGTTGCCAGTACTGTACGGAATTCGGAATCGATTTTAGGAATGATAAATTCCGATCGACGCACTGCTCCAGGAACAACTTATCATCAAGCATGGCCCGTGTGATATTGGCTGTTCCCATACACTTGAACGTACATTGCAGCCCCTCAGATACCCGCAAACGCAGAATCTTCATAGCAACGTATAATACATGCCTGGGCTTGGCAGCTCGTCGGTCACTGCGCCGCAGTTCACTGGTGGCCATCATATACGGCGTCACCCGTACTTCCGGATTGTAAGTCCTCGGTTGCCCCAAATATACATCCGGGAATGATAATTCTTCGGCATGCTCATCGTAGATGATCGACAGCGGAACTCTGTTCTGTGCCGGAGCAATCTCCAGACACTTATCCTCATTCCAGAGGAGTGTTTGCTGCTGTCCTATAAGCAATTCGACATCATTGCTATTTTCGACCGTGTCAATTACATCTTCCGTAGTTTGTGCTGCAGAATCGATGGCATTCAACTGGTCCTCGTTGAAAGTTATACCGTATCGACGATACAGTGGCGTATTCTCCAGGTACTTCAGCCAGGCTTTGATCGTCCCCTTCTTCACAAATCCTGACAGATAGGCGGACTTATGTATCAAATGCTTCTTAATGGAAACATTGAACGCCCTGTCATCGTCCAGCTGGCGGGGAAGCTCCTTGACCATTTGATCCACATCTACAGGTACATTAATGACCTGTCCGATTATGCCATAGCTCCCTAAAAATGTTATCAAATGGTAGTGAAAATATTTGCATTACAAGAAACTACGTAAAATTTACCTGCGGCAAAACGCAGTCGCCGAATTTGCATGAAAGGCAACCGTGGCGAGATCAAACGCTCTGCAATCGGATCGAGTTGTGGAAGTGGTGGATTCGTAGGAAATTCCGGGAACCGAAAACCATTCGAAACGACAAGTGACGGTACATGACCGCGTTTCAAGTTGGCATGGCATGTCTTACATGCTGGAATAGTTCCGACAGTGTTGTTTGCTTTTGCCAACACAGCCACTTCGGCGTTGTTAAGCGGCTTTAGGTCATTTACAAACCACAACCGGTCACAAACACCACATGGGAAACCAAAACGATTTTCAACAAAACGTTTGTTGAACTCTGCTGATGCTCCTTCTAGATTCGGATCGAATGGTTCTACCGGATATAAGAGTTATCAACACTTTGATTTGAATTTAAATTTGTTCTAACTAACCCTGGCTAGCATGCTCAGCAAAAGAGATGTCCTCTTCTCCTCTATGCATTATAGGTACCGGTGTGGCACGAACAGCAATAGATGGTTGTGAATCACACAACGAAACGTCGCCATCGCTGAGATTATCGCGGAAGATGGCTTCTTCGGGAAGAAAGCGCATCGGTGGAAATACTACAATACGCAATCCAGTTTTCCGCGAGCGGTAATGGCCGCCAGCACGCCTGCGGGCCAGTCTCTGGTTTGACGTTTCTGGAGGTCAACTGCACCCACCATTCGAGCATTTTGATCAATGTGGTATATAAGAAGGATTGAATTCACTGAATCAGCACCTTTTTATATGCCACATTGGTCAGAATTCTCGGAGCGGTGGGTGCAGTTGACCTCCACAGACGTCAAATCAGAGACCAACCGCAGGCAAGCTGGCGGCCATTACCGCTCGCGGAAAACTGGATACATTTTTGACAGATTCATTATTCGTGAAATTGTTACAATGTTGGAGACCACGTTTATAGTAAAATAATTTTCTTAGTGTGAATATGAATGACAATATAAGTTATTGGCAATAAACGAATTATTTCACTATAATAACACCTACCTCTTCGTCGAAAATATAATACCTATCTGATATATTTATTGACACAATATTTAATCTCGCAAATTGTCTGTGATATTTGGTGCCTCGGTGTGTCTCATAATATTCAGTGAACCGATGTAAATTAAATGTTTGTGATAAAAGTGAAAAGTTTGGATAGCTGATATTCAATTGACAATTCAAAGTATTTAAACAAGTTTATTATTCAGTCATCAAAGGTTCTTGAGATATGTTCAGTCCTTTCTACTTTTCAAACTTTAATACTGATGAAAATGTGACAAAATGCCGCTTACAAATGGCAAATTATTATTCTGTTAAATAAGTTTTGAATGATTCAAATGGTTTCGAAAATATAATAAATTTTTAAATAGTAGTAGTATTGAAGTATTTTACTCCAAACATGTAAAATTTAATATTTGACGTATTATGAACAATTCACCATTTACCAGGTAAAAAGGCATTTGTTCAAAATTGATTATTCTTGCTGCTATAAAATTAGAACGAGGAGAGTAGAAATTTCAGCATATTTCACAGTGAAAATTAAACTCATGTTGAAAACATGGTATAACATTTCAAGAATTATTGAAATGCAATTGAAATCCCATGCTAGTTGATTATTTATGAAATATAAATAAAATAAACTATTGATTATTTATTATAGGAATAACATAAAGTGACTGTGATATTTTATTAATTAAATGTGATTGTTTTCATTGTGAGATATTTATAGTGAAAATTTTCAATTTTTAAGATTTCCTACCTCGAGTTGAAGGGCCTTCTCCAGCGTCCCACCCAGCAGTGGATGACGCTTCACCTTTGGTTGCCTTCTTCTTCGCTCGATATTCCCGAGCTCGTTCAGCAGCGGTTCTTGGCTGCTTGGGAGGGTCATCCTCCTGTTGTTCCTGCGTGCGTTTACGGTAGTTACGCACATACGTTGAATTCATGTGTTGTGACATGACTTCTTTCACTCCTAACTTCACTAATTTCTCACTTATTTTCTACTCAGTAGACCGAAACTCGTTAAACACTGAAAAGCACATACGTGCTATGGGGTTTAGAAAGGTAATTGTCTCTCTATTAACACTTTGTTAATGAATATTGATGTTTGTGTTGGGAATTGCATCAACTGTAAACGGTTTCAGGGGCTTCTGTCATCACAAATCGATCATGATATGCATTTTGAAGGAAAATTATCTTGGCTCAACCTTCTCTTTTGTAAAATTGTAGTTCTGAAAAGAACCGAATTATTCTCCATGAAGCGCCTTTCCGAACAATAATAGGCAACAAAACCAAATCAGTATCTTGAAATAAAATTTCACATTTCTGATACTGATGTCATTCATGTGGCAGCATCTCCCTCCGACGCGTGCTACGGACGGAAACTTTCTGCGATTGCCAAGCAATTAATTTTCACTTTGAACCAAATTCTTCCTTAACCTTCCCTCTTATAGAATGTTGGGTCCTGAGAAGAACCGAATAATATATGTAAATAATGCGCCTTCCGAATTACTAACAGCAACCACTCAACAGTCCGACACGCGCTTGTGATTCTACTACCGAAGTCAATTTCCGCTGTGGCCAAGCGATGATGATTTGTCTTTGATGAAAATATATTCTGCTCAACCTTTTCTTCAGGAAAATTGAGGTTCTGAAAAGAACCGATTGATTAACAACAATGCGCCTTCCCAATGAACTGCAACAAATCAAGATCCAGATGCTGGGACCGTTTACCATTTTCCATGACATACCGAACGAAATGGCTCGCGCGCGCGGGGAAGCAACTTTCTTGTAATCAAGTAAGACGGCGCATTAGTCCCGCCTCTTTGTTAATCGGGATGAGTGCAAACCTTCACCAAAGGGGCGGAGCTAGAGGGTTTACATTATTGACTACAAGAAAGCTGCTATCTCGCGCGCGCGAGCCATTTCGTTCGCAACATGCTTGTTCCGCTGGCGTTTGTGGTGATTGTGGAAGCAGCGCGGTGGGTGAAGTACATTTCTGCATGCGAATACATTTTTACAGTCTCTCCCTCTGACGCATGCTTGTGAGTCTGTTACAGATGGAAATGTTCTGTCATCACAAATCGATCATGATATGCACTTTGAAGACAAATTTTCTTGGCTCAACCTTCTCTTTGTAAAATTTTAGTTCTGAAAAGAACCGAATTATTCTCCATGAAGCGCCTTTACTAATAGGCAACAAAACCAAATCAGTATCTTGAAATAAAATTTCACATTTCTGATACTGATGTCATTCATGTGGCAGCATCTCCCTCCGACGCGTGCTACGGACGGAAACTTTCTGCGATTGCCAAGCAATTAATTTTCACTTTGAACCAAATTCATCCTTAACCTTCCCTCTTATAGAATGTTAGGTCCTGAGAAGAACCGCATAATATATGTAAATAATGCGCCTTCCGAATCACTAACAGCAACCACTCAACAGTCCGATACGCGCTTGTGATTCTACTACCGAAGTCAATTTCCGCTGTGGCCAAGCGATGATGATTTGTCTTTGATGAAAATGTATTCTGCTCAACCTTTTCTTCAGGAAAATTGAGGTTCTGAAAAGAACCGATTGATATACAATAATGCGCCTTCCCAATAAACTGCAACAAATCCAGATCCAGGTGCTGAGAGCGCTTGCCGCTTTCCTCGCCATATCGAACGAAATGGCTCGCGCGCGCGGGAAAGCAACTTTCTTGTAATCAAGTAAGACGGCGCATTAGTCCCGCCTCTTTGTTAATCGGGATGAGTGCAAACCTTCACCAAAGGGGCGGAGCTAGAGGGTTTACATTATTGACTACAAGAAAGCTGCTTTCTCGCGCGCGCGAGCCATTTCATTCGCAACATGCTTGTTCCGCTGGCGTTTGTGGCGATTGTGGAAGCAGCGCGGTGGGTGGAGTACATTTCTGCATGCGAATACATTTTTACAGTCTCTTCCTCTGACGCATGCTTGTGAGTCTGTTACAGATGGAAATGTTCTGTCATCACAAATCGATCATGATATGCACTTTGAAGACAAATTTTCTTGGCTCAACCTTCTCTTTTGTAAAATTTTAGTTCTGAAAAGAACCGAATTATTGTCCATGAAGCGCCTTTCCGAACACTAATAGGCAACAAAACCAAATAAGTATCTTGAAATAAAATTTCACATTTCTGATACTGATGTCATTCATGTGGCAGCATCTCCCTCCGACGCGTGCTACGGACGGAAACTTTCTGCGATTGCCAAGCAATTAATTTTCACTTTGAACCAAATTCATTCTTAACCTTCCCTCTTATAGAATGTTAGGTCCTGAGAAGAACCGCATAATATATGTAAATAATGCGCCTTCCGAATCACTAACAGCAACCACTCAACAGTCCGGCACGCGCTTGTGATTCTACTACCGAAGTCAATTTCCGCTGTGGCCAAGCGATGATGATTTGTCTTTGATGAAAATGTATTCTGCTCAACCTTTTCTTCAGGAAAATTGAGGTTCTGAAAAGAACCGATTGATATACAATAATGCGCCTTCCCAATAAACTGCAACAAATCCAGATCCAGGTGCTGAGAGCGCTTGCCGCTTTCCTCGCCATATCGAACGAAATGGATCGCGCGCGCGGGAAAGCAACTTTCTTGTAATCAAGTAAGACGGCGCATTAGTCCCGCCTCTTTGTCAATCGGGATGAGTTCAAACAGTCGCCAAAGGGGCGGGGCTAGAGGGCTTACATTATTGACTACAAGAAAGCTGCTTTCTCGCGCGCGCGAGCCATTTCGTTCGCAACATGCTTGTTCCGCTGTCGTTTGTGGTGATTGTGGAAGCAGCGCGGTGGGTGGAGTACATTTCTGCATGCGAATACATTTTACAGTCTCTCCTCTGACGCATGCTTGTGAGTCTGTTACAGATGGAAATGTTCTGTCATCACAAATCGATCATGATATGCACTTTGAAGACAAATTTTCTTGGCTCAACCTTCTCTTTTGTAAAATTTTAGTTCTGAAAAGAACCGAATTATTCTCCATGAAGCGCCTTTCCGAACACTAATAGGCAACAAAACCAAATCAGTATCTTGAAATAAAATTTCACATTTCTGATACTGATGTCATTCATGTGGCAGCATCTCCCTCCGACGCGTGCTACGGACGGAAACTTTCTGCGATTGCCAAGCAATTAATTTTCACTTTGAACCAAATTCATCCTTAACCTTCCCTCTTATAGAATGTTAGGTCCTGAGAAGAACCGCATAATATATGTAAATAATGCGCCTTCCGAATCACTAACAGCAACCACTCAACAGTCCGACACGCGCTTGTGATTCTACTACCGAAGTCAATTTCCGCTGTGGCCAAGCGATGATGATTTGTCTTTGATGAAAATGTATTCTGCTCAACCTTTTCTTCAGGAAAATTGAGGTTCTGAAAAGAACCGATTGATATACAATAATGCGCCTTCCCAATAAACTGCAACAAATCCAGATCCAGGTGCTGAGAGCGCTTGCCGCTTTCCTCGCCATATCGAACGAAATGGATCGCGCGCGCGGGAAAGCAACTTTCTTGTAATCAAGTAAGACGGCGCATTAGTCCCGCCTCTTTGTCAATCGGGATGAGTTCAAACAGTCGCCAAAGGGGCGGGGCTAGAAGGCTTACATTATTGACTACAAGAAAGCTGCTTTCTCGAACGCGCGAGCCATTTCGTTCGCAACATGCTTGTTCCGCTGGCGTTTGTGGCGATTGTGGAAGCAGCGCGGTGGGTGGAGTACATTTCTGCATGCGAATACATTTTTACAGTCTCTGCCTCTGACGCATGCTTGTGAGTCTGTTACAGATGGAAATGTTCTGTCATCACAAATCGATCATGATATGCACTTTGAAGACAAATTTTCTTGGCTCAACCTTCTCTTTTGTAAAATTTTAGTTCTGAAAAGAACCGAATTATTCTCCATGAAGCGCCTTTACGAACACTAATAGGCAACAAAACCAAATCAGTATCTTGAAATAAAATTTCACATTTCTGATACTGATGTCATCCATGCGGCAGCATCTCCCTCCGACGCGTGCTACGGACGGAAACTCTCTGCGATTGCCAAGCAATTAATTTTCACTTTGAACCAAATTCATCCTTAACCTCCCTCTTATAGAAAGTTGGGTCATGAGAAGAACCGAATAATATATGTAAATAATGCGCCACTAACAGCAACCACTCAACAGTCCGACACGCGCTTGTGATTCTACTACCGAAGTCAATTTCCGCTGTGGCCAAGCGATGATGATTTGTCTTTGATGAAAATGTATTCTGCTCAACCTTTTCTTTAGGAAAATTGAGGTTCTGAAAAGAACCGATTGATTTACAATAATGCGCCTTCCCAATGAACTGCAACAAATCAAGATCCCGAACCATGCGAGAAATTTTCACTGGAGTGCCGATGACGCCGACGATAGTCTGTTTGCCGTTGAGCCGCTGTCCCTGCCGTTTCTCGTTCTGTCCACTCTCCGTAGAACCTCGAACCGAAATGACGCGCGGGCGCGAAACACAGGTCTATTCATACCCAGAGAAAATGAAACGGTGGGTCAAAAGGCCCGTGACTTATATCATTCTGATGTCCGTGTTGGGAATGCATGAACGGGATTGGTTGATTCTGATATTTTTACTGGGTAGAACAAAAAATTGAAATTTTTAATAGCTTATCGTGAATGATTAAAAGATTCAATGAAATTGACAAATTGCTGGAGAATTTCCGAGTCGATTGATATATAAATCTCAAAAATCCATCGAAGGATAAAGGCTGTATTATCGTTCAAAATCTTACATGATTTCGTGACGGTCTCCAATTTTAGATTCTGATTTGACACCCAGTACCTTCGGGTAAGACGTTGTCCAACGTCAAAACGGGAGAAATTCCTCAAGGAATTCCTGGAGAAATACCTGAAGCAATTCCCGGGAAAATACCTGGAAGAGTTTCCGAGGAAATACATGGACGAATTCCTGGAGAAATTTCTATTTTTTTATTCTTTATTAAAGTGTTTTTTTAATTCTAAAATTAAGTTCAATACATAGAGAAATTTCTAAATAAATTTTTAGATAAATTCTTGAGGAATATTCTGAAGTAACAGCGGAAAGAATTCCAGAATGAAATCCTAGAGGATTACGCTATTAAATTTATGGAGCTATTCCCGGAAAAACTTCTGAAAGTTATCCTGGATAAAGGAAGAGTTCCTGGGGGACTGCCCGGAGAAGTTCCTAGAAGAATGTCCGAAGGAATTTCTTATAGATTTACAAGTGAAATTATGGAGCGAAATCGGAGGATTTTCGTCATACATTTCTGAAGAAACTTCTAGCGGAATTTTGGGAGAAAATTCCGTTTGTATTCTTGAAGGAACTCTCGAATGTATTCCAGAAGGAAATGCCGGAGATTTTTCTGGAAGAATAGCCAAAGAAATGTCTAGAAGGAAAAATTGGAGAAGAAAAGAAATCTTCAAGGAATTTCCTCATGAATTTCCTAAAAAACAAATTTAGTGAGGGGTTTCTAGATAAGAAGAAATTACAATTACATGAGAAAGATTTTCGAACGATTTTCAAAGGAATTTGTAGATAACTTTCCGGAGGAATTTTGAAGTTCCCAGGGGAGCTTCTAGAAGGATTTCAAGAAGAATTCTTGAGGCCGAAATTTTTCAAGTTGTTTTGCCCCAACCTGGCCCCTCTGGCTACGCCCTTGTATCATTCTCATCATTGCTTTGTAAAATAATAAAGTTTGAGGTGTCGCACGACCTATTTTGAATCAACTTAGAAAATGGCCATTCCGTAGGTCCTCCGGATTGTGGCCGGAATGGATCCGAGAGGGCCAGGAACCCTAAAAATATCTTTCCCATCATTTCTTTGTAAAATCATGAAGTTTGAGGTGTCGCACGATCTATTTTGAATCAATTTAGAAAATGGCCATTCCGTAGGTCCTCCGGATTGTGGCCGGATTGAATCCGAGTGGGCTAGGTACCACAAAAATATCATTCCCGTCATTGTTTTGTGAAATCATGAAGTTTGAGGTGTCGCACGACCTGTTTTGATTTAAAATTATAAATGGCCACTTATTTCGGGGACAACTGACCCCAACGGAATCTGGAATAATTCTGGAACCGTACTGTGGATAGCCTTGATAGCTAGTATAAATGAAAAATTGGGATCCATCCGGATGGAATGCAACTAGTTGCGAAAGAATCGGTTAATAAATGCGATTTTTATAGCAGTTTAGATTTTTGAAAGCCCTTAAAAACAGACGTTGGGGAAGGAAAGGTTAAAATAAAATCAAAAACTAGAAAATAAAAAAAGGTAAGCTTTAGCTTTTTTAGTTTCTAGTTTTTGAATTTAAATTTTTTTTGGTATATTTGTGGATTTTTAATGGTCTAGATCTTCAGAGAATAACATTTTCAAGAGTTTTAAATATTGGATTTTCAAATTCATATGCTTCAATTTGTTTGTCTTTTTTTTTTTTGTGTCCATGTTTTGTTGTTTTTTAATTAATATTCTCTTTGAAACTTAGGAATTCAAAATTTTCAGATTTAAGGTTTTTTGATTTTTAAATTCTTAGATTCTTTTGCGGATTTTGAGATTTTGAGATTTTTAGCTTTCTAGATTTAAATATTCTAAAATTTTAAAATATTTAGCTTCTAAGATTTTTTGATGTTTAAATTTTGAAATTTTTATATTTTTGTAGATTTGAAAGTTTTTAGATTTTTGCAGTTTTAGATTCTCTAGAGTTTAAAATTTTCAGTTTCTCAAATTTTCATATTTTTTAGATTTTTTGGAGTTGTTGACTTCGAATGGAGTGTAAATTTTTGAGATTTTTCGGCTATGCAGTCTGGTTTATAAAAACAAATTTTTAAATTTTGTCCAACATTTCGACATTTTTTCCCTGAAGAAGACATCGAACCCGATGTCGAAACGTTGGGCAAAATTTTAAAATTTGTTCTAATAAACCAAACTGCATAGCCGAAAAATATCAAAATTTTTTTTTTTTTTTATACGGTCGACTCTCTATATTTCGATGAACCTATATCTTGATATCTCTCTCATGTTCGTCGGTCCCTTCAATCTACATATATTTTTGCTCTCTTTATCTCGATAATCTCCCTATCTCTGTATCCCTCTATCTCAATGTGTTCTGTTCCTAATTTGCTAAGGATTCATGCTCAAGGGATCGACGACCCCTTCCCATGGCCACTGCGAGTCTAGGGTGTGTTAGGGTTTGACAGTGGGCTCTGTTAAACCTCTACAAAAAGCTGCATACATCTATAAGCAGGCCCTATCAAACCCAGTCAACACATGAACGTCTATTGTGTCATGTAGGATGCTGAAGTGGAGGCTATAGATGTGCTTCTCCATACAACATGTATGTATATCGTCTCCATTTTAGCATCTCGTATTGCACCATGTACGATTTTATGTTGACTGGGAAGCGACCGTGTGCCCATTGTGCCGCTCAAGACGCACAGGCCCAGCACGAGTGCCAACCGGCACCTCAGAATTAATACCAGTGAGATCCTGATTACGGTATACTGGTCACGGCAAACGACATACGACACGAAAGTAATGCAAAATAAACGACTTGAAAAACTTAACAAAATATGTCTGTCTAAATATTCTTATTTAACCTCAAATAGAGATAAAATAAGGGTTGCCGATTGACACTAGCTTTCCGATTACTATCAATGTGGATTCTTTTTGGTAATCCCGTTTCTTTTTACATTCCTTACGTTAAAGAAATGATGTCGCGGGCGCCTAATCAAATTAACAATCGTTCACTTTGAGCGATTGATTGTTTATTCTCGCGAAGGATGAACTATTGAACAAATTAGGGAAATACTAATACTGTTGTGTAGAAGTTGCATAGGTCACATCACTTTCCATGGTGAATCCCGATCTATGTTACTGATTACCCCACCTAACTGACACAACTTCCTTCCCGTGGTAATTGTGGAGATGCAGAGGTTTTCTCGGTCTCTAGTAGCAACAATAACCATACACTAACACTCCCTCCCTTTCCCAACTGACTGCAAGGACTTGGCCGGCGCCGTTATTGATCAACATTAGCGCGTTTCTGAAACGTGCAGTCCGAGAATAGATGGTAATTTGTACTAGTTTCAATCAATCACGGAGTAGCAACTATCGATATGTACAGTACAGTCAGACTTAGCTAAGCTAAACTAAGCTTGTGGATTTTTAGTTTTTACATTTTTAGATTTTTGGTTTGGAATTTTTGTATTTTTTTTTAGATTTTTAGCTTTTTATATTTTAAGATTTCTTTGGTTTTAGATTTTTAGATAAAGTCAGATTTTCAGTTTAGTTGAGTTTTTAATATTTATTTGAATATTATCGGCTCTTTCAGTCTTATAAAGCAGCTAAAACGTTCATGCGTCTATTTTCCGACGTTTCGGTGTATATTTCACCTTCTTCAGGGATTTAGAGGCTACGTTTTGTTGTGTATGTGTGTGACATACACAACAAAACGTAGCTTCTAAATCCCTGAAGAAGGTGAAGTATACACCGAAACGTCAGAAAATAGACGCAATAACGTTTTAGCTGCTTTATAAGACTGAAAGAGCCGATAAAAGTCAAACAAAATTGAGCACAACAGTTGAAAGCATCCTTTCAAATTTTTAATATTGGGATATAATTTTAGATTTTCAGATGTTTAGATTTTGAAACATGAATATCTCAAGATTTTTAATTTTTACGCGATGAGCCAGCCTCAGGGTTAATATCTGAAAATTTGAAATTTCAAACATATTTTGATTTTTAGCTTTTCTAATTTTTGGGTAAAATGATTTTTTGATTTCTCATGCACGAGCTCGGTAGTCTGGTGGCTACCGCTTCTGTCTTACATGCAGTAGCTCATAGGTTCAATTCCTGGATCGTCCCTTTCCTACTTTGTATTTCTATCTTAGTTATTTCAGTGTTTCCCGTTCTATCAAAAACAAGTCCTACCATTATAACCTTCCACACTAACAATTCGAAGACCTCCCGTGGCACCTATGAATGGTCGTAGAGTTCTCTGCATCTTTCTTGAGTCGGTATCCAGCAAATCAATCTTCCCCTTCCGTAGCGCTCGCAAGAATGTGGCCAGGACAGATATCGACTATCGAAAAAGGCATTGCTTCCATTTAAGGGCTTAGAAGTAGAGGGGTGTAAGTGACATTTTGGGCAAAATTGAGTTGACAACAGCAAAAAATACTTTGGTTCTCGAGCTTTGTGACAATATGTTGTGGAAATGGTTATATCATCTTCCAAACTTAGACGTACACATTCATGATAGAATTAGAGGCGAAAGTATAGAATTGATAGTTACATTAGGATACGGCAGGCATGAAGAATGTTTTTTTGCCTTTCTCGTATACTAAGTATATCACTCCAAAACCAAACTTTTGATAAAAGGCTCGGAGACCCATAGTGTTATACATATACCAATCGACTCAGCTCGACGAATTGAGGTGATGTATGTTTGTGTGTATGTAATGTATGTACGTGTGTGTGTGTGTATGTGTACAAAATTTTGTAGACACAGTTTTTGGAACTTCGCGTTGGCCGTCGCAACAAGTTCCATTCAACTGAGAATCCTGTCCCATTGTTTGCTATTGAAAATTGGCCAAATTGGACTGTGGGATCAAAAGTAATGGCCAAAATACTATTTTCTATGCCCAAAACACGCTAAAAAACACTCACTCATATATTTTAGTTTTTTTGCACGAGAAAGGCACCAACACCGCTAGGTGGATTAATCAGGGTTTTTATAAAAGTCGATTTGAAAGCGAGCGCAGGGCAATCTTTGTGATGGTATATATCGCACGACCTTCCTTCTGCCAAACTCTCGTATGAAGGGGGAGGGCAGAATATCAGTGTGGAAGCTGATATATCTCCACTGGCAAAAAGAAGGTGGTTTTATTTGCTCAGCATATGCCATCGCGTGCGGAAGGGTTTTTCTATCGACGAGTACTTCCTCTAAATTTCTAATGCGGATTTCATGCTCAAAAGTTACAATGAAATTACGAGAGGTCTTCAGGAGTTTTTCGGTTTTATTTTGGGCAGATTCGAGTTACGGAAGCGTTTGGAGAAGAAGATTTGGCCAGGTTCTATTGAAATGTTTGTTGATTATTGTCAAGCCAAACAAGTTATTGTGTAGAAACTACAGATGTCTGAGTCGGAACTATAAGAGTATATTGTTGAAGGAATTCAAGATGTGCTATTAAAAAATTAAGCCAGGTTTTCAAATTTCAAAAATGTTGCACACATAGTCAGAGTTTTTCGCATGGTTGAATGTTATTCAAGTTCACGTTCATCTCCAGTCAAGTTATTGAAATGTTTTTCTTGTAATCATGTTGGACATATTTCAGCATTTTGTTGGAGGGAACGTGAAACGTGATGCAATGCGGAGAACGAATCGACGAGAAGAGTCAGACCGCATCGTGCTTTCGTGCTGTGCGGTTCTTTTCTCTCTTTGCGGAAGGAAGTTTTTAATACTACCCGAAGCTATTTTAATTTCAACAGTGCTTCTCAGCGCTATTTGTACCCGTTGATCCCGTTACGATCTTTGCAAGGACCCGTGCCTTCGTTTTACGTTGGACCCGTTTGTGGAAGTAAAATTCCGACAAGCGGTGGTAATCCTGCAGGGACACCGTTCTGGAAAAAACCTCTTAGAATGTCACGTCTCCACGCTCAGCAATGAGCATTAATAAAAACAAAAGGAAGGGGGAGTCTCTGAATTCTCCACTTCCTTCAAAGAAACAAGGTTTCAAGACCGTCCAGCCCAAGCGCGGAAAAAAAATAGAAGGAAGCTGGAGACTTCAGATATTCCTTCTAAATCTAACGTTGACTTTATTTCTTCTAATATCGAACAGAGCAATCAGTTCGATTTGATTAATGACGAATTTGAGAAAATCGAATCTACCTCTAGCCTCTAGCCTACTGGCGAACCCCACCACATCCTAGGCAGACCCCACAGGACGCACCCTCTCACTCTAGCTGATGTCAGAAGGACAACAGTGCCCAGGATACACTATCAGCTAAGTACGCAATCCTTAGCTGGCGGTCAATTGTCATCGGAAGACCCGTGGAAGCGTGAGTATTGGAACTTGTGAGGACCAGAGCTTTGTTAGGCGTCCCTTCCCGGATGTCAACTCACCATTTCGTAGGCCATTTCAATTTTTAGATTTAAAGATATTTTGTTTTTATTTTTGGATTATGTCTAGATTTTGACGTAGGACTACGTCTGTGTTTTCTATATTGGGGTACACTTTACGATTGCGAAAATCGGGGACCGTCACGAAAATATGATAGACTTTAAACTTTAATATCTAAGCCGTTTCTCGATGGATTTTAAATTTTTTTGGACCATTCGATCAAGGATGAGTCAACGCTTCTTTGTATTCACATGAAAATACTATTTTATAACTATTTATTATCGATAATTGATAAAAAGTTTAGAAATAGGTAAACTAACCAATCACGTACATGCATCACTAGCACAGACATCAAAAATCAATCACTTGCGGGTTTGGATCTAATCATTAGTTTGAACAAGATTTTACGCATAGCAGACGCATCAAAGCAATCGTAGCAGAGCGGACACAGCATCACGGAAGCGCTAATAACATTTTCTAAGAAAATCCATCGCATTGGTGGTGGTGCTCGATGTGTTGCTGCAGATCATTCAACCTCAACCAACCAGAATTTCATATGAAGAAAAGGTTGACCATAAAAATAGCACTGTGGCGATTCCGCACCGCCAGTGCCGATGATGAAAATTTATTACAAATTGTGGTGTCAGTTAGTTGGAAAGGAACATTGGGAAAGGAAAATTGGTTCTTCTCAGGGCCAGCATTTTATGGAAAGAAAGAGTTAATTGCGAAAATGGACTGTTTCGGTGGCATTGGGTTTGGCGTGGTAGCTTGGTTGCTGTTAGTGATTCCATCCATTAAAATTCACTACATCATCTCCCTCCGACGCGCTATCAAATTCGCTATTTACGATTGAGATTTGCACTTTGAAGAAAGTTTATTTCGGATAGTCGGATCAACCTTCTTTTGTATAAAATCAATGAAGACGCCACCTCAGTGGAAACAGCAACTACCCATCAGCGAACGTCGCTCGGATAGACAGATGCCAAGAGATAATGTTTGGTAATATGGAGAAACTTCGTCTTAAGTCAAATTTATGCTGTTATTCCTCGCAACAATACGTATCTAAAATAAACAACATAACCAAATTCAGAATCGAGAAAATTTCAAAGGATTCTTAGAATTTGTCATTCTCCGAACGGTCCGTTGTCTGTGGAATCCCGATCGAAATGACTCGCGCGCGCCGAAAAGCAGCTTTCTTATATATAATGAAGTAATTCCATTAGCCCCGCCCCTTCATTAATCGTTATGAGTGCACATTTTATCTACACCAATATCAGCTCACAAAGAGGCGGGGCTTACGGGCTTTATTTATTAAATACAAGAAAGCTGCTGTTCGGCGCGCGCGAGCCATTTTGATCGGGATTCCACAGAGAGCGGTTCAACATTCGATGCAGCGGAGCGGACATAGCAGCACGAAGTGGGAGGCAGTGTGGCAATGCTGAAAATTCATCTCAACCTTTGGAGGCTTAGCGAAAAATCATCAAGTGGCGGTCGGACAGTTGCAACGCAAGGTGTCGACAAGCTATTGGATGCAGTTAGTTATTGGAATAGGAATTGGGAAAAGAAAATTGGTTCTTCTCAGGAACAACATTTTATGAAAAGAAAGAGTTAATTGCGAAAATGGACTGTTTCTGTGGCATCGGGTATGGTGTGGTAGCTTGGTTGCTGTTAGTGATTCCATCCATTAAAATTCACTACATCGTCTCCCTCCGACGCGCTATCAAATTCGCTATTTACGATTGATCTCATAACCAAATTCAGAATCATGCGAGAAAATTTCATAGGATTCTTAGAATTTGTCATTCTCCGAATGGTCCGTTGTCTGCGGAATCCCGATCGAAATGGCTCGCGCGCGCCGAAAAGCAGCTTTCTTATCTAATGAAGAAATTCCATAAGCCCCGCCCCTTCATTAATCGTTATGAGTGCACTTTTGTTTAGACCCATACAGATCACAAAGGGGCGGGGCTTACGGGCTTAATTTATTGAATACAAGAAAGCTGCTTTCCGGCGCGCGCGAGCCATTTTGATCGGGATTCCGCGGAAAGAGCGGAATGAGCGGTTCGACAAAATTTGATGCAGCGGAGCGGACACAGCAGCACGAAGGCGTGGGTAGCAGTGGCAATGCTTAAAAAATTTTCCAAATGGTGGAGGTTTAGCGAAAAATCATCAAGTGGCGGTCGGACAATTTCAACGCAAGGTGCTGACAAGCGTTTGGATGCAGTTAGTTATTGGAAAGACGCATTGGGAAAAGAAAATTGGTTCTTCTCAGGACCAGCATTTTATGGAAAGAAAGAGTTAATTGCGAAAATGGATTGTTTCGGCGGCATCGGGTTTAGCGTGGTAGCTTGGTTGCTGTTAATGATTCCATCCGTTCAAATTAATTGCATCATCTCCCTCCGCCGCGCTATCAAATTTGCTAGTTACGATTGAGTTTTGCACTTTGAAGAAAGTTCATATCGGATTGTCGGATCAACCTTCTTTTGTATGCATAAAGACCTTTTTGGTG
Source organism: Armigeres subalbatus (assembly GCF_024139115.2). Classification (NCBI taxonomy): domain Eukaryota; kingdom Metazoa; phylum Arthropoda; class Insecta; order Diptera; family Culicidae; genus Armigeres; species Armigeres subalbatus. The sequence goes on along the minus strand of NC_085139.1, from coordinate 65,712,980 downwards.
GACACCATCCTCAAAAATGGCCGAAATAAAAGAGAAATAAGCAGAACCAGAAGTGGCGTGAAACCAAACGCAAATATATTTATATGCAACGTTTGGTTTTCGCCCGCGATGTAAGCGTTCGTGGCAAAGTAAGGATTGTGATGTCCCCGACTGAAAGCCAGTCGAGTGGCTTCAGCGGCCGATGAGTCATGTTAATTCCACGGCTAGAGAATCAAAGTCCATCCAACTGGGAACAACTATTCGACTTCTTGAATCAGTTGGCCTCCGAGCAGTTTGCTCAATGTTAATAAAACGACACAAATTATGTGTTTCAAACACGGCTATTATTTGCAGGGTTGAAGAATATTCGCTGTACCGCTGGCGGTAGGCACAGGAATGTGGGTGTCCGGGTGTTTGTTAATCCGGGGGCCACGCGTGGAAGCGACGTCGCGTGAGCCGGAACGTCCCGTTGAGGTGGAGTGGACTTTCATGCCGAAGCTAACGGTGGTGGCAGATCAGACCTCACTGAGCGAACAACACACGAAACTCTATCTCCAAACTCCACTAACTCAACTTGTTTCAATTCTATCACCCACTTCAACCAATATTTTATTGTCAGGAACTATTGCACAAAACGTGTGGTTGGCTTCCTATCCCGGACTTAAGTGCTCGAGCTCAAGCGCGCCATCTCTCTTCTTCCCTCCATCATCCTCGACACCTCCCATCTCCTCCCCTCCATCATCCTGCTCCATTATATAGTCCTCCATTCCTCGGCAAAATGCCAAATTTAGTATTGTCGTACTCTAAGCTGCTCCCCATTCGGTTCAGTTTACATATAACGAGGGGTTCATGATTTTGAGTAAACTAGATTTAAATTTAATTTTTTCAGGGGTTCTCAAATACTTCTCTTAACTAATGTTCGTTTTTTTGGCATCTATCGGCAATAGGGTGACTCAAATTAGTATGGGAAAAACTTTTTTGAATTTTTTTGATCGGCCGCCCTCTTATTCGGTTCTATTTGATGTCCTGATGCTCTGGACGAAATTTCAGCCAAATCGGTCAACATTTGGGCGGTGCTAAGCTCGTTGGAAGTTTATATGCAAAAATATATGCAGAAACATCTAAAAACAGTAAATTGCTGCTGGATTACACAACTTACGATGAAGAACTATGATACTTATTCAGATCTTGGAGAATTTAATACAGAATGTTATGCAGAAAACCGCGAGTAGATCAGAGTTTGGCCGGCTAAGTTATTAGCATTTCTCTGAAGTGGGATTTGAGCAAATTTCGTTTCTTTCACCTTTGAAAAGAAATAAATTCACCCCTACAACACTCCAGTAAAATGCCAATATCTTTGCCTAATAAACTCTAATCTTCTCGCGGTTTTCAGCATAAAATTCTGTATTTAATTCTACAAGAACTGAATGAGTATCATTGTTCTTGATCGTAAATTGTGCCGCCTAACTGCAAATCACTGTTTTTGGATGTTTCTGCATACATTTTTGCCTTTCTCGTATACTAAGTATACGGTAAAGGCTATATGATCGCTCCAAAAACAAACTTTTTATAGAAGGCCCGGAGACCCATAGTGTTATATACCGATCGACTCAGCTCGACGAATTGAGGTGATGTCTGTGTGTATGTGTGTGTGTGTGTATGTGTGTGCGTTCAGGCAGCATCCACCCAAAAAAATGTCACTCATTTTTTGGTACTTATCATAACCGATTTACTCGCAACAAGTTGCATTCGACGCAGGACACTCTGCCATTATTTCCTATTGACAATTGGTCAGATCGGACTATGGGCTCGGAAGTTATGGCCAAAATACCACTTTTATTACAGAAAAAATGTCATTCATTTTTCATGCACTTATCCTTAGCCGATTTACTCGCAACAAGTTGCATTCGACGCAGGATACTCTGCCATTGTTTCCAATTGAAAATTGGTCATATCGAACTATGGGCTCGGAAGTTATGGCCAAAATACCACTTTTTTATAGAAAAATTGAGTAAAAAATGTCACTCATTTTTCAGGCACTTATCCTTAACCGATTTACTCGCAACAAATTGCATTAGATGCAAGATACTCTACCATTGCTTCCTATTGAAAATTGGGCAGATCGGACTATGGGCTCAAGAGTAATGGCCAAAATACTATTTTTATAATGCACGAGAAAGGCACCATTACCGCTAGGTGGATTAATCAGGGTTTTTCATATAAACTTCCAACGACCGTTGGAACCGTTGACCGATTTGGCTGAAATTTTGTCCAGAGCATCAGGGCATCAAATAGAACTGAATGGGGCGGCCCATCAAAAAATTTGAAAAAGTGTTTTTTGAGCCACCCTCATCGGCAATTTATTATAATATAATTTATTTATTTAACTAACTAATTTTAAGACGTTTCATTGTTACCGATTTTGTCGGTAACAAATTTTATGTTTTTTTTTAGTTTTTCATATTTTTAAATTGTTAAGGTTTAAGATTTTCAGATAAACAAAATTCCAGATTTTCAGATTTTGTGATATTTGGGCTTTTTTAAATCATTATATCCTTTTTTATTTCAAATTTTATAATTCTTGGGTTTAAGATTATTTGATTTTGAGATTTTAAGATTTTGGGTTTTTGATTTTTTGGATTTTTAGATTTTTAGATTTTTTCGAGATAAGCCATCAACGGGTTAAAAATCTCGAAAATCAAAATATAAAAATTATTTGGATTTTAAAGTTTTTTTTTTAATTTTATATAAAAAGAATTTTAAATTTCTCACCAAATGTCTAGAAATCTAAAAATAAAAAAACCTCCCCACCCAAAAATTAAAAACTATAAAAATTCAGATGTTCAGATTTTCGTGTTTCTCTCTTTTAATTGTGTGAATTATGAAAATATCTTTAATTCTTCCTATAGATTTTAAGATTTTTAGATATAAGGATTTATAAATTTGTCAGATTTCTGGATTTTTAGAGTCTTAGATTTTTAAATTTTTTAATGTTTAAAACTTAGGGTTCTAAATTTTTTGATTTTAGTTTTAAAGAATTCTAGATTTTCAGAGTTTTAATTTTCAAGGTTTTTGGTGTTTAGTTTTTTTTTTAAATATTTTCACAATTTTCAGTTCTTTGAATTTTTATATCTTCAAAATTTCAGTTTTAGAATGTTTTTATGGTTTTTTGAAAATCAAAATTTTTAATTTTAAAGTTTCATGTTTTAAATTTAGATTTTTTTTTTAATTTTTAGTTCTCATGTTTTTAGCATTTGTTTAATTTTAAAATTAATAAATGACAATTTAATTCTATTTTAACAATTTCTTTATGCTTCTGGCATTTTCTCGCAACAGACCTGTCCATTCAAATTATTTTCATTGGTTATTGATATTGATACCATTACCATTGATTTGCGGATACTTCAATTAGTCCTAATAATAATGTACTGAAACGTTTCAGTCGCATGTATGTTTCATTATTATTAAAAGTGCACTTATGCAAATAAAAAATATATCCAACTCATCAAATTCTGAGGTTTGAACATTTTTCGTTTTCTGAAAACAATAGAAAACTTAGATAATTATAAAAAAAATAAAAAATAAAGCTTAAAAGAAAAATATTTTAGAAAAATTGAGAATCTAAAAAATTTGAAAATATTATAGGTTTTGAAAACTATAACTATTTGAAAAAGAAAAATTGTCAATACAAACGTAGTTCAGTGCTACTAGATTTATTACTACTCATAATATCGGAAATTGTTTGCGACTTCGGAAATTGCGACTTCGGGTATATTATTCTAGGCAAAAATATGACGTGAGTATTAACCATTTCAGTGTCAATACGCTTTCGACGAAAAGCAATAAATTACCAAACCAAAAAGCCCCCATTTGTGCTTCACAACTAAAGCACGCCGTCAGTAGCTCACTAGCCCTTCGTTTGTAGCGAAAAAACGAAAATCCATTACTCAAAAACATCCATAATCTTTTGATCACATGTTCGTACGGTTTTCAGCATTCGTAGAACGAGGGCTTCCTCGCATAGCTCTTGTAAACATCATTCAAACATCTCCTTACTTACATCGCAATGCTGCTACTGACATGTCCCTCCCGATGCTGCTGCCTGCATATCGAGGCAAAATCTCATAAGAAACGAATGCCAATCCCACACGGTCCCGCCGGGGGGAATCCACCCGACGGGAAAACATTTCATAAAGATATTTATCAAATTCCGAACGCCATTATTATTATTAAGCGAGTGAAATCCCCAGCGGCGCACTGTGCGTTCTGTGTGGGATTTTGCGGTTTCCGGAATGCGGAAAAGAACGATTTCCCATCCGTCGGCGTCTTTCAACAACCACCACCAGCAGCCAGTTCATCCATCCATCCGCCGTACACAGTTCAAGCGCGGCCCGAGATATGTACATACTTCAGTTTGTGGTGTTTTTTTTCTTAAGCTAAACCACATTTTCTTCGAATGTTGGGCCCCAAAGACCTTCGTCTGTCATATCGAGTTTACTGGTATGAAAAATGACTCCATGGGTCGTGCGTTGGAATGGGAATATGGTTATTTGACTACAGCCAATCAGAACTGACGTCAGCTATTACACAACTAATTAATGTCACAAATGATTGAAAGCAGTTTATAGAATATGATTGACTATGTCAAGTTTCGCTTGAATTCTAATACTAAAATCTCTTTGAAACTAATGGAAAGTACAGGGTGTTTGCAAATTATTCATACAACACATAAGATTTACAATTATGTTTTTGCCTTTCTCGTATGAAATATAATGCGTAAGCCCCGGAGACCCAGTTTGACCAGTCGAGGTGATGTCTGTGTGTGTGTATGTAATACTATGTATGTATGTATGTGCGCAAACAAATCTCATCTGTTTTTTAGGTGCTTATTCTTAACCGATTACTCGCAACAAGTTGCATTCGACGCGAAATCCTGTTCTATTGTTTTCTATTGAAAATTGGTCAGATCGGACTATGGGCTTCGAAGTTATGGCCAAAATAAAAATAAAATTGCTCGATTGGAACAAACAACCGATTTGACAGCAAACGCGCTGTTTCAATGTTGATATTGCCTTTCCTTGTTATTAATCCACCCTCGTTAGTCGTCATTACTTCCTTTTCATTGTCCAATGTATAATGTTATGCAAATGACTTCCAACCAGAAGCAGACGACTAATTGCATGTCTTACAAATGCTTTTCACATACTCAAGGTTAACATTGCTTCCACCAGTTGAACAAACGCGTGGTTGTATATATCCCTGTTTTATTGAGTACCATGTGAGGGGCCCTCCTTAGCCGTGCGGTAAGACGCGCGGCTACAAAGCAAGACCATGCTGAGGGTGGCTGGGTTCGATTCCTGGTGCCGGTCTAGGCAATTTTCGGATTGGAAATTGTCTCGACTTCCCTGGGCATAAAAGTATCATCGTGTTAGCCTCATGATATACGAATGCAAAAATGGTAACCTGGCTTAGAAACCTCGCAGTTAATAACTGTGGAAGTGCTTAATGAACACTAAGCTGCGAGGCGGCTCTGTCCCAGTGTGGGGATGTAATGCCAATAAGAAGAAGAAGAAGTGAACATGGTGTCACACCACTCAACAATAGAACGACGACGTCATACTTGTTCGGAAACAAGTTTGACAGTTCGTTCGAAGGCAATAAAAAGCATCTCTGCAAATTTATATGCATTTCACTTGCCATGTCACACATCCAACCGGCATACTCTTCATACGAGAATCACGCCGCAGGGAACTTCTCCCACGGCACCAAGTGGTTCCAGGGTCAACCGATTCGTTGGGCCGAACTTTTCACGCATAAATTTAAGTGTAGAATAGAAATACGTCCAACAACGGTGAAGTACTCAACACCATCCACTTATTCACATATAAGCTACAACCGTATGAGGGCAAACCATGAAGCATTTCCGACCAGTAGTCGTCGTGCCAAATTCCACATCAGTTCAGTTGTTCAAGCGATAGACCACCCATAGCTTCACGCCGGCCGACAAAGTTTTCCCGGAGTGAATTCCAGCCGGCGGCGGGTTGCTGACTACTGCTGGCGAGACTAGAAACACACAGAGTGAGAGACTGGGAGCTCTGTGGCGTGTAATATTCAACCTCAAATTAACTAGAAAACCGCACATTTTCACTACATCCAGACCAGAACCAGAGCCAATATACCAGAGGCAGCAGCAGCAGCAGATGTCGGTCGCTTACTTCCGTAGCTATGATCGGCAAAGGTATGCATTCGGATTGATGTTCGGTCGTCTGTTTTCGGTCCAGGGCGGGTGGTGCTGGCAATCAGAACAGAAACTGAAACCAGATTGAATGTGCGGTAAAAGTTTTGCTATGATGGTACTGGCGGGTGGATGTGGATCGAAATGTGGAAACGGGCGGGACCACGGCATGAAAAATTGCTGGTTTTGGTCAAGCGAATCAAATCCGATACGGTGAGGGGGCATGGCCGCAGGATACGTTTAGAGTTTAGAGCGAAAGTAGGGTAGGTAGGCATTAGGCGAGATTGATTGTAATGGAGAGTTTGGTTTTTAGTTGATTTTTGATCCGAATGCTAGTCTTCTTCTTCATCTTCTTCAATAGCTCTACATTCCAACTGGAACTTGGCCTGCTTTTCAAATTAGTATTCAATTAGCATTTCCTCAGTTATTAATTGAAAGCTTTTCTATGCCCGCCATTGCATGAGTATGTATCTTGTGTGGCAAGTACAAGGATACACTATATGCCCAGGGTGTCGAGAAAGTTTCCAACCCGAGAACATCCTAGACCGGACCGAGAATTGAACTCGCCATCTCAGGATTGGCGCCTTTGCTCGCAAGGCTACAGGAGACTCCCCAATGCTAGTATAGGCGTATGAATTCGAATATTTATTGAGCAGCGCATTTAAAGCACCGTGAAGACATTTACTGGGGTAATATAAGACTGCTCATATGGGTGGAGACAGTACGTGGTTCAAGAATTACAACTTTCTCTTGAATTATTGCATGAGAATAACTCACTAAAGGATTCAATTTTTTTTATCTTTCACATGATTTGGATAAAAAAACCTCGCTTCTCGTTTGCATTATTTCAAACTAGGTTTCGTGACATACAGTTTTTTGCTTCCTATTCCATAAGCAAAATAATATCGTTTCTACTGGAATTATGGATTTAATTATTTTTATGACAGAAATATCCAAATGGGCAAAATTACTATTCTCATAAAACAGATTTTTCTCATCTATGGTTTTTGATTCGGTGAAGGTTTTAGGGATATTTTGTACTCGCAAGTATCGTCGACGAAGATTGACCCAGTGTGATTAAATATTCATGAATTATTTTCAACGTTAGAACCATTAACTTTTACATAAGATTAAGAGTGCTTCAATAAATATATTCGTGATATAAAACGTAACTAGAGATGTGCGTCGTCGGTAACAGTTTTTGAAATATGTCGCTTAACTGCTCATTTTTTTTTTCGATTTTGAGTTAAGCCTATAAATCGTTTCCAAATTGTTGGTTCTTTCAATTAACCAGCTGAAATCAGAAGGAACGTTTATTTATTTTATCTTTATTAAAGAATGCATTAAAAACCTTGGAAAAACTACCATGTTGTTTTGTTACATTGAGCAAAGTGACCGCATAACAGTAACACTGGAAAATCTTCTCGACTGTATGTGTAGAGTATCGAACAAAAATTTACGCAATTAATAATACGTTCAAATAAAAAAATAATGTAAATATTACAATCGCAATTTGGGAAAATTGGATTTTGATTGAATTTGGTTTAGATTTGTATTAGATTTGAACTAGATTTGGATTAGATATGATTTGGATTGAATTTGGTTTAGATTTGGGTTGCTTGGAACTAGATTTGGATTGCATTGAAACTAGATTTGGATTGAAATTGGATTGAATTTGAACAAGATAAGGTTTGGATATGTGTTCGACGTGGATTGGATTTTTATTGGATGTGGATTGGATTTGGATTGGATTTAGATTGGATTTGGATTGGATTTGGATTTTGACATCTAAAAACCAAACTTTCCATTGAATTTGACTGGATTTGGATTGAATATAACTTGATTTTGATAGGAATTAAAATGGATTTGGATAAGATTTGTATTGGATTTGGATTAGATCAAGATTGGATTAGGATTGATTTTGGATTTGATTTGGATAAGATTTGAAGTAGATTAGGATTCAAATTTGATTGGATTTTTTTTTGATTGAATTTGGATTTGATTTGGATTGGGTTTGAACTAGATTGCGATTGGATTTGGATTGGATTTGGATTGGATTTGGATTGGATTTGGATTGGATTTGGATTGGATTTGGATTGGATGGAGATTGGATATGTATTCGATGTGGATTGGATTTAGATAGGATCTGGATTTTGACTTAAAGTGGATTTGAAGGGAATTTAAATGGATTTGGATAAGATTTGTATTGAATTTGGATTTGATTTGAATTAGATTTGAAATAGATTAGGATTGAATTTTGATTGGATTTTATTTGGATTGAATTTTGTTTCGATTTTGATTGGGTTTGAACTAGATTTTGATTGGATGTGGATTGAATTTGGATTTGATTTGGATTGTATTTGAATTGGGATTGGATTGGATTCGGATTGGATTTGGATTGGATTTGGATTGGATTTGGATGGGATTTGGATTGGATTTGGATTGGATTTGGATTTAATTTGGATTGGATTTGGATTGGATTTGGTTTGTATTTGGATTGAATTTGGATTGGATTTGGATTTGATTTGGATTTGGATTGGATTTGGATTTGGATTGAATTTAGGTTGGATTTGGATTCGATTTGGGTTTGAATTTGGATTGGATGCGAAGTAGGATTTGGATTTGGATTGAATTTGGGTTGGATTTGGATTTGATTTGGATTGGATTTGGATTGGATTTGGATTGGACTTAGATTGCATTTGGATTGGATTTGGATTGGATTTGGATTGAATTTGGATTGGATTTGGATTGGATTTGGATTTGATTTGGATTGGGTTTGGATTGAATTTGGATTGGATTTGGATTTGATTTGGATTGGATTTGGATTGGATTTGGATTGGATTTGGATTGGTTTCAGTTGGTTTGGATTGGATTTGGATTGGTTTGGATTGGTTTGGATTGGTTTGATTGGTTTGGATTGGATTTGGATTGGTTGGATTGGATTGGTTTGGTTGGTTTGGATTGGGTTTGGATTGGTTTGGATTGGATTTGGATTGGTTTGGATTGGTTTGGATTGGTTTGGATTGGATGGAGTTGGATGTTGGATATGTGTTCGATTAATGGATTGGATTTAGATGGGATCTGGGATTTTTGACTTGAGAAGTGGATTGGAAGGGAATTTAAATGGATTTGGATAAGATTTGTGATTGAATTTGGATTTGATTTGGAATTAGATTTGAAATAGATTGGGATTGAATTTTGATTGGATTTTTATTTTGGATTGGAATTTTGTTTTGATTTTGATTGGGTTTGAACTAGATTTTCATTGGATGTGGATTGAATTTGGTTTGATTTTGATTTGATTTGGTTTGAATTGGGATTGGATTGGTTCGGATTGGTTGGATTGGTTTGGATTGGTTTGGATTGGTTTGGTTTGGATTGGTTTGGATTGGTTTGGGTTGGTTTGGATTGGTTTGGTTTGGATTGGTTTGGATTGGTTTGGTTGGTTTGGGTTTGGTTTGGTTGTTGGATTGGTTTGGATTGGTTTGGATTGGTTTGGATTGGTTTGGTTGGTTTGGATTGGTTTGGATTGGTTTGGTTGGTTTGGATTGGTTTGGTTGGTTTGGATTGGTTGGATTGGTTTGGGATTGGTTTGGATTTGGATGTGGGTTTGGGTTTGGTTGGATTGGTTTGGGATTGGTTTGGATTGGTTTGGTTTGTATTTGGATTGGTTGAATTGGTTTGGTTGGTTTGGTTGGTTGGTTTGGTTGGTTGGATTGGTTTGGATTGGTTTGGATTGGTTTGGATTGGTTTGGTTGGTTTGGTTGGTTTGGATTGGTTTGGTTGGTTGGATTGGTTGGATTGGTTTGGTTGGTTTGGATTGGTTTGGTTGGTTGGATTGGTTTGGATTGGTTGGATTGGTTTGGTTGGTTTGGATTGGGGTTTGGATTGGATTTGGATTTGGTTTGGGGTTGGATTGGGTTGGGGTTGGGTTTGGTTGGATTGGTTTGGATTGGTTTGGATTGGTTGGATGGTTGGTTTGGTTGGTTGGATTGGATTGGTTTGGATTGGTTTGGATTGGTTTGGATTGGTTTGGATTGGTTTGGATTGGATTTGGATTGGTTTGGATGATTTGGATTGGATTTGGTTGGTTGGATTGGTTTGGATTGGATTTGGATTGGTTGGTTGTTGGATTGGTTTGGATTGGTTGTGGTTGGTTTGGATTGGTTGGTTGGTTGGATTGGTTTGGATTGGATTTGGTTGGTTGGATTGATTTGGATTGGTTTGGATTGGTTTGGTTGGTTGGATTGGTTTGGATTGGTTTGGATTGGATTTGGTTGGTTTGGTTTGGTTTGGTTGGTTTGGATTGGTTTGGTTGGTTGGATTGGTTGGTTGGTTTGGTTGGTTGGTTGGTTTGGATTGGTTTTGGTTGGTTTGGTTTGGTTTGGGATTGGTTTGGGATTGGTTTAAGGTTGGTTTGGATTGGATTGGGTTTGGATTGGGATTTGTGGATTGTGTTGGATTGGATTGATTTGGATTGAGATTCAGGTTAGTTTGATTACGTTGATTGGTTGGATTGATTTGTTGGTTTGGATTGATTGGATGGATTTGGATGTTGGTTTGATTGGGATTGGATTGGTTTGATTGGATTGGTTTGGATTTGGTTGGTTTGGTTGGATTGGTTTGGATTGGTTGGATTGGGTTGGTTGGATTGGTTGGATTGGTTTGGTTGGATTGGATTGGATTTGGTTGGAATTAATTTGGTTGGTTTGATTGGGTTTGGATTGGATTGCTGTGGATGCATGTGGTTGTGTTGTGTTGATTGGATTGGTTGGATTGTTGGGTTTGGTTTGATTGGTTGTGATTGGTTTGGATTGGATGTTAATTGGTTGGATTGGTTTGGATTGGTTTGGTTGGTTTGGATTGGTTTGGTTTGGTTGGATTTTGGTTGGTTTGGATTGGTTGGATTGGTTTGGTTTGGTTGGTTTGGTTGGTTTGGATTGGTTTGGTTTGGTTGGATTGGATTGTTTGGATTGGATTTGGGTTTGGATTGGATTTGGATTGGATTTGGGTTGGATTTGGTTTGGTTTGGATTGGTTTGGATTGGTTTGGATTGGTTTGGTTGGTTTGGATTGGTTGGATTGGATTTGGTTGGATTTGGATTGGTTGGTTGGTTGGATTGGTTGGTTGGTTGGATTGGTTTGGATTGGATTTGGTTTGGTTTGGATTGGTTGGATTGGTTGGTTTGGATTGGGTTGGTTTGGTTGGTTTGGATTGGTTTGGATTGGTTTGGGATTGGTTTGGTTGGTTGGATTTGGATTGGTTTGGATTGGTTTGGTTGGTTTGGTTGGATTTGGATTGGATTGGATTGGTTGGATATGTTGATTATTGGATTGGTTTGATGGGATCTGGTTTGATTAAGATTGGATTTGAAGGATTTAGATGGTTGGATGGTTGTATTGATTGTTGGTTTGATTTGGATTGGATTGAATAGTTGGGATTGGTTGAGGTTGGTTTTGGTTTGGTTGGATTTTGTTTTGATTTTGATTGGGTTTGAACTGATTTTGAGTTGGATTGGTTAGTTTTTGGTTTGATTTTGATTTGATTTGGAGCAATGCGTGGCT